>NC_139718.1:12883689-13422665 GCF_964188405.1 Protomyctophum parallelum
AACCTCAATGTTTTTATTTATTTTGCATCTTGTTCCATAAAGCAGGACAGAGCGGAAAGTGTGGGTGCGAAAGAAACAGAGAGAGGGGGTTGGCAAAAGAGAGAAGGGGAACATTATTCTTGAATGAATGTGTGCTGCGGTTCCCACTTCCTTCTCATTAATGTGCATACGCATGCACACCCACAAGTGCTCGCACGCGCACACCCACACACACACACACACACACACACACACACACACACACACACACACACACACACACACACACAGAGCTGCATGCCCCTCTCTCCGACAGTTCCTCTGCGTTGCTCTCCATCTCACATTCATCTATTCCGTCTCATTTTTTCGCTCACACGTTCTGTCTGTGAGCCACACCATGCTCTCACACACAGGAGGCTCCCTGGGGAGAGAGCCTTCTCCTGTAGCCCCCTTGGATGCAATAATTATTCCATCAGCCAGCGGTGTGTTCCCTGATTGTGCTCTTGGGCTGTCGCTGCAGGGGGGCATACGTACAGTGGAGAGGAGGGAGACATCTGTCACTCCAACAGGCAGGGGAAGGGGCCGGGGGGGCGGAGGGGGTCTTCTGAGGGGGTGGATGTGTTCTGGCAGCAGAGGAGACCTACATGTTCCTGTCCGGAGCAGCCCACGGCGTGGCTAATGAGCACGGGCTGGCCTCTAAAGGAAACAGCTTCTCATCAAGACATGCACAGTGAAATCGTTGGTGTCAATTTAACTCTGAGGGTGTTAACATGGACCCAAATGGATCCCTTTGGGTCCATTTTTACACTGAGGGTTTTGCTGTGTGCATAGATCTGTCTATTTTTGTTCACCCCCACCCCTCTCTCTCCTCCTCTGCCTGAATCCCCTCTCTCTCTCAGCAAAATTCTCTCTTTTCACCTCACACTCTGCAGCTTTTCCTTTTATTCTCTCTCTGTTTCTGTCACGCTGTCACGCTGACAACTGCTCCCTTGTCCCTCCCTTGGATTTTCTCTTGATTCCACCCCCCCCCCCCCCCCCTCTACTGGAGGGAAAATATTCTCAGGTACTGTAGGTATTACTTTTCCCTCCCTGACCTTGACTTTTCCAGATGAGGAGTGGTGGTAACCGATCCAGTGCCATATCTGGTAACGGCTCTCTCTCTCTCTCTCTGTCTCTCTCTCTCTCTCTTCCCCCCCACCCTGTCTCTCTCTGTTGCTGCTGCTCAGGGGGTTTCAGTGCAGACGATACAGGCGGGGCAGAGATATCGCCGCTGTCGTTTATTGTGCGTGTCTCGCTCAGTTGGCCCCATGACCAATGTCTGCCTCCTCCAGTGCTGACTCTGGGGTCGGGGTGGGGTGGATTGTGAGAGGTTTTGTTGGTGGACAAATGGACGGGAAAGCTGGATGACAGTGGATTAGAGGTCCATCCAATGCGGCCGGCTACCAAAGAAGCTGCTAGCCTGCTCGGACAGACGCTCAAGATGTTATGAACGTGGTGCGGGATACGTAGCTACCTGTATCTGTCCCTCACCTGATCTGTGTGTGTGTGTGTGTGTGTGTGTGTGTGTGTGTGTGTGTGTGTGTGCGCCAAGAGATACCTTCATAACTGACAACTGTGTGTTTATTGAAGAGATTGAGGACTCTTAAACTTAAACAAACCAAACACCGCGAATCAGGTGGTATTATATGCTGTCATAACTGCTTATATGCCTCTAGTAAAGCAGAGGGACGGACATGGCCGGTTCCTAGGAGGTGGCGACAGTTGTTTTGTGTTTGATTGAGTGCATCGCCGCCGTGCATGGCGCTCTCCACCTGGCCGGCTGACAACAGAAGAGCATTCAATTATCCCTGTGAGGTTGTTCTTTCATCATGTCCTTTGTTTCATAATGTATTTACAGCCCCTGTGGGCTAGGAATCAAAGCACGTGAGGACTCTGCTGCCTGGCTGGCTGTAGCTGGATTGAAGGGCTGAGGTATTATATTTTAGTGCACGTGGTGGATTAAGAGGTGGGTGCTGAGAGAAAAGCTTTTAGAGTGGTGCCTAGATGGTGGCGTGGCGTGGCGTGGCGTGCCAGCTCTACGTTGCTAACTCTGGCCCAGAGACAAAGGCCAGGTTGTTGACCTTTGTGTTCCACTTTCGGTGTGTGCTTCACAGAGCTGACCCAGCGGCAGCACGGCTCTCTGAAATGTCACGCTGGATGTTTACACAGAAAAATCCTCGTGTACAAATTGAACCAAGTGGACCTTATACCCATTTGTCTTTACATTCTTCTGAGAGTGTACAGATGGAACCAAATTGGATGGAACCATTTGTAGACTCCTAGAGTTAAATTGAACACTCGGGATTTTGAAAGTGTAGAATCGATCAGCTCGCAGGGAGAGAGAAGTCCATTCAGTTCGCTCACGCGAACCTGCCAACTTGAACACATAAGCTGCCGTGCGGCCTTTGTGTTTTCCATCCACTAACCCCCTGCTGTGTTGTTTTTCCGCCCCACCAGGGCCGCTCAGAAGCTGAATCTGTCGTCCAAGCGGAAGAAGCATCAGCCTCCATTGCTCCACACCCAGGAGCCCTCCGTCTACTCCACCAACTTCAGCGGCACCCTGCAGCTCTCACCGCCGCCCGCCCCGCCATGTCTGCTCCGCGCCGTGTCAAAGGTCAAGGAGAACCCCGGCATGGGAAAGGTGAGGAATGGCACGTGTCGACATGTACACAAAAGAGTCACAAACTCCATGTTTGTGTACACAAAGGCTTATACAGTACATACATACAAACGCATTCCGGCACGTGCACCTAGAGACAGGTACTCCAGTCCACACACATGATCACGCATGTGCAGACAGACAGACAGACAGACAGACAGACAGACAGACAGACAGACAGACAGACAGACAGACAGACAGACAGACAGACAGACAGACAGACAGACAGACAGACAGACAGACAGACAGACAGACAGACAGACAGACAGACAGAGAGAAATGCACATACACATATTGTATATCTACCCACATACTGACACACAGACCCCTATTTGAATGAGTGAGTGCAGCTCGGCGGCACAGCGGTCCACAGCAGGCCTGCCGCCTGCTCCAGTCTGCACAGATGCAGACAGATAAGCCTGCTGGAATGTCATGAATTCACTTAGTTCGTTACACCAGCATTCTTCTTGCTGAATAGCCAACAGTTTAGGACAGAGAAGAAGCAGAAAGCCAGTGATTCTTTGCAGACGTTTTTACAGCAGGAGTTAAATGACAGATGCTATGCTATGTGATGATGCAACGCAGGATGGCGAGGATTGGCCCCTTATTAGCCTGAATGTTGTATAAACATGCAGTTCTTCCTCTGAGGTTTATTGGGTATTGTTTGTCTGGGCCAGGGAACTGTATTTATAGAGCAGAAGAAGTCCCCCTCGCAAGATTAGATCCCACCTGGATAGGAAGTCCTCGCTTTTCTGCCAAATATCCAGACGCTTGACATTGCATGTTATAAATCTCCCATTGAGAGACGGACTTCATAAAAAGGCGATGTGTTATTAACGAGCTTCCTCGAGCCCACACCTGAGGAATACTGCTCATACATGTGTGGATCTACACCAGCCGCAGGGTAGCTAGGAAATGAAGGATTTGAGACTTCCAGAGGATCCAGATCCAGTCTATCAGTGCCAGGCCTCCTCTTCATCAAGGAGAGCCGTATGGTAAATCCAACCTCTCAGCGCAGTTCAGAGCAGAGCCTCCCGGTTCAAACAATCAAAGGTTCCCTCCTTGTGAAACAATGGTTTGTTTGTGGAATCACAGCCAGCAGTATTTTCATTTGCCAGCGTCTGGCATGGACTGTATGACTCATATGAATCCAGTCTAAGTCTTGTCGGGCGTCTTGTTTTCGTCTATTTGGATCGGGTCCACTTTTGACCTCAACAACGCTCTTTAGGGTACAGACATGGGGGCACGGGTGGGGAAAAGCCCTGCTAATGGATTTTTAGGGGGATCAAGAGACAGGGGAACGGGGCCATTAGCACATGGGTCTGAGAGGTGTTAAAATGCCGCTGTGGCTGTAGCCAATCCTCTGCAGCCCCTGGTCTCAAATCTCTGCCAACGTAAATATAGCCGAGACGTTAGTTATCCTGGTAGCCTCCACACACTCAACAGAGGCCCAGTATTAATAATATGTGGGAGCCCAGTTTTAAATGTCATAGCAAATGTAATTTACTCAACATATGCACACGTCAGTCACGATAACAGCCCCCCACGGAGCACAAAGAGAGTTTGCACTTGGCCGGTGGTATTCATGAGGAATTGCACTCACTGAAAGAATGGGATTGCCAGCGGACATTGTTTCTGGATCTGTAGCAATATTTATACACCAGGTGAAGAATGGCCCCTTTGTGTGGGGCGTGAAAGACAGAGGGGGAGAGACAAGAGTTGAAAGAAATGTTCTCGTTTGTCAGAAATGGGAGGACTTTAGTTACATTAGCAGCCAGCTGTGTATGTGTGTGCGTGTGGCCGTGTGCGTGTGCGTGTGCGTGTGCGTGTGTGTGTGCGTGTGTGTGTGTGTGTGTGTGTGTGTGTGTGTGTGTCAGTCCGAGTGGTTTTGCTTTGCAAGATTGTGGTCTTTATCAATGCTATCTACTGAATTCCAAGCCGTTTGTACTGCAGGTACTAGTTAAGTTGACAACATACAGTACAGACAACCTATTAAGCTATCAGGGAATGCAGCATGTTTCCAGAAATTTGTTTATGCCATTTTATATCTCATGCCATGTCACCTTGTCAAACATAGGTTTCCCTTCAGAGAGCTTTCATGGCTGTATTTTAGATCAGATTGAAAGCAACAATGAGCTGTCAGAGTTTCAAAAGAATACATATAGGACTGTCATATCGAGTGACATGCAAACGCAGGAGCGCACTGATGTGCACATCCATTATACTGCCGTGTGTTGCATGGTGGAAATTGAGCAAGGGGAAATGTCTCTATATACTATGGAGAGTTTGGGCCGGGCCGTACAGTGTAGTACTGCATAAACAACTGGCAGGATGACTTCACTTCTCAGAACAACAGCGATAACATCAGACACGAAGAGTCTCGCCAAAGCAGGGCCAAATCAACACCCTCGGAGTGTATTTTGATACACACCATCGTCCCGTTTAGCATAGCATGCGGGTGTGATTTAGCGTGACCTGTGGAATGTGTTAAGATCGGAGGATCACTTTTGAATGTCAAGCCCCAGAATGAAAGAGAGGACAGGACCCTCGCAGAGCTACGGGCACGCAGAGGGAGGGAGAGAATGATAGAGAGAGAGAGAGTGGGAGGGGAGATAGAAGAGGCGGAGGTAAAGTGAGTAGGTGGGATAAGAAGGGAGCCATATGCTCTTGCTCTCCCATGCTGGTGAGCTTCATGTGGTCCAGAAACCAGCCAGCCCTGTGGCTAATCCCCTCAGCATGGTGGCATACAAACATTAATTTCCCACATTAATTGCTAGGAGGTTCAACACCAACATACAGCAGCCACCAGGTCCACCAATCAGTGTTTCTTTAGTATCTTTGCTTGGGATTGTTTGGGATATGAAACCGTAACAGCCGCTATTTATTTATCTCCTTCTGTGGTCTGTCGTGGTATATTGATTAAGTACAGCGTGTTCTCTCATAAGCTTAGGTCATGCTCCAAGTACAAAGAATATACTGTATCTTCTCTTATTTACTTTTACAATAAGAACACTCTAGACATCTCAGGTCATTTGGGACTGGTCTAAACCAAAACAGCGTTTAGCCATGTTTTGACATACATAATCCTAGAGGATCTGACAGCTTATGAATCCATAAATCCAGGCTAAAAATGTTAATGATCTGCACAGACGTTTATAGAATGTTCAGCCCACTTTATGGTTTATTTTTAGACCCTTTCCTTGTTGTTGTTGTTGTTGTTGTTTCTATTTATTCTTTTTACTTTACTTTACTAAATAATAATAATTCTTTCTTATTTCTCACATTGTGTTCCCTTTTCCTCTTTGTCTGCCCACGTCTGTGTGTTTCAGGTGAAAGTGATGATGTGTTTCTGGTGAAAGTGATGATGTGTTTCTGTGTTTCAGGTGAAAGTGATGATGCGTATCTGCCCGTCCCTGGAGGCTCCAGAGACTTCAGAATCTCAGTCCTTCCTAAAGGTGGACAGCAGGAAGAAGCAGGTGACGCTTTACGACCCTGCGTCCAGCCCGCACTCCAGCTCAGGACACAGGAGATCTGCCACTGTGGCCGTCCCAAAGATATTTGCCTTTGACGCTGTGTTTACCCCGGATGCCTCACAAGTAAGGCCCATTGGGGGACGTGTGTGTGTGTGTGTGTATGTGTGTGTGTGTGTGTGTGTGTGTGTGTGTGTGTGTGTGTGTGTTTAGGGAAGCCATTAACCTCTCAAGGGCAAAGGGACGTCTTTATGCTGGTAGGGTGCGGCCGGAGGCTTATAGAAGAAATGCCAGTCTTGGGTCGGGGGGCATTCTTCCCTGTGTGGGCCCAACAGCTGGGCCTTTTAAGTCTGGGGAATGGTTTGAATTCAGTCCACATATATCTAACCTCTCCTTTCACAGAACAGCTATATGTAACCTCCACTCACCACTGCTCAAAACAGCCATGCAACTAAGATCAAAGATCACATGTTTACTTAAAATGGCAATCCATAGTGTCTCACTACTGAGAATCATACACTATGTGTTCAATGTCCTCTACAGTAACGTAAATTAATGTAACTTAGTGATCTTTATTTGGGTCAGCCTGGTGATGCAAATTTCTGTGATTGAATAAAATTAGAACATAAAAATCCAACGACAAAGTGTTGAATTGAAGTGTTTCATTGAATGTCAAGTGTTTCACACTTCTTCACAAACTGAGCAGCACTAGTTCACAGAGTGGAACTGAACAGCATCTCCAGTCTCCACAGTGGGGAGAGCTTTATAGATTCTATCAGATCTTCTGCTCTGTCAGTAAGCTGCTGATAGCTTTAGTCTGGATGTTGCTCCAGTGGTGGTATGGCAAGACTACCAGAATACACCACTGGGAGGGCTAACAGTAACAGTAATAGCTCTTGTTTGCGTTGTGATGTATGGTGAAGAGACCTCCGCTGTAGAAGCCTTGCCCCAGAGGACCCATGCTGAAACACATTGTAAAGAATGAGCTGCACATTGCAATATTCTCTGGACACGCATGCACGCACGCACGCATGCACACACGCACGCACGCGATAATATAAGATGATACGATGAGATGGCCTTTATTTATCCCTGAGGCGAACAGCAGCAGCAATTCTGAGAAACAAAGTAATAATAAGTAATGGTCCAATAGCAATTATTTTACAGATTTAAGCGAAGTGGTTCAAATTCAATAAAATGTCCTACACTGTAAACGGACTGCTTTAGGGGCGCATGTTTATTTTGTATGTTTTCTGAAAACTGATTTGTGTTTTTGTGTTTTCCGCAGGCTGAGGTGTGCTCAGGGACAGTGGCAGAGGTTATCCAATCCGTGGTGAACGGTGCGGACGGCTGCATCTTCTGCTTTGGCCATGTCAAGCTCGGTAAGCTCCTCCACTGCCGACAGATTAGACCACAGCCTTTGTTAGCCAAGGAAAACTCTCAGCGGCCCATTGTTAGCTGCACTCGACAGCCACAATTGACTTAGCAGTGCACTGAAGTGAGCAGAGGAAAGGGAATGTTGAAGGAGAACGGGGGCGTGCGGTGAGTCGGGGGGCCGCAGCGGGGGGGGGGGGGGGGTTCTGCATCGAGGCTACAGGGCTCGGTCTGAAATTAAAATCATAGTAATTGACCTGGCCACATTCTTGGTCCGAAGGGCTGGTTCTATTTCTAACTGCGGTTCCCACCGGCTATAATCCTCCTACGGAATGGCTCTGTATGGAATATAGCTCGGTGCTTCACCTTTTGATTTTTTATTTACCAGAAATATCACCCGAGAACCACTACAGCCACAATTAGTTGTTTTTTTTTCATCCAAATTTTGTTATACGCCTCAACACACAGACACATTTCATATATCTGTCAACTCACTCGCTGCCTATTAATTTTAGTTTGAGGTGGAAATCGAGCATCAGCTTGTTAACCTTCTTTAAAATGCAAGCCAACATTTCCCCCTTTCTCTTGTGTATCTCCAGGCAAAACGTACACCATGATTGGCAACGACTGCTCCACTCAGAGCCTCGGCATTGTGCCCTGTGCCATTTCCTGGCTCTTTAAGCTCATCAACGAGCGCAAGGAAAAGACAGGCACGCGCTTCTCTGTCCGCGTATCCGCGGTGGAAATCTGCGGCAAGGACGAGGAGTTGAAAGACTTGCTGTCGGAGGTGTCGTCCGGCAGCCTGCAGGACGGCCAGTCCCCTGGAATCTACCTGAGAGAAGACCCCATCTGTGGCACTCAGGTGAGGGCATGTGGAAGGGCGAAGGCGCTTGTGCGCTCGTGTTTTGCTCTCTCTTTCTCTCTTTGTTCTCTGATCCTCTGTGGTATATATTAGTGGTCCTGCGCATTGATCTGATCCTCGCTAGGATCTACCTAGTCGTGCCCATCCAACCCTCAGCTTCTGTGTTGTCTTTCATGTCCCAGGTCTTTCGCATTCGCACTCTGTAGTCCAGCTTCCTCTGTCCGTCCTACCGACCCCCATACATTTCCACCCAAAAAAACATCTGTGGTATTGATGCCTCTGTCCCTACCTTTGTATTGACTCCGCTGTCAGCATCCGTCAGCATCCATTACAACCTGTGTGTGATTGCTGGCCCTCTGCGACACAATGAAAGCATTATTGGGACGGATGGTGGAGGATGGTAGGTTTGAAAGGCACTGACAGGTGTTGCCGTCAGATGTTGTTTTTTGGGGTATCCGTGTGGACTGTGACTTCAAAGGCTCCACACACGCCTGCGAGGCTGCTTGCTTCTCTTCCTCTTAGCAACCATGCACACCCCTCCTCCTCCTCCCTGCTCCTCTTCCTCACCCTCCCCCCTCTCTCTCTCTCCTCTTTCTGTATCCTCCCATCACCACATCCGTGGAGAGGGAAATACCCCTGCCTCCTGCTCCTCCATTACCTCTCCTAATCCCCCTCTCTCTCCGTGTGCATATCTGCTGCTCTAATTGCCCCCGAGACCCAATCAAAACGGGTGAGAGACGCTGTGCCTGGGTCCAATTAACGGCCTCTCCCTTCCCTTTCTCTCTGTCTCTTCTCTTGCACCCCTCTCACGTCACCCCTTCTGTTTTCACACCCTGACCTCACCCTTCCACTTCCTCCTCCTCCTCCTCTCAGCTCCAGAACCAGAGCGAGCTGCGCGCCCCCACGGCCGAGAAGGCAGCATTCTTCCTGGACGCTGCCATCGCAGCCCGCAGCACCAGCAGGCCCGACGCAGACGAGGACGAGCGCCGCAACTCCCACATGCTGTTCACACTGCACATCTACCAGTACCGCATGGAGAAGAGCGGCAAGGGAGGAAGTGAGCACTGCCGTTGCATTACTACGAACACCTCTGACACCCAGTGTTGTTTTAACCACCTATTTGCAGGGCCGGATTTACCCTCCCAAGGGCCCCCGGGCTAGACACATTTTCAGGGACCCCCTGGGGAAAATAATTTTGTTTAAATTTTGCTGTAATTTTGGGTTACCCAGCCCCCCCAAAAGAGAAAGGCAGGCAGACAGACAGACTAGTCGCTGAATGCAGAATGCAGGGGTTTCCACAGCTACCCCACAACACAGCGTCAGTGTCTGAGCAGAAGCTCTCAATGATTTAACCATAATACTAAATGTACAATAACTAAACGTAAATCTCACTTGAATTGGATTGCAATACTTTACAATTTCAAATCATTAAAAAAATTAAAACACTTTTTATTTGATTTAAATGTTTTGGAGCCCAATGGTAAGTCCGCCTCTGCCTATTTGATATAGTATAAAATAGTAAAATTATACAATACTTATACAACGATGTTGTATCCCCCTAATCGCTATTGTTATTTAGCATTTCATTAACACACACAACACCAACATACAGTAGTCATGACAATCACACATTCACACTGCGGAATTTGCCAAAAGGGACATTCACTGATCCAGAGCAGAGGAGCACTCCACAATCAGCTAATCACAAAGCTAATCAATTAGACAATCCAAATTACTTACAGTGCTTTGACAACGATCCTGCTATTAGTCATTAGTAGTCGTGTTCATTTGCTAATTATAGCTAGTATATTCTGTACAGGTGACCCTCCTGTCAGACTGAGAGTATTCATATGCTGGCTAGGCAGTGGGAGACTGCAGCATACATCTGAATGAATAATCAGCCCACTCGCTTATTTTCAATGTTTGTGGATGGATTTGCTGCAGCCTCGGTAAGAAGGAAACTTGTTTGTATTCAGATGTTGTGCTTGCTGGCAAAGCGCAGATGTGGGGCGTCGAATTGCTCAATTTCTAAGTCTTACTGACAGGAGTTTAATGGATTACCACTGCTGCCTTCTGCGGAACTCTTAATTTCCTACAACAGTCATGTGAAATAGCATATCAGTCATCTACAGTACATAACAGCAGCCCTGCTGTGGTACGAATGCATTTTACTGCCCTTCTTTTTGCCCTACAGGGATTTTTATTCTTACACTGCGTTCCCTCATCACTCACATATGTGTGATGGCCCGTTGTTTTATTTTCATGATTTAACGGATCTCTCTTGGGACTCTGACGTATACCTGTGGTGGGCGTACGCCAGTCTGGTTCCAATTTGAATCACTTCAGACTGGTAGCGTTACTCATGTATAAATCACATGGGCATAACAGTCACCAGTCTGGACTGGGCTGGGCTCAGCCACTCCTGTCATCCTGCTGCAGTACAGATGACTTCAGAGAGGGAGTGTCTGTGCTGATATCTAAGCTCACCTGGATCTGTTGTCTGTCATTGGTTCAGTGTCAGGAGGAAGAAGCCGGCTACATCTCATAGATCTGGGAAGCTGCGAGAAGGTGCTCAGTAAAAGCAGGGACGGTGGCGGAGGCCAATGCCTGTCTCTTAACGCGTTGGGAAACGTCATCATGGCTTTAGCCAATGGAGCCAAGCACGTACCGTACAGGTAAGAAAGATCAGCGGTCTTCAGATTGAGTGTCTTCTCTGTTTTATCTTTGAACACAGTGTTAATTTAACTCTGAGAGTGTAGAATCGATGCTCACGGCTACAGAGTCAAATGAAAACTCCAGATTTTGCAGTGAAGCCGAGTCCAATTGTAATTAAAATGTTTCAGACAAGTTAGTTCATGTGCTCTGCAGGTTTGCTCTTTGACGGCATACTGCAGTATTTTACAGTATACGTTCATGGTTCAATTGAGTACTCATGAAGCAAAGGGCCTTCTTATCAATGATATAAGATATCCTCATGTTTAATTTGCCAATTGAAATTACACTGAAACATAGTGCCATTTTACTGATGACCATCAATGTGTGAATGTACCATTTAGGGACAGCAAACTGACGATGTTACTGAGGGAGTCACTGGGGAACATCAACTGCAGAACCACCATGATTGCCCACATCTCTGATTCTTCTGCCAACTACGCTGATTCACTCACCACCATCCAGCTGGCCTCCCGCATCCACCGCATGAGAAAGAAGAAATCCAAGGTCTGTGTTTCCACAAATCGATATTGGCTACTTGTACTGATGTATTATAAAAGGCATGAAACACTAGTAGTCATTTTTCACACAATGTACAATTAAAGACACAATGTTGAATGAAAGATATGTCATTGTATGTTGTATTAAATGTCCCATCAAGTGTTATTATTAACAATGTTAATGTGCATGAGGAGATTAATCGTTAATTACATTTGTTAAATGGCATTTTAAATGACTGTCGTAGTTATGGCCAAGGTGGTCAAGGTTATTCCTCCTGTAAATTCAGAACCATTAAATAAATGAATGTATGAATGCTTCTGCTAATGGAAGGTTGTTAGTACAGTAATTTAGAGCTACTTTTTCACAGCTCTTCCACACATAATCATGTAATCAATACCACTGCCTAGGGATGTGTGTAATGCATTCCTTCGGATTAGGGAAATACTATATGCTCCAGATAATTAGGTTGAATGACAGCCTGTATTCGTTTCGTATTGGTCCCAGGCATGATTAAAATGCAGTTCACATAGAACTATTCATATTATTGACATTAATTTCTGTGTGGCTATCGATGTGCACTTTTAACCTTTAGATATCTATCGACGGGTAATTTCAGAGGAATTTATATTTGCCTTGTGATTGATTGCTCACTGAATTAAGTGAAGTGAAGACAAATTCATTTAGTTAAAAGGGCTTAAATAATGATATAATTGTAGCATTAATATTTTAATTCTTATCGAATCATATTACTGCTATACCTTTATGTGATGCTTTTCCAACCCTAGAAAGACTAAATGTTCTTCCATCTCCATTCTCTGCTTTGCAGTATGCATCCAGTTCATCTGGAGGGGAGAGTTCCTGTGAAGAAGGGAGGATCCGCCGGCCGCCCCACCTCAGACCCTTCCACCCGAGGACCGTGGCCCTGGACCCGGACCTACCCTCTCTGCTCAGTGACCCAGAATACTCTTCTAGCAGTGAGCAATCCTGCGACACTGTCATCTATGTGGGGCCCGGGGGAGCTGCGATCTCAGACAGGGAGCTTAGCGACAATGAAGGCCCCCCTGCCTTCGTGCCAATCATCCCTTCTCTGAACAAGAAGAGGACTTCAAAAGAAGGCCCTATAAACAGAGACCATTCCTTCTTCAAGTGCAACACATTTGCTGAGCTGCAGGAGAGATTGGAGTGTATCGATGGCAGTGAAGAGCCCAGTGCTTTTGTTGGAGAGGGCAAGGGAAGCCAGGCTAGCCCCAAGATAGAAAAAACTATAGAGGGCCAAGGCGCTGCTTCGCCAAAGACTGTAGCCAACGCCTCCTCCTCCCAGGAAAGCATATCACCTAAACCATCTCCTAAGTCTGTTGTTTCTCAGCCGTCCGGCAGCCCTCACACTAAATCCAATTTGGACCTTGCTAAGAGGCCATGTGTAGCTGCAGAAAGGGTGCCATCAGAGAGCACTCAGGGCGTATGTAGAACCAGCGCTGATGGTGAGAAGCTCTTGGTGCCAGAAACCTGGGCAAGTCCAAACAAGCCAGCTGCCTCCGCAGCTCTTAACTCTGAGCCTGTGGTGAGGGAGAAGGTCTACTTTAACAAAAAGCTGCTGCCGAAGCCAGCCCCGCCTCCACTGCAGCAGAAAGACTCTTCCAAGGGAAATGAAGACAACGAGGAAAGGTCTACCACCAGAATGCCCCCGGTCGGAATGAGCCATCAAACCACAAAGCGTGTTGATCTGCTGAATTCCCCTCTGTTCAGAGCTCCGGTGGAGGTGTGCCAGGTGCGCTCCATGTTGAGGGAGAGGTGCATGGACCGGGACATCTTAAGAGCCACGGTCACCCTGCAGCAACCTGTGGAGCTGAATGGAGAGGATGAGCTGGTGTTCACGGTGGTGGAGGAGCTTTCTTTCGGGAGCCTCATAGGCAAGGGCCGACCCTCGAGCATTATCAGCTTCAACAGTGACTGCTCCCTCCAGGCGCTGGCTTCTGGGTCCCGCCCCGTCAGCATCATCAGCAGCATCAATGATGAATATGATGCGTACACGTCGGCTGTCGGAGGTTCTGAAATAAACATTGAGCTGGTCACTACTCCCCAGGAGGAAGCGTTGGTCTGTATGGGAAGCAGGGGTTCTTCGATCAGCTCTTGGCTGAGCGAGGTTAGCGTGTGCACTTTGGAAAGTGAAGGGGCTCATTCTGCAGATGTTTTCCTCCCGCAGGCTAAACACATGGGTCCAGATAGCACATTTTACCTAGATTCCCTTGGTATGTTCCATTGTGAACCATCACCTAGAGATGCCAAGAACTCCTTGAATGACAGTGGCTTTAGTTTCTCTGAATTAGACAGTGACAGTGCCGCTTCAAGCAAACTGTCCTTGTCAAAATGCCCCCCATCTCCCGAATCAGCCAAAGGATCCCTCAGATTCACCTCCAAAATAACTAAAGCTCACTCTGTAGGATCCTCACAACCTTCACAGGGCCCCTCTATAGTCCACTCCAGTCTTCCCAGGAAAGTAAAACCTACCTCATCTCCCTCCCATAGTAGCAACAGCAGTAGTAGAGAGACACAGAGACAGGAACCCAGGCAGGATGATCCATGGCATCGCATGGACAACCACTCAGAACCTCAGCTGTCTGACCCCAGCAACACCAGCAAGCTCCTCAAAAGCAGTGGCATTCCCACCCGCAAAACGTCTATCAACAGCAACAGTGTACCTCGCCCACCTAAGGTACAGGGCTCTACCTCATCCCAAAGGGTGGTTGACGGCTGCGAGAAGTCAACCAGTAAGAAATCGGATCCCCCCAGCAAGATGCCTCAGCTGAGGAGAGGTGCCACCACCCTGGGAACAGTGCCTGTCATCCACGCCTCCTCCGAGTCCAAGGGAAACCAGGACATCACCGCATCCACCAGTAGTCTTAAGTTCTCCTCTCTGGGGAAAAGCAACAAGGCTAACATGGCCAAAGGCAGTATGCTCCCTAAGCCTGGCTGTACCTCTCCTCCACCTCCTCCTCCAGTGAGAAAGTCCAGTCTAGACCAGAAGAACAAGACCCTGCTGCCCCAAAGTGCCTTAAAGTCAGCATACGGTGAGGCAGGGAAAGCCTCTGGGGTGAGGACTGCCATGTCTGAGGATGAGCTAGAGGTGAGTCATAGAGGAGACTCCAACAGCTTTAAAACCTCAAGCCTCAAATCTGATAGCCTCTCTGCCAAAGTTACATCTAGCTTGAAGGCCAGGGGAGCCAGAGGTGAAGCTGGGCTGCATTATAGCAGTCAGATGTCACTGGAGAGATGTGACAGTCTTTCCCAGTTAGGTTCCAGGCCTGTTCTCAGTAGGGAGAACAGCGGGGCAAGTCTGGGCAGCAACAGCAGCAGCAAGTCCAGTAGGTCCATTCCTAGATTTGGTGTTCCAAACTCATCAAGCTCCCCCATTGCCACCTCCCCACCATCCCCATGTGGAGTCCCAGGAAACACTGGGAAACCTGGTCAGGTAAAAGCTAGCTCGAACCCCCGGACAATAGGAGCAATCAATGGGAATAAGGCTCGCTCACTGTCTGCCAGCAACTCTAAGGGCCTCAGCTCCTCAACCAAGTCTCTAGCAGCCCCAGTTACCAGGAACGCCAATGCCAACCTGCCCCCATCTGGAAGGACTGCAACACCTCGCACCACCACCACCGCTGTCAGCAGCAAGCCTGGTAGGGGAACTATCATGGGGACCAAGCAGGCTATGAGGGCGGCTAACAGCCGAGTGAGCGAGCTGGCGTCAGGCAGCACATCAGGCAAACACACGAGAAGTTCAGGAGACTCGGACAGTGGTAATGACAGTGGGGTGAATGTGGGCGATGACAAATCTCCAACAGCCATGCTGCCCTCTCCATATAGTAAGATCACAGCACCCAGGCGGCCTCAGCGCTACAGCAGTGGCCATGGGAGTGACAACAGCAGTGTGCTGAGTGGGGAGCTTCCTCCAGCTATGGGTCGTACAGCGCTTTTCTACCACAGTGGTGGCAGCAGTGGCTATGAGAGCATGATCCGTGACAGCGAGGCCACAGGGAGCGCTTCCTCTGCCCACGACTCCATGAGCGAAAGCGGCATGTCCTCGTCTGGCAGGCCGAGAACCTCCAAGGCTCCCAAGAAGAGATCAAATGGTGAGAAACAAGTGCTTGTATAAATTTAAATATATTCAACAAAGTTTGGCATAATTGATAAAAAAGAGTATATCTGAAATTGCATGTAAATCGGTTTGTTCGAGGAACATTCAGGCAAAATCTACAATACAAGATCTATCACATATCTAACCCAGGCCATTTTCCATAGATGGGACACTATCCCTTATATATGTATTCTATTGAACTTTCCCCCCTTATTGAATCAGCAGTATGCATTATTCATGAATACATAAGAAAATGGTAATGGATGCTTCAATAAAAGCTGACTATGATGATCAAATAAGATGAATTGAACATGAGTAGTAGTGACCGAGTTCTACGTCTTTGTAGCCTTACAGTATATGTGTAACCTTTTGCATTCCTGTGTGTTAAACCAACCTTCCGAATTCACGTTTGCTGTAGAAGAAAGCACTGAAAGACTTATAAATATGTAAATACCACAACACAGGCAGTCTGTATAGAGCCTGATATCATATTACATCTCAGAATACATATTTACTGATAGAACTATACAGCCTAGCAGATATTGTTGTGCGATTTCCACAGTATTTGAAGTGTCTGTTTGTCTGCGTGTGGGGTCATGTAGGCTTCCAGAGACGACGGCTTATTCCAGCACCGATGCCAGACACCTCGTCCCTGGGGAAGAAAGTGGGCACCACAGGCCAGTGGGTGGACTTGCCCCCGATGTCTGGGACGCTGAAAGAGCCTTTTGAGATCAAGGTGTACGAGATCGATGACGTGGAGCGTCTCCAGAGGCGGCGACAGGAGGAATCTGCAGAGGTGAGCAGAGGGTCATGCGTGATTTGTTCTACACGACGACGCATCTGGCTGAACTTATTTTCGGTCCTGTAAAGGTCTGGGTCACAAGTGTCTCGTGCGTGGTCCTTAGCGATCTCGAGCCTCAGCAATGTTTTGCATGTGCGACACTGATCCCATACGTGCTCCGAATGTGCCACATCGAGTCACATTGTGGGAAGGACTTAGCTCACTCCTTCCCAGCTTCTTATTAAAGAGCAAGACAGAAATATGTCGTCTCACTCAGACATCTGACCTTCAGTCTGCCCAGTGTCTGTGAGCAGACTCCTAGAGCTTGGTATTATACCAGGCCTCCTCAGGAATGTGAAGAGGCGAGGAGGCAATTACTGTCTGGGGTTAATTGGTTTAGATATGAGTGATGACTGGGGCTCGCTGGTGGTAGTGATGGTTATGGGTTTGGAAAGAGGCACAGAGAAAGATATTTGAGAGAGAAGAAAGAGAGACAGAGAGAGAGAGGGAGAGAGAGAGAGAGAGCACAAGAAGAATGGCAAAGAGTGGTCAAAGAATGTGTGATGAACACAAGCCATCCAGCCCCCACTCTGGCTTGCTGATCAGTGTTTACGACTGACTCCTCCTCCATGGGTCATTAACTGCTTCCACAAGTTGGACAGACAGAGCCAGACAGGGATTTGTTAGGAGAAGACGTTAAATCAGCTGGATGGAGGTTTGATTTAGTTTCAATTAGAGAAAGATGATCTTCAATTTGTCTCTCCCAGCCTTTTCTGGCTGAACGGCAAATAATGAACAGCCTCTACTAACTGTTCCAGGGAGAGTATTTGTTTGAATCTGTTGTACATGCATCATACTGTACATTGTTTTATTGTGTGTATTCTTATATTAATATTTTATATGTATAATTATTCACAATGTCAGTTCATTTGAGAGTATTACATGTAATCCTCCATTTAGTTTAATATTGGTGTACATTATGTTAACTTATTTCACACCGTTTTTAACCGACCACCTCTTCTCCCTTCTTGTCTTCAGCAACCATTTCAGGATGTTGAAAAGGTATGTTATTCTTTTCACAGTGCCTGAGACTTAATTACAAGGACATGTTCTGTAATGGGAGTTAAGAGTTTAGTTTGTAGGTGGAAGTACATTGTTTTAGTTGACTATAATCTGTTGTAAGACTGAGCCTCACTGTAAGAGGAAACAGACATTCTTACATTACAATACCTGGAGAATTGCCACAAATGTTAATAGTACAGTACTATACACCACTTCTCTGTATATCCTCCCATTTAAAAAAAAGTATCTGACATTGAAAGAAAAGATAGCTAACCAAACATAAATGAATCTGCGTGATTTCAGAAAAGAGATCCTATTGTTTCTTTCGTAAATATTCACATTGGTATATATTTAGTAGTAAGAAACTCAAAATAGTATAGAATGTTTTAAAATACACTTTGAATGTGACCGCGCTGGGGCCACTCAATATTAAAGTTTTCTTTCTGCATGACTACAGATTGTTCTAGTTAAGTTTCTTCATTCACATAAGTCCATTTACAGATAGATGTTGCCGTGAATGTAATTTCATTTTTTGGTGTTATTGTAACCTTCACAGTATTCAGTTGTTATTTTCCTCTTTCCACCAGGGTCTGCAGTACTTTAACAGTAAGCTCAAGGTGCTGGAGAGAAGGCAACAGCAAGTGAAGGACTTGAGGCTAAAGCATGATGCATTGTGGGAGGAGCTGGAGGATACTAAGGTCCGACTAATGATGGATCCCAGGAAGTGGATAGGAGAGTGTGAGTAACCGTTGAATGCATCCCATGGCATTGACAACAGTCACAATTGGCTATTTTGCTCTTATGTTACATGACATCAGAGCAAAAGAGCCCAAGAATAAGCCATGTGATATATGGTAAAGCACTCTTGTGAAGAGGACATGTGCAAATCTGAAGTAACACTTCCCAATGCGATCTTCTGTGTCAATCTGAGATTTTGTAGGCTTGCTGTCTAGGCTTCCAGGGCCCTAGACAGTGAGATCTGGAGACACGAATTCAACACGGAAGTGTTGAATTCTTAAATTATGTCCTCACAACAGAATGATAGAATTCAGGTGACAAATCAGCAAAGCTGCAGTTTTAAAAACCTTTCATGACTGACCATAATAACTGAAACTTCCTGTCCCCTTTCTGATAGTTGAGGTGGACCAGGATTTAGACAAGGAGTCCCCAGAGTACCTGGAGGCGTTGGGACAGGTCACAGACGAGCTGGAGTTCTGCGTCAACCTATGCAAGTCGCGTGTGATGATGGTGACCTGTTTTGACATCAGCATGTCAACATCTGGCACTCAGGAGGGACTGTGTGAAGTTGAAGTCTGACAAGAGGAAGTAGAGAATAGAGTTCGGGAAGTGAGAGAAGGATGATGAGATGTAGCAGCTAGTTCCATGACTGGAATGAAGTGAAAAAACTAAACAAAAAACAGAACAACAGACTGGAGATCGGAGGAAAGTGAATCTTTGCATGAAGATGGAAGGAGATCTTAACCACTTAGCTGTAGTGCCTCGTTGTATTGGACATTTTGAAATGGGAGAGAAACGTGTGCGCAGATGTGACAGTGTTGCCTGTATGGCAAGATAGTGGCCATCACTTACCCAAGAGTCAATGATCGACACCTGGAAGTGCCTTTTTTACTTGTCTTGTTTTTAATGTGTTATTCTTTTGTATGGTGCAGCAGGTATAACTAGCATACCTAAGCCAATCCTGAACATATTCCTTTTAAGAAAAAAATATTTTATATTGCATTGTATAGTGTATTTATATGATTATGCGGTGTACAAAATATCATTTGTAGGGAAGAAAAAAAATAAAGAGGAAAAAAGAAAAGCAATAAGCTAATGTTATTGCGCTCCCAGACTTTGCCTTTTCTCATGTTTCCAAACCTCAGTCAGCATTTTATCCATGTTCATCCAACCTCTTGCGCCTTATGTTATCTCTGTAGTTTTCTAGCTTTTCAAACTAGTCTGTGTTATCTCGTCAAAAGGACTACATTTTCTGATATCACTCATCTGCTGTCACCTGGCCTGTGAAAGCTGGCCAGGTTGCATTCATGTTATCTCCCTCCAGTTGCCTTGATCAGAATAGGTCTCAGTGGATGCACTTAGATGCGGCACCAGTTTAGTTGGGGTTTGGATTGGAATAGTTAATTCAAACTATGGTTGATTGTCCATTTTTATCTAACAGGAAATTTGGGAATAAGCCAGAACATATCAATTAGTGAAATGCTGTGATACCTGGTTAGTGATGTTCAACTGTTACAGTATGTGGTTATTGTGTGTGACCTTGTATAATGTGAGTTTGACATGCCTAAACCCCCCTCAAATTCTATGAGGACAGTATGCTGGGTACTTGCATAGTACCCATGCATAGTTGTGCCCACACACACTCACACTCACACACTCACACACACACAATACAAGTCTAATGGCCTCATATAATTTACGTTTTTTTTTTTTTTTTCAAACGGTGCCAACCCTCGGTTCTATGCATTCGTATAATGCTCACTCAAACAATTACAAGAACCTCAGTACAGAACTACAGTACAGAACTATGAGCAGCAGCACACAGTTTAGCATTGCTCATTGCCCCACACAGAGCTCTGGTCTAACGACACTAACATGCCTTTTGTGTTCACAATGGTTTTCTTCACATGCAAAGGCTGTTCAACTAAAATCTGTGTCTTAATCAAAGACTAAAGAATTGTCAGAGGAGAGGATTTTTTTGTGTGTGTAATGATGCAGTGAATATGAGTAAAAGATTGTGACACTGTTAAGCAAAATCAATCATGATATCAGCTCTATGTAGCTGCCAAGAATGTGTTTGCTTTGAATCAAATGACTGAAACAATGAGATCAATGGTGATCAACTGAAAGTTGATTTAACTCAGTTAAAAAAAAAGAAAAAATGATTTTGTTGCATTTTGACGTGTTTGCTTTCTATAACTTGGACAAATATGAATTTGTTTTGTTTCCTTTACAAAGATATACTCTCTCAGGCCCCCTCTGAAGATGCTGCATGAGATTTTTTAATCATTTTTATGAATGATTTCTACTCCATTTTTACCATTCTAATTTTTTATAATAACCCCGGTTTTCACTAATGTGGGGTTAGGCTCGTCTAAATAACTATTACCAAACTGAGACCTTTTTTCCAAGAATTTATTATATGTATGGTCATATTTCATATCAAAACCCATATTTTCAAATATCCTTGGTTTTGTATAGGATTTTCTGACCCTGTGTATAAATGTATGATAAGGCAGCTTGTGTTTTACAGTACCTGTGAATAAAATGTTTCTTCTTATTGATGAGTTGATTTATTTCTCACTTCAAGTTCACTCATTCATAAGATCTGTAGTTTACCTCTACAGGCACTTGTATAACCAGATGGAAGTTACTGAAGTATTCTGGCTTAATGCTTAATGTTAGGTTACATAATGAATAATGCCATATGGGCAGTCTGGGCACCATACTATAATAGTAGCCCAGAGAGATTCGTCAGAATCGAAAAAAACCTCTATGAGAATCTAAATGTTTGGGCTACTATAATAGGCTACACTATGCGCTTGTTTTAACTTTTGCATTAGGGTAGTAAGGGTACTGTCAGCATTTATCCATTATGCATCAGTGTTTGGTAACTACATTGAGCACTAAAGCAGTGACACAATTTTTGTGGAAAAAGTTGTGCTACTCAGCCTGGAAGAGCAAGGTGGGGGGAAGCACTTAATTAAACAATCAGGCATGATTGATTGACATTTATGCATGTAGGCATAGTAATAGTTTGCACGGGTATAGGCTCATGCATCTGCATAGGCTATAGGCTACATAATTGTGCATGATACACACATTAGACAGATAGGCCCTGTTCTGTTTCTGAATATGGTTTGGCCCAGATAAGAGGCCAGAGCTATCTGGGCTCTGGTTTGGCTAATGAGTCTGCACCTGTAGGTCTACCTCTGTCCTCTAGTCTACCTCAGAGCCCATTACGACTCTGGTCTACCTGTCGAGCCTCTCTTGAACTGCAGTGTCATTCAAGTTATACGGTAAGTCTCCCTTTATTGGGCGAAATGAAATCTTAAATATATGTTAAAAAGAAAATAGCCAATGCTCGCACCGTAGGAAGAATTTAAAAAACGTTTGTTTGCATGGCCCGCCACAACTATGATAGTTGTGGCGGGCCAAAATGACGGCAGGCCTGTGTTGTAAAAGCTCAATATGTCGCATATTTGTGTGCGCTGAGAAAATACGCTCCGTTTTGAGTTTAAACCTTAAAACTGGTGTTTTCTGGACTTCTGGTGTGTTAATGTTCAGTGTTTGTTTGCTGCTAGGCTATGTGGCAGAAAGAGAGTCGACCTAAAAACTAGCTTGTTAAAGTGCTATCTGTCTGTCTAAATGATTTAGCAGTGTTTGTTTTGTGATTACAATTATTACACTGTAAACTCAACCTTCAAAATGACCATCTCAATGACTAGTTAGGCTATATGTTCATTTGAAAAATCCTCTATTTCCATAGACACTGGATTAGCTGAGGATAGAATGCAATCATCTGCACTGACAGCACCATATTTGCTTATCTGCAGGTAGGTGTTCTGTCTGTTGTTTACACATGTTGACATTGTATGTTTCTCAGGTGAAAATTGTTAAAACAGCAGAGACGTCACCAAATTTGGAGCGACTCGCCTCTGCAATGTTATTGTTTCACAAAACACAAGGATGTGGCCTTCCTATGCCAGACTTTCTAATGAGTTTCCCCAGGCTTTCAAAAGCCTGGGCCTTAACTCTGACCATTCACCATTGAGGCAATTTTCTTTAGAAATGCACAAAGGTGCAATTAGGCTATTCATCTTTCCATTAAAGCTACTGTAGTTCCTTGCAACAGATAATGGAAACACTAGATAAGTCATGATACTGTACATTTATTCATGTCTGAGTTCATGCCTCCCTGGTCATCAGTTCAGAGAGGCTACTGTAGTTGCTTGTAAATGTGCAATTCTATTCCATGACTACAGTGTAATAACATTTTAATTGGATGTACAAGATTGAAGTCGTATGCTGCAGCTGCAGTTTGGTATTAATTGCGACCAAAGGTCACAGTTAACTATGGAATCGTGCATTTCCTGTCCGTCAGTGTATCACTCAAAATCCCCATACATGGGAAAGCCCATGGTGCCCAGGTCTTGTGACATCACGTCCCTACCTGGGCCCTCATCAAACCCTGTACACTCAAGACACTGCCCCCGCTGTCACCCTTAGATCTCCATATATGGAGCTGACCTGTTATGACGTTCCATACGTAGAACAGCTGGTCACTGTTTCTAATCAAATCCATGGGTGGATTTAGCCTTGTGCTGCACTAGTTTGGATGCGCTTTGACTCCTTTCGAGACCTTAAGGTGCAGTTACAGTGTAGGTCACATCAGAATTGGTTGGGTGAAATGTACTTGTATGCTGTGGCGAAACATCAACGTTCAAAGTTCTGCCTAATTTATACTCCATCGTATGATAGTGTCTAGCAATGAAAATAATAAAGTACAAGCTCACGATATAGGTTGCAATGCGTGTTGTGAGCTTGTAGAACGGCTATTTTGGCACAGGACACTGCAGTAAGACTAATTATATATCAGTGTTGGGCAAAAATATGACATCTACGCGCAACGGGATGTGAATGTATTTTGTATAGGGGCAAATCATTTTTTGTTTTAACCTTCACTCAGTGTGGAAATTCCTCGAGTTCTCAGCTTATCTAATAATTATTTAATGCCAGTGCATATTTTCTGTAAAATCAGAAGGCTGTGCTAGTTTGGCTGACAGACTGCCCTGCCCCCCCAGACAGCAGACAGCTCTGACTGTACTGTACCTCATTAATCTGTGTTTGTTTCTGAATCACAACAGAGACTGTCGGCTCAGGGCTGCTGCTGTGTCGGCGGGCTTGTGGCCCAGTTAGCCCAGTAACCCTTTTGCCTCAGGGCTCTCATCCTATTAAAATGGAAGGAGATCGGATGAGAATAGAGATGAGTTCAGGGAAAAGTCAGAGGTTCCTTCCATCAAGTCAGAGGTGAGTCAGTGTTTGCATTTTCACTTTGGGCTCCGTGCGAAGAACTGGAGAGCTCATTTGTCTGTCATGCTATTCTGTTTGACACCATTATATATCCATCCGAATTCTTAGAGCGATCCCTGTCCATTATAATTAATACTACATTTGGTCTATTTTATAGGCCACATTATTTATTTCATCCATCCATCCATCATTTCACACTTATTTACTTGTTTTGCTTTTGCTTTGCTTTGCTTGCTGTTGCTTCACACAATAAAGTATACACAATTCAAATATTTCGATTGAAACGATTCCCCCGATACAGTAGTAGTCCACTAAAAATAACCCCATCTTTAGTTTTGTAGGTGTTTTTTCATGTGATCCAAACATACTATTTTCAAATGTAGACAGTTTCATAGCATTGGCTACTCTTATAGTTAATAAAATACGTAATCCCTCGTCTGAGGTGTCCATCACCCAAGGTGTTAAGTGGGAGATAGTTGCCTTGACACTAAAAATAACCCCATCTTTAGTTTTGTAGATGTTTTTTCATGTGATCCAAACAGACTGGGTGATGATTGTGTCAACACATGCAAAATAGGTTGCTTATGATTCCCCAACTAGAGATGGCTACCCGGTATGCCCTGAGCATTAGTGGTAGGGGTTTGCTCACATCTGGATTTATAGCGCTGCAATCCCACAGATTGCTCAGTCTAAAGCCTGCTCTTTCAAGTGCCATAAACCTGACCAAATGCTGCCACTTATTCTTAGTAATTAAAACAAGCTGGTGCAGAGAAAAAGTCTTTAAATTATCTGAGGCTGGGGGAGTTGTAAGGCTCACACCTCTCTCCGTCTCTTGCTCGCTCACTGGCTGCTTCAGGGGGTCATAATTATTGACATCTCCCCAAAACAGATTAGATTAGTGTGAAGTTAGTACAAAGAGAGAGAGAGCTCTAAGATACTGGAGGGTCCCAACTTACTTTCAATATAAGTTCTGGGTGGGTGGTCAAATAGTACAAGTCTAAAAACACCATGACTTTCAGCGGAGATAACACTTGAGGCACAAAATCAAACCGGACCAATTAATTACATGGACGTGAATAAATTACCCTTTTAGAGATAACTGAAGTGATCTATCACAGAGGGCTTAAGCTGGTTTACTGTACGCTTTAGCAGGCAGCAGGGGCAAAGTTAGTAAAATGGGAGCCTTGCGGTTACGTGTTATAATGATAGACATGATGCGTTTAAACTTTAATGGATTGCCATATTGGTATAAATTACAAATTGCAAAATCTTGGAGCCCTGTGCATACGATCTGCCTCTTCATTTTGCCTTCCTGATCTCTCATAGTCTTTCTCCACCCCCTGTGGTTTGGACAGTAATGTGGAGCAGGATAAGGTTCAGTAGATGAAATGGCCTGTGGTGGGTTGACCCAGGGGCTGGCAAAGATTGTGTGTGTTCACTGTGTTGAGGTGATGGAGACACACAAAGCCCAGCTCTGATTGTATTTGGCAACAGATCAGGTCTGTGTCCCCCTTGGTTGTAAGAGTGGGCACACAATGTGGCAAATTATTATTTCATATATTGAGATGAAAGTGTAAAATGTAGTTAATTCGTTCTATTATTAAATCTAACATTGTTATTGTACACGACTAGTGCAAAAAGTGCAATTGTTGACCCATGGAATGCAAATAGTTCACAGTTGTGAATTCATTACATCTGACCATGGTATGAATTACTGACCTTGTCAAATGTTGATGTCTGTCTTTACATGCTCTGACCTTGTTGTAGCTGTTATTTTATAGTCCCGTGGTCCAGATTGCTTGTAGATAATGCTCATTTACATAAAAACATTGTTTAGAGCCTGCACATTAAAATATTTTTAGAATACTGATGTGAGAAGTTAATGTGCAATGAATATTCATATTTGGGGAAATAAGCTTCTCAACATAAAACATCTTGTTGGATAAGACCAACAAATTGCACCTGGATGAATAATGACCATAAAAAAATATTATTCCCATATAGAAACCAGAACATGACTGTTGAACCATTCCATCAGATTGTGCTCTTTAACAGATGGACTGAAGTGATGAAAAATCATTTTTTTAATTAGTCTTTCTGAAGATGCCAGTTCGCAAGCAACAACCCCCTCCACTTAAATTTCATTGACCACGAGTCAGGCTCTTAGCTGGCTCCCAGTAGCCACCATCTGGTGGACAGCAGAACCAGGGACTAGAGGGGGGGGCTTCCTTGCTCAGTCCACTCCAGCGAGACGGAACGTCGCCCAAGGACATGGGCATGCAGGCAAGTTGCGTCCCCTGAATGGACTGGGTTCTGTTTCGCCTGTTCCGAGTGTCAGAATTATGGCTCTTACACACTCCCGATCTGACGCAAGATCGGGCTTTGATCGCCAAAGTTTTGCTCGCTGTGTGTGAAAGGAGCTGCGAGAAGATCCAGCACTGATAAAAGCGTCTCCCGAGCGTTTCTGAATATCTAGCAGGTTTGATATTTGTCTCTCTTGCCGACTGGACATCATGCAGTATGAACTGGGTTACGACCGCGTCCCGAGAAGGCCTGTATTACAGCCAATGAGAGCACAGGACAGCTCACTGCTCACAGCCTCTGTCTGTCTGTCGACTCAGAGCTTGTTCGAATAATCAATTTAAGCTTTTTCTGCCAGAAGCAGAATTCTCACTTTCAATTCATCATGATTGAAATAATGTACTGTATATCCTGTCCTTTTTCTGGGTACCAGCTCTCACAGCATCAGTATACTGTAGTTCTGCTGTAGAATTTCTGTATTTTCTAGTGCAAACTGTAACTCAGGAGAACCAACGAACGAATGTTGCTGCCGGTCTACATTATGACGATGAGATGAATTGGATTTCCCCATGGCCTCCAAAGCAGAATCAGTTCAGCTCTGTCTGTTTACTAGGATGAACCCTTTTGTTGTATTCTGTCAAGAGCCTTTGTTGCATTCTGTCGGAAACCTTGATGTTTCAAGGCTTTGATTGCTCTCTCAGCACCTTCATTCTGTGGGACATTCTGCTGTCTCCTGTGATAAATTGCTTTTCTGCACATAAACAACCTTCAAAAGTGAAAACTTCTATACCGGTGGCGGTGTTGCAGTCAATGTTATGCAGGACCAGACTGGGCCAAGTTCCACTGTTTGGTGAAATGTGGTTCTCAACAGATAACAGAAGAAACCATTATAGGCCTTTATAGTTTGAGTGCATTAAACTGCCACACTCAAATGACTACTCGGCACAGTGTTTTCACCAAATGCTATGCAGGCACTAATTAAATATTCCATCAGTGCCAAGATTATTATGGACCCTAAGCGTCCATATGGTTCACTTTTTTAAATCTTAATTAACATGGAGGACTCGGCTGTGTGCACTTTCTGGGGTGCATAGACCGAAACTATAATATGCAATGAAATCCAGTATCCTTGTGGTGGGTTCAATTTGTATCTTTCCATTGCACACCTTTCTAGCCCATTATTACTGTAAGGGTCTCTAATGCCATGGAATTTTCTGTGCACCTTCCATGTTCCCAGACTGATGAACTTTAATGGTTTTTATCTATAACTGCACCGATCTGTGCAAAACCTTGTATGTGCACTCCCCAGAGGCCAAGGAAAAACATTTGCCCTGCATTTCTCACATGCAGACTTATGTGAAACTTATGTGAAACTTTTTATTTTACTCTTTCAGTTTATCAGCAATTTTGAACAAAATGCTGTAAATCATGAATGCAGCGTCCGATATGCACACTCCCTAGAGGCCAAGGAAAAACCTCTGGCCTGCATTTTTCAAATCTGCCACCATGTAGATTGACATTTAAAGTTTGCAGTCGTTTTGAACAAAATGCCTCAAATAATGAACACAGCATCTAATTGTTTTTCTTTGTGATCCTGACTGTTAAACATGCATGCATTCATGTTATTATTAAAGACATGGCCAAAGCATTTAGATAGATAGTTTATTTTTCTCGGTCATGGTTTATCCATTTACGGGGGTCCCAGCCAAAAACTTTGAGAACCCCTGGTTTAAATGGTTGATTCAACCCATCGATAAATATATTTGAAATACCGGTAATTATTGTTATTTGTGATTAGTCACATTAACTTCTAGTTTGTACTCTGAAGAGTAGAGCAGGTGTCAGATTCCTGTTCTCAACTTTTACGGGGTGGTCGGTGGAATTACAGACTGTCTTTAGCATTTGAAGGCTGTGGTTGAGATGGCAAGAGAGACTTGCAAACCCATAAATGTATGCTTACCGACGTCAAACTTGAGGCCAGAAGATGGAACTGGAACTAGAGTTGTACCGTACTATTCTTTGTTTGGAAAAACAAAACAAAAAAAAGCAAAAGCAAGGCTTCACACTAAACACATGCCAGATTTTAGCGGTCTATAATGGGTCCCCTCTTTTTTCCCTTCACACCAAATCTCTTAACTGAAAATTGCCAATGTACAAGCTCGGTATACTTGCTCACTTTCCAGTGAGGAGCCCCCCACAAAGATGTACAGTAGTTCCTCCTGTTCAACACCACACGCTGTCCCGAGCCGCCCCAGCCCATACGGGTTACTGTGGTTGTGGGCAGGTATTACCTCTGCATCACCCCAGCACTCGGCGTATTGCAATTCTGCTCAGAGTTTTCTCTGTGGCCATCAAAGGTACCTTTGCAATAGATTTCCTTTTTCTCAATTAAAAAAAATAAAAATCCCAACTCAACCTGAACTTATCCTGTCAGAAACAAATCTTCATTCTATGCTGTGTTCACCTCACTCACACGTTTTGATTGCGTGTACCGTTTTCATTCACACATCTAGATGATGATTATAGTTGTGAGGATTCCTGTTCCTCCCCAGGCGTTTCCATCTCAGCAGTGAAGTACCACTTCATTGTCAACCAGAGATAATACATGATTGTCTTCTCAGACAATTTCAGCTGCACCACAGCGGTGACAGTGTTCTCCGTCTGTCTCGAGGTTTATTGCTTGATTGGCGCACGTTGTTGACAGGAGCTTTCCAGTGGTTGTGATATCTGAAGTGGAATATGCGCAACTGAAGTGTTCATTTCTAAAGCCCTACAATGCATTGTGACGTGTTGTGAGGTTATAGATCAGCTATTTATTACCTTTTTTTTAAATAGTTAATTGACTGAGGTTTTTGGTTTTTATTTAAATGTTTGCCAAAATGACAGGTTCTAAGTGGGTAATTACACAAAATGTAAGACCCTTCTCCCTGCACCGTTCCAGATCATTCACATCCTAGACACTCGCTGATCAAACAGAGGCTGGCAGGTCCGCGTCGTAGCAACAGTTGCCGCAATGGCGGCTTGTCTGGCAGGAAGCGCGTGTCCCGCTGTTTGCCTGTTTGAATTGGCTGCCAGGCTCCAACAGTCCTGTCTCTCTCATCACTATTCAATCCACAGTCCTAGAAGGGGTTGTGTTTTTGATAACCAATTATGTATGGATCATTCTTCCATGCGTTTGACTGAATTGTTATAATAGTACTTAGGCAATATGTTTTCTGTTATTAAATCATTTTAGAAGTAATTTTGCTATACAGTTGATCACAGTTGTAGTATACATTTATACTGTATTAACACCGCCTCACACAGCTGTATTATAATGCTCATTTACCCAAGTTGAGTGAATGAATTTTCTTTGGTATTTTTTTTATACGATTTTTGTAACCCAAATTTCACCCGATGCCAATTGCCTAAGCTGTAATCCTGGGTGCTACTCTCCCTCTGTCAACCTGGGAAGAGCTCTGAACTGAGCTCATGCTTGAGGACTGAGCAGGCCACTTCTTATCACCTGATAGGGGGGAGTGTCCCCGGTAGGACGTAGCGTGTGGAAGGAACATGACTTGTTATTCCAACCAGTTCCTTTCCCCTCCATCACACTGACCAGGGGGAGGCAGTATAGAGACCCAGGATTACTACATGTTTTATACAGGGAGAACATGCAAACTCCACAGAGAAAGGTCCTTTCGCCAACCCCTCCTAGGGTATTTGCATGTATGTTTGTGTTTGTCCAGAACTAATCTTGTAAACCGCTGGATCGATTAGTGCCAAACTTCATATGCATAACGCCAGTAGGTCAAATAATTTATTTTGTTCTCTAATTTCTCTAAATCACTCAATACTGCATACATAGTCGACCTGTTCGCTCATGTAGGCTACAGTATGTTCCTTTTACATGTGAAGTGCAACTAGAATTCATGAAAATCACCAGATTTCAATTTCAGTATTGGAGACAAACTTTGTTTGAAGTAGACCATGGCCATGAAGACACACAGAGCTCTCAAACATCCCCTCTCTTGAGTCTACGACCACCCTCACCCAACGAGTGAAAGTTATAGCCACTGGTGTCGTGCATCGAAAACAGCCGTTTGATATTTTTGATGCGTACCACTGTTGTGCAGTATAAAGTATAAATCACAGTTGTGGCTGCCACCAATAGCCCTGTGTCAACTATCTCATCACTCTGTTGTCTGCACCCAGGACCACTGCTTTTATCTGGTCAGAGCTCTCATTAAAGCAAGTCTCTCTGACCTGCCCTCACACTGGGAGTGGAGGGCCTCCCACCACACTGGTAATAATGAGTGGAGTGAAGGAAACTCAAGATGGACCGTGTGTAGGAAAAGTGACAGAGAGAATGAGGGAGATAGAACTTGCAAGTGAATCTAAAAGACTATATAATTTTACTACATGGATGTTCCCCTGACCCAGAGACTTTTCCTGGCTTTATTCACGCTCCACCCAACCACAGTTGTCGATTTCCCCGCAGCGCTTAGGCTTTCCTCTTGAGATAGATGCATGTTCTGAAATTATAATATGCAGTCCTAGGTCTCCAGAGATGGGGGGGGGTGTGTGTGTGTGTGTGTGTGTGTGTGTGTGTGTGTGATCCAAGGATGACTTTGATAGCTTTGGAGCAATGTTAATTATTTCTTTTTTATGATTATGTTTCTCCATGGAGTCCTTTTTGGATGCACTGTATGTGAAGATTCCCAAAGGTAATAAAATCATAGTGGCCAACCTCCCTTTATATATGAGTAACATTGCAGGTTGTTTACTTTCCACTACAAAAAGTTTTATTTTATTTTTTATACTGGAGTTATTGACTTACTGACGTATTGTTTCATCAATGAAAATACAAATGTGGTAGTAGGGCTCCAGAAATGTCTTTCACGAGGGGACCAAAATATTAAGTGATTCAGACCTTCACTACGCTTTCTTTGCCAGAAGTTGGCATAATTCAGCATGATGTGGTTCAAAAGAGCAGCGGTAAGATTCTCAATTCCCAATTTCCCCAAGGTAATGCTTATTGTGTTTTTAGTATATGTTGTTCACAGCAACCAAGAAGAAATATTTTATTGATTTTTCCCCAGCAGCAAATTAGGCCTCACTTGGGACTCGGGAGTCTCTCTCCACACAATTCATTCTTTTCCGCCTCCCATACACGACGAAGAACCGTAGCAGATATGTCTTCCTGCTCTTTAATTACCCCTGGTTACCTGAATGGCATGACACAGAGCTGCCCTCGTAATTAGCTGTCAGCTGTTTTAGGGCACACCTCATTGATTAGGTCGTGATTGCTAATAGAACGTGAAATGTCGTCGCCTCCTGGATTGATATAGATTGCAATGAACAGTGTTGGGGAAGTTACTTTTAAAAAGTAAGGAATTATAGTTATCGTTACTTATCTAAAAAAGTAATTTGTTACTTTACTTTACATTAAATTATGAAAGTAACAACTTTACTTTACTTTACTTTAAAAAATAATAATATAAAAAACGATTTAAAAGAAGGTTTTTTGTGATTAATTAATCTCAATTAATCGCATATCAATAGGCCTATTTGACCTGATCATCAGTGAGCTTTTTTTCGAATGGATTTGGATACGAGTGAATCAATGAATAGTGACTACATAAGCATAGGCAATTAAAAAAGTAGTAATAATAAGTGATAATATTATTTATATAATGCTTCTCTGAGTACTTAAAGACGCTTTTCAAGGGGAACATGAGAAAACAAATAAAAACTACTTTATTAGAGAAAAACTAAGACTATGGAATAAAATAAATGAAAGTGGAATGAGATAGCTGGGGAAACAAATATTCTAGAGGTGTGTAACGGTTTGAACTTATAGGTGGTGGCTGGCATGTCTTGTGAGTTAAGAGTTTTGGGAAGTGCATAGTTTTGACAGGTCTGCCTGCTGTGGACAGTGAAACCCTGACCATTAAACACGGGCAGACGCAACATCGAGTGTGAGGGTTGGGGAACGGATGGAAAGTACCAGTGTTATTAGGAGGACTCCTTGGCTTCTAACGATATGGACCAGAGTTAAACTAATGTTAGCTCCCATGCTAACTAGTTGCTACCCTCGTCAGAAACAACACCACCATCCAGATCGGGTGGAAGCTGCTTGTGCCCGTGGATGGGAAATGAGATTTAAAAGGCTATAGAAGCGTGGATGAAAGGCAAGCACAGATGTGCAATAAATTTGTGTCGTGACTCGTATTTGCGTGTGTATTCCGTCTGACGACGATTGGTTTATGCTGCTAGTGCGTTGTCGTTGCTGGCTGCTGAGTGCTGATGCATATTTAAGAGCGTCATAACATGCGCCCGTCCTGCGCTGGAAGTAGCAGATCTACAAGTTATCTACCGGTCGCAATGCACAGCGCTTTGGGCTTGTACATCTGTGTTTTTCCCGCAGTTAGTTGAGAGGCAGAGCACAAACGAAACCGTCAACACAGAGAGCGCTCTCTAGTCTCTGCACTGCAGTCAGCAGCACAGAGACGCCTGTAGACTCACGGAGCTGCGAGACTTTTCACTGATCACTTTTCACTGATCACATAAGTTGACAATAACGCCATAACGCGGGTAACGCTCGCACAATAACTATAAGGCCGTTATGGAATTGGAAATGTAAAGCGTTAGGTTACAAGTTACTGCAAATAGTAGTTATGTAACGTAACGCGATGTAAGGGCGTTAGTCACAACACTGGCAATGAATGACGTTTTAATTAATTTATCCCCAGACCTCACAATGTGAACAGTGTGTGGTTGTTGGGATAGTTATCATGCAGATGTTTGCAGTACAACCTTTTTTTGTGTAGACTTCTGTATGAAATTACAGAAAGATGGAATTTACTTTCTGTGAATGGCACATTTACACTAAACTATTCCCTAGGATTGATCGTGCAGCCTCATTGATCTGTGGACTATTTGCTCTAGAATGTATTGCCCTGCTCATTATGACTATGAAATTGCAATTCGTTTGTTTTCCAAGTCAGCTGCCAAACGTCACAGTTGGGAGACATTTTCCAATCTGCTATCATAAAGCTTTGGGGCTTATTGGCTTCACACTGTGTCTTATCGTCCAAAAGCAGTTAACTGCAACCTGCAGTGTTCCACGTTACATCCACTGCCAGTTTATAGCAGTGATTCTCAACCTTTTTAATTTCAAGGACCCCCAATTTTCTATGCATTAGGCCACTGACCTCCATTTGATAGGACCTTTATCTCTGGGACCTAAAAAAATTCCATTTAACTCTGAGAGTGTACAAGTGGAACCAAATGGACCCATAAGCTTCAGAGACCTCTAAGGTTGGTTCCTAACTATCAATCATTTAGCCGCCAACCCCCTGGAACCCCACCCAGGAGCCGTTCCATAAGAACCAGTGACATAGGGGAGGGTTATGTTATTAGTTACTACTAGCCTACTGTTCATTCAGCTGCTACTTGATTCAAAATGGCAGTGTAACAGCTTGGCAGATACACAGCATGTTGTTTCTTTGTTCATGTCTAGCAGTTCATCTCCTCTTGGGGAATGTGTCTGGTCTGGGTGTACAGGTGGGCCCAGGCCTACAGGCAGGTGAACTCTAGCCATCAGCAGACTTTGTGCCCTGGAGACTTTTGGCGGACGTTTGGTGGCACCCCCCCCCCCCCCCCCCCCACACAGACACACACAGACTCCTCCTTCAACCTACCGCGGCTCCCCAAACACAGTTGTTCATGAATATGGATGGCAGGCAAGGCAAGGCTCCCTGGCATCATTAACGTGCCACCAGCCCATATAAATCACATCACCATAAAACCTCCAAATGCTCTGATAAAGAAGCTAACACGATAACAACGGGTAGAACTCACGAAGACAAACAGTCCTTGAGCACAGAAACACACGCAGGTTGTTATGGCTTGTTGTTGCTTGTTTTGTGCTTTGATTATTCTATTGTTTTGGGGGTGCGGCTGCTTTGTTATAATTCTGCGATGTTTTATCAATGTCAGCAGCCTAAAAATGTGTCACACGACGAGAACAAATGTAATGGCATACAGTACTACAGGCACAGTTTGTCATAGCCTGCCCTGCGATGTGTACCATGGACAGGCACTTGTGCACTGCAAGGGAAATCCATTCTCACCATGGAGGGGGGACGACGACGACTCTGACATCTCATCAAATTGAGGATCAGTGCACATATTCAGCACCTAGTCCCTACCCTCCATAACCACTCTCCTATTTCCTTCCACGTACGGTAGTCTAAGAATTCAACATTGCAATGCTGAGATGTTTTCTTTGTTGTAGTTCCAACCCATTTGGCAAGATAACGCTCTGTTATTTAAATGGGGAAAAAAGAACATGCTTTCCCCTCCCTTCTTCTCTCTCAATCTCTATCTGTCTCTGTGAATGGAAACAATCCAAATGGTGGCATTTAAATGGCATAATCACCAGCTGGACTCTAGTTAGCTGCATTCTTTTAGTTTATCGCGACCCTGATCTATTTGTCTGACATGCATAAACCATTCACCTCACACAAGATCATGGTGTGTGTTGTTGTGATTTAAAAAATCATCTATTCTGTTGTGATCCTGCGGTTCGCTCTCCTCTAGTCAGAGGCGGTGACTGGTCATTCGATTGAATTACCATTCTGGAAGCAAGCGCAGGCTCCAAGGACAAGATGACAGCACAGCATGTTCTGAAGTTTATTAATGCACAGAGAATACAGTTGCACATGCAAGTTCACTTTGCCGGAACATATGCAAGTCATCCTTGATACAGAAGTAGGTAATACGGGTTATGAATAGGAATTGAGAGAAGACACGGTTTTAGCAAGCAGATCACAGTTGTATTTAAAACAGTTCTGTCCTGTATACGTTTGAGCCTGCATTATCTTGATAAAGGATTCACATGCAATCAGAAACACATCTATGCTGCGTTTGGTCGTGTAAATAATAACTATTTTCACATTTTAATTAGATTTTTCCTTTTTTTTCCTTTATTTTAATTTTTATTTGTTTATCTTATCTATCTTAATTGTCTATCCATGAATACGTACTCTGCTGTTGTTGCTTGTGTTTGTATTGTAGGTTTTCTGTTTTATGTATTTGTAAAAAATCTAAAATAAAGTACTGATCATAAAAAAAAAAGAAACACATCTATGCTTACACAGATTAAAGATTACGTATAGTGGTATAGTATATAGTATAGTAGTATATAGTTACTATACAATTTTGAGGATGTGGGTCAAGCCTCCTACATATTAACAGTATTAACAGCCTGTTTATCACATTAACCCTGGTGTCCTTATTGACCATGTCATTATAGACAAACTTCAAAAATAGCCTAGGGCTATACGTTTCATTTAATTTATACTCCATCATATACCAGTGTTCGCAGTAAAAATAGCCAATCTACAAGCTTGTAACATTGTGACACATTGAGCGTTTAGATTTGCTATTTTCATGGTATGTCAGTGTTGGGTGTAAGTGATTTAAAAACATGCCCGTCAGTACATTGCATTGGATGTTTTACAAACGTCCATCGCATTACTTGCCACTGTTGGTGCCTCTGGATGCCTCTGGGTTAATGGCATGACAATTACACCCCCACAAACATCAAACAAACTCGCATTGAAGTGAGGGGTTTTGAATGAGTTTTTGGTGGGTATGAGTGAACACTGTATGAGAAGACACTGTAGGCAGGCACAGTGTCTTAGCCGTCTCCTCCTCCTTTGCCTACACTACACAGCAAAATCCTGAGTGATCTTTATACTATATGCCTGGGCCATTGCTCAGCGGACCTGGCACCTTGGCCGGTAGTCCAAGTCTAGCAGTGTGCTGGGGTTCGACTCCTGATCCCGACGGCCTTTACTGCATGTCAGCCCCCCATCTCTCTCCCCATTTCCTGTCCGCCTACTTACTATCTGTCCCTCTATAAAAAATATATAATAAAGGCGAAAGCCAAAAAATAAATAAATTAATAAATAAATATATTAATTAATACATATATATATATACTGTGTGTGTGTGTGTGTGTGTGTGTGTGTGTGTGTGTGTGTATTTTTTTTAAATTATTCAATCGATATTGTGGGGATTCTTTCACATAATAATTGGAATTTTGATAAATAATCTGTAATGCCAATATAACGTAACATAAAGATCAAATCATATCACGATACTATAATAGCCAAAATCCCAGTTGATATAGTCTCATATCACATTCCTAATATCAATATAATATATCCATCTATTGTCCAATACTCATGTAGTTAATATACCTGGAGGGGAGAGAACAGATGGTGGAGGTGAATGGAACACTGTCCCCCCCCCCTCCCCTCCCAGTGAGCTGTGGCGTTCCACAAGGAAGCATACTAGGGCCTTTACTGTTCCTATATGTAAACGACATGACATCAATTTGTGACTGCAACTTGTTCCTGTTCGCAGACAGGAACAAACTGCAGGTTGAAAAGGCCCTCAGCTCTGAACTCGGTAGAATCTGCACCTGGCTCGCTGATAATGAACTATCTTTACACCTGGGAAAAACTGAATCCATTCTCTTTGGATCTAATGGTAATCTCTGCTTCTTGGTTAGAGTGGGTGACAATGTTATCACACGTAAAGATGAAATTACCTACCTAGGTTCCATCCTGGAGGCTAATCTTTCCGGGGATAAAATGGCCATCAACGTAATCAAAAAAGTCAACCAAAGAACAAGATTCCTTTACAGCAGTGGTAACCAACCTTTTCAAGCCCAAGAGCCCATTTTATTCCCAATTGTAAGCCAAGATCTACCACTAAAACGTGTTAGAAAAAAACACTTGTTTTTTTGCTATTTCTGACAGGCTCAATGCATGTGCACACATCCACACAAAGCTTAAATTAGAATAAATACTTATAGTAAGTTATAGTATCAATGTCAAATAATATTAAGACAAATGTATTAGAAATAAAAAATATTAGGACAAAAATACAAATAAACGAGTTTTTTTTAAATAAAACAAAATGCAAAGGACATGAATTGCTTTTACAGCACAATATTTTGTTTCTCATTTCAATGAATATTCACATTGGCAGATGTTCAAATGACATAGGCATAACATGACCATATAGACTGCTGTGACTGCACTTTATCTGCAAGCGTTTTGAAATCTGGTTCATATTTAGTGATTGCCAGTCTGAGGGTGTCATTAAGATGTGAGTCAGTCATACGAGTTCTAAACTTGGATTTTATTATTTTCATTTGTGAAAAGGCCATTTCACATAAGTACGTGGAACCAAAGTAGGTATGCAGCTTGAGTGCACACGACACAATCAGCGGATACTTCTCTCTGCTCACAAGAGACCAAATTCCTTCTCTTTAGCTCTGACCTGCAGGTGACAGTCACTTACTAATCCAATAATCTCCATTTCAATATCTGAAGTTAATGCAAACACATCCTGCATTTTATCGGACAGCAGTTCAATGACAGTAGGCTCAGTAAAGAGGAAAGGGTTTGATACAAAAGCAGCTACTTGACTGTACTGTACACAAATCTACGATCAAATTCAGATGTCAGTTTGCACAGAATTGCACAGAATTGTTCGGGATGAAAGGCTGTTTTCTCTTTGAGGTTTTTTAACACCTTGTCAAGATTTGTGAAGTGATTCTGAAGCCTTCCACGTCGAATCTGTGAGCACCACAAATCGAGCTCAAGTCCAATAACCAAGCATCGTCAGACAGCTGATCATACTGCACCGGGCGCGGCGCTGCGGCCTCGACACTCGCCTGGGTCTTCTGTTGGTGGCTCTGACGGAGTTCATTTGGGGAGTTGGTTTGTGGTGGCTGGGAAAAAAAATAGAGCCGATAATTTTTTTCCCCTCGACCGGCCCCGCTTGCTTCGTTCTAATTTTAACCACCCTCCTTCCTTCTCGACCCAAACTGCAACCTCCTCGCCGCCTCTCTCTCTCTCTCTTTTCCTAACGCGACCCCGGTCCCCGACGAGCAAACTGCGGACGGAAAGCCGCTGATATTCGGGTTGTTGTGAGGTGTTGTGTCGCTACTGGCTTCCAGCTCCGTCTCGGTCTGTAGCAGGAGGAGCCAATGACTCATGAGCCATTAACCACTGGATGGCGGGCCATCACTGCGCGCTATTCTAAATACACGTTATACACGTTCTGCTGTGTATTGGCAGTGATGGCTGGCTGCCCGTCATTCTGACACGGGATCGACTTGAAAGGTTCAGCTCGCGAACCCCTGGTTGGTTACCCCTGCTTTACAGGATCTCCTCACTGGTCAACAAAAACACCTTGAAGACCTTAACAGGAGCCCTCGTACAAGGTTTCTTTGACTATGCATACACCTCCTGGTACCACAGCTAGAAAACTAGGCTAGGCTCCAGACTTCCCAAAACAAACAGGCTCCTACTTGGCCTCACCCCCCGAACCCACCTCACCCCTGCCCACTTTGACAGGCTGGAATGGCTTAGGGTCGACGACAGAGTACAGCATCTTGCAATGGGTCTGGTCCACAAGATTCGATACACCACCAAGATACCCATGTACCTTAATGTTAATGAAGTCCACACCCACAACACCAGAGGGAGTGCAACGAACCATGTACAACCCAGATTCAGCACAAACAAGGGACTAAATTATTTTCGCCACCAAAATGTGGAACACCCTACCAACATTCATTAAGACATGCGAATCCCTTGACTCCTTCAAAACCGCTCTCAAAGGGCACCTACGGACGGCTGCAATTCGAAACGGGCCCCTGTAAAATCTGAATCTGTTCTTTCACTATATAGAAGTGTCTATTTGTACGTCTCTAAATGTTTTGATGAATTGAACAAGGTGGACCCTCTTGTAAACAAGTGTAATGCTTAATTGGTTCGTCCACTCACAGTTAACAGTCTTTGTATTGAGTTTGTGCTTGAAATGTACTGTAATTCTGCAAACTGTTAATAAATATTTCAATCACTCAAAATAAATATAACTCTTTGATTTTCACACTGTAGATACACTACTACAAAATAGTAATTTTCTCATTCCTAATCAATCAAAAGGTTACAGTTTTGACTGAATCTGGAGACAGCTGTAAAGATTTGAAATTCTCTCCTGACTTAAAGGAGAATTCCATAGAAGGCTTTCTTACTTTTCGTTGCAGTTGTTAGGTCTGCACCAAAGTTGTCCAGGTGTCATTTTGTGCAAAAACGCATTATTGGCTATTTCCCCTACCCCACCATAAGCCCTATAGCTCCATCCACTTTTATGAAGCTCACAAAATCTCGCGATAGACGAGACTTCACGCTTTACGGCTGGAACACAGCAACAGGGTTACTATGCAGTAAAGTGTCATGCTACACATACTGTTGACATTATGAAGAGAGGATTTATACAAAAAGCAATGGAAATAAGCGAATTAGCACCCTATTCAGGGATTATGGTGGGGTAGGGGAAATGGCCAATAATGTGTATGACACCTGGACCACTTTGGTGCGGACCTAACAACTGCAACGAAAGGTAAGAAAGCATCCTTTAACAGAGTAGCAGCTACTGCAGCTTACTATTTATTTGGATTTGTGTATAAAGTGTCCTGCTGGTATATAATCCAAATGGATTTTGTCATGAATTTTGAGGGGAACCATTTCAAAACCATGAAAAGAATGTCTTGTACAATTAATTATATTAAATGTCTTATCTGTTCTGTGTGGGCTAATTCAAGAATTAACGGACATATTAAAAGGAGTTAGTCCACTGTTGTGACAATTTGCTGGTAATTTATGCTTACAATGTATACGAGACTTGTAAACCATGATGATTAATGTTTTATTTTGATGCAGGGATGCCTTTGTCACTTTTGCTTCATGTCTGTTCTGGGACTGATTTCCTAGGGGACACTGCAAGCCAGCAAATCATCCATTTAGACTTTAGAGGAGCTGAAATCTGTCCGCATTTGCTGAAAAATGATAGCCTGTAACTCAATCAACACAACTTTAGAGCAATGCTCACCCACTCCGTACGGAATTAGATTAACAGTAGCTGAATGCTGATATTAACCTTGTAATGTAATTACAACTACAGGTTGAGTGCTAAAGCAATTATTAAACAGAGTGGATGCTCTCAAATTGGTTTAGGATGGTGAACTTCAACCTCTGTATTGAATTAGACATAATGTATCTTTAAATAGGAATGGCTACACCTCTGTTTGTCTTGGAGTTGTCTGTGAAAGGGAGACTGAGCTAGGGAGAGATGAGATGTCTTCCACTCAGAGCCACCGTGGACCTAAGCTTTGCTTTAAATTGAGTTCTGTATTGTGCTTCACATAAGCATCTTCCATCTGCTATGCATCTATCACTTAAATAAACTAAATTGGATTTCTGCTTTTGTGAAAACATAGTAACATACAGCACAGGTCTGTTAATAGGAATCAAACTCGGGATTTCCCTCATCCCAGCAAATATCTAGAAATACAATATTTTGTAATGAATCAGGTGAGTGTTCTGAGTTACCAGTGGATCCTGCTGTTGGAGCGGAGGCAGTCTTTCATTAGGAAAGGGAGACAAAGTGGGTGGTGCGGCCCCTTATACACAGGTCATTATATCGCCCAAGGTCAGGATTATGGAACAGTTAATGTTAAGATATGCAACTGGATGGAGATCAGGGCCGAGGTAGGTTGAGCTAGGATTGACTCACTAATGACATTACACCCACTCAGGGGAGCGAGAGACAGAGGAAGGGCATGGGATTTATGGGTGAGATTGTGACAGCCTCACAATAGAGTGTGCAGGGCCTGACAGCAGATCTGTGTCCCAGAGCTGAGGGTCAACCTCATGCCCTCGGGCATAGGCACTACAAATAGAGCATACTGGCCCCAGGCCTTTAGATCCAGCATGCTCACACATAGGACACAGGAGCTGGAATTGGAATAATAAGGTCTGGAGTATGTTGCATACATTTCTTTGCTATTCCAGAGCGATATCCACCTCTGTGCATCTGCTTTTAATATATTGAGTGGGCTCACCGGGTTGATGCCCAGCAAATTCCACAGCCTGTTTATTGATGTAGTTGAGCCTAAACAGCACCGTAAACGTGATGTTGTTATGAGATGGTTTATAATGTTATGCAAGACTCTGGGAGCAGTGCTCCTTATTTTCTTTTTAGTTGGGGATTTGGAGTATAACACTTGACCACAAATGTTAAGAATGTTATATAGATAGCATGTTGTTTAGAGATGTGCTACTGTATGTTTGATGTTTACCTGGCATCCTAGTTTCTTTGAAGCACTACATTTATTTTCTCTTTTCACTCTACTTATGCGACTATCGTTTGTTGGCTAGGGTTCATGCCATTTACTCTGGATGGATGAGAGCGTCTGCCTGACGTTAATTGTAATTGTTATAATGCGTAATCTATTCTCTGTAGTACGCAGGTATTGCTTGCCAAAAAGAACAGATCACACACTTAGATCCGATCTTTTTTTGGCAAACAACACCCTTGCACGTTTGAGTACTGCTTGACATACAAACACAGAATGGATTGCCCACTCTGGCATTGGCGCTTCCTCACACAGAGATGGAACGAGGAGAGGGAAAGAAAGGCGCTTTGATGAAGGGACTCAACCCAGCCCCCATGCTCGCTCTCCCCCTCCCTCCCTTCCTCCTTTTCTTCCTTGCCCTGCAGAGTTAATCTGGCAAAGAGGAGGTGGCAGCGTCGGGCAATTTACACAAGCAGGAGCTGCATTCTGTGCACCACCCTCAATTTGTGTGTGTGTGTGTGTGTGTTGGCGTCTGGATGTGTTGTTTCTGTGTGTGTGGTACTGTACTGTACATGTGTATTTCTGTAATGTCTGTGTTTGCATGTGTATTTGTGCATGGTGTGTTCCCATGCACACAGAGTGGTGGTTTGACATCAAGTACAGTTAGGTGGAAGAGAGGCCTGGGGCTGGTGGCAACACCTGCTTCACCCACACTGGTGGTAGAGGTATCACCTGACCTTTTGCCCCCGGTGTCCGTGCAGCCTGTCAGCGACTGCCTATACCCTATACTAGTGTATACCTTCCATTTGTTCAGTCCCATTCACCGTCTTCCTTGCTGAATGGTTCTTGGCAGTGTTTTTTTAACATAGGGGAGGGACTGGGATTTGGAGTTCTCCATGATTGAGTCTCCCACTGATGATGTCAGACGAGCAGCCCTTTCGGGACCCCAGGCGTACTTCCATCCTCGCACCACTCGGCACCCCCGAGAAGAAAAACAAAATTAAAACTGGCACATGATTTCATTACAAAGAGGCTTGAAACGGCTAAATCTCTTCCCCTGCATGATTAATGCCTTCAGTGGTTCCATGTTTTTTTTTTTTTTTTATCTGTATGACGGCTTTGCTTCATAATGTAACAGGTGATGAGCACTGTTTGCTCTGCCCATCACCATGGCATGGAACAGTAATTAGCCAAACAGAATTTACTGTTTTGTTTTTTTCTTTGTTTTCTAATGGCATTAGTCATGCTAGTGAGTGTTTCTGTAATGTGTTCAATAAATCCTCTGGCCCGCTTAGTTTCTCTTGCCGTTTGGATGTGAGCCACACCTTTCTGGCCCATCAATTTTCCTTTTCGCTTGACTCACCAAGATCAATGAAATCAAAGTTCATCTCAGCCAACGTTAATTATTTAATGAATGGCATTTGATTCCTGTGAGGCAACAGCAACTCAATGTTGTTTTGCCATCATCTTATCAATAATATTTTATTAATAATGTTCAGTGCTGGACGTCAAAGTGATACAGTATTTCAGTAGTGATATTTACAGTCACTGTTCAGAGGATTCAGTTCCTTAGCTTTGTATAGTATTTTCTTATTTTCCATGAGGCAATTATAGATTCCGAGTTGGATTAGCCTTAGGAAAAATAATGATTTACAATAACCGTTATCATGGGAATGCATACGAAATATCATTGGGCACTTCATGGGTGGCGCACGGGTGCCTGTCCACCACCATGGAGTCTAGTGGTTTAAATCCACCGCGGTGCATCCGGTTTGGTTCAGCATCTTTTTTTTTAATCTTTTTTTTTGTGGCTTTCGCCTTTATTTTATATATTTTATGGAGGGACAGTAGGCTGACAGGAAATGGGGAGAGAGATGGGGGGAAGACATGCAGTAAAGGCCGTCTGGATCGGGAGTCGAACCCGCGGCACACTGCCAGACTGGATTACCAGCCAAGGTGCCTGGACCGCTGAGCCATGGCCCAGGCCTTGGTTCAGCATCTTTATGAACACAATTTGTTTGGCGGTTTTGCAGAGAGGGCGATCTTTGTAGCTGCACATACTCCTATGGGCTGGGGGTGGTGCCTGTCTTCTGGGAATGTTGGATGGGAAGATTAGGACATACTATAGGCACCGGTCGGGTCCTCTCACTGTCAGGTGAAACAGTAGGGTACAACAGCAAAAATCTATTTAAATATAGGACATAAAATGGAACATGGTGGTTCTCATTGATAAAACGGCTGACATCGTAGGTCTATGCTCCTCTATTTGAATCGTTTTCCCATGGTCAATCTTAAGCCATACGGCTATAAAGGTGAAGGAGACATGTTCCTAATTTACACAATGATGCATCAGCACATTTAATACCATCCATCAATCAATATATGTTTCCCTATGCCCTGTCAGAGTCAATAGACTGACTGACATGACATGTCTTGCCCCAGTGATTGAATTACCAGACATTTGTCTGCCATAATTGTCTTGCTCTCATGTTAGTGTTAATGTTTTTCTCAGCCCAGTCCGTTACAACATCTTTATCAAATGTGACACGTTCTTATAATCAATTTAGTTATAAGAATATTTTTCATGACATCACAGCTTTTCTGCCTTTGACAGAATATCATTAACCTAATGTCTGTCTTTAGGTGTATTTGAATTCCTGATACAATCTCTCAGCATCTCTTCATGCCATCCAATGGCTTTGTATGCTTCCATTCTTCCCTGACCGTCATGGTCGTTTAATCCTGCCAGCAAAATTCAATTGAAATGACAGTTCTTTTGACAATGCTCAGCAACATCACATGACTCTGCAGTATTGTAGTAAATTAGATTATTTATGTTTCAGGATGGCTTTACAGAAATATAATCGTTGCTGTCCGGAGGAAACCTCATAACTCCAAAATGTAAAATTTTCAGGAAATGAAAATCAAAGTTGGTGTTGTGACTTTAGATATTGTCAATTACTTGCATGAAAAGGAGAGAGGTGGTGGAGTTAGCTGTTTTAGCAGACAGTTTTGAGGGAGTTAAGAGGTTTTGTCCAATGCGTTTTTTTACTACTTTCCATTGGTTCAATATTTTCGAAACAACACACGTAAAGGGTGTTCAGTAGCACTGATTTCTGGAGAAAGAAAAATATAAAACCTCAAAAATGGATTCATGAGGTTTCAAAATGGATTCATGAGGTTTCCTCCGGACAGCAATGATATAGTTTTTAAATGCACTTTGTTGCAGTAAACCTAGAAACGGATAGTAAACCGTAAGAAGCTTCCCTTCTAAAAGATGATGTTTAGTGGTAAGCTACATACTAGTCAGGCCCTCAAAGTGTTCCTCCAAATTGGGTCCTCGTCATGGTAATAATGGTTTCTGACAAGTAAGTGACTTTATATCTCTCCTCGCCACTCTGTTCTGTACTATTGAGTGTTGGCACTTGTGTATACAATGTGTACAAATCAAGTAGGCTCATACTCTGTATTCCACAATATAAATGTTTACGATTGCATTGCATACATATTAATGTTATGTGTTGCTGCTGGTAGTGTGTTCTTAGCTGTGGCCACACATTTTCTGTGAATTAATTACCAGCAGCATGCATGCATCATGTAGCAATTTCCATGAAGGAACTGTCGTGAACTGAATTACAATTAGAGTAAATAAATATGAGTCGCCATAACAACCAATCACCATTGCACAGCGGCCCAATCGAAATCATATGTTTGTTGGCCATGTATGTGCGCATACAAATAGGTTGACTTGGTCTCAGACAGACAAAATAAGAAATAAAATTGTTACTGAATTTCTGCCACAATGTGAAACCAGAAATTCTGTTATTAACCTTCCAGTTGCCCGTCTTGCCCTCTCTGACAACAAATGTAATCTAAAATGTTCATTATACAAGTGTAGTTAATTCTTTCACATCCGGTTCCCTGTCTCGCAAATGCCGGAGAAGAAAATACGGCTAATGTTAAAAAAATACAACTTTTCGGCCTCACCAGCCTTCGTCAGGTATACTTTACTTAAAACGGTGTGCGGATCTTCTCTCTCGTTCCTCAGTAATTTTTTGGATCCTGCACCCGTTGCAATTTGTGTGTGTGAGTCAACGGCTAAAGGCCTATTCATAGTCTGGATTTTCGGTGGTGAGGTGACCACCGCTCCGGTGGTGAGCTGACCACCGGAGAGAGACAGCGAAATGCCTTCACGACGGACGACGTACGTCGCGACGTATATTTTTCCGTCGCAACGTATATTCGAGTACGTCCTGGCGTAAATATCAATTCGTCCCGGCAGAACGGACTCGTCGCGGCTATATCTACCCGTTTGCGACGTAATATGTTGGCTATTATTTTCCGTCGCGCCAGAACGGGACTCGTCGCAGCTATATCTACCCGTTGTGGCGTGAGCTGGACTCGTCACGGCAGAACGTGACTCGTCGCGACTATATCTACCCGTTTGCGACGTGCGCCTCGCCGGTCCGGTCTCCAGGCGAGCCTGCGTCCTTCATATATTTTTTTTTCTGCTCTCGTTGGACTTAACTTTAAAAGTCCAATGGAACACCTCTTTGTAACGGGTCGCTGTAGTATAGTGGTCTAATTCCTCGCCTCTCTATTCTTTTTTGCTGAGGACGCTGGTTCAATTCCCGCTCGCGGCAAACCAAAATTATTATATTTTAGACAGACAGACAGACAGACAGACAGACAGACAGACAGACAGACAGACAGACAGACAGACAGACAGACAGACTGCCTGTCTGCCTGCCTGTCTGCCTGCCTAATGTATTGTAAATAATGTATTCATTCCATACGGCTATTTTTTTTTAATATAAAAACTTTTGTCTTTCGCGCGATTCGAACCAGCGTCGTCAGCACCAAAACATTGAGAGGCGAGTGATTAAACCGCTGGACTACAGCGGCCATAAGTTACAAAGAAGTGTTTCATTGGACTTATAAAGACAATAGCACCCAGCTGCAGTCTCGCAAGGGGAGGGACCGGAAGTGCTTTTATTTCCGGCTTCCACGTGCACAAGCGCACATACACGCACGCGAAATATAATGCAATATGTAATAATCAGCTCATACATTATAAAGACATTATTGCATTATGAAGTTTTATTACAGTATGAGTCGCCTATGTGGAGGTTCTTAATGTAACACATTATTACATTATAGAAAAATCTATTAAGTTATGTGCTCGTCTTTTAATTACATTATGAGCTGATTATTACATTATGAGGTCAGATGTAGAGTTGCTGGCCGCCTCAGCTCCATATATGGAGATCTAGGTGATGATCCAGTCTTTTCAATGTATGGCTATCCAGGGTTTGATGAGGTCAGTGTCGGGATCTTATATCATATGGAAACGGCCATATATGGCGGTGTGACGTGTCATGAGGCGTGACCATATATGGAGGCATGACACGAGGCGTGACATGACACACTTACTGACTGACTGACGGGAAATGCAGGTTTTCATAGTAAATTAAATGCATATGGTCGTGTGTCTGTGATCTATGGTCTGGACATGGTGTGTGTGGGACAGGGGTACGGGGTTATAGCAACTTATTACATTACTTAAATGCCTTGATATCATTATGTTATAATCGACCATATAGGCCTAGCCTATTATTGCATATCATTTTATTATTGTTAGATTTGCATTTCTTCAAATATGCACACTTATACCACCAACTAATAAGCTTTCAATTAAAATATTACCTACAACAAACTACTTCAAACTTTTCCAAACCGACCACGTAATTATGTTTAAGCACAGATGGTACTATATACACCCGGCATTTAAGCGCGCACCAGCAAGTGCGTGTCGTGCACGCGCATTATATTTCGCGTGCGTGTATGTGCGCTTGTGCACGTGGAAGCCGGAAATAAAAGCACTTCCGGTCCCTCCCCTTGCGAGACTGCAGCTGGGTGCTATTGTCTTTATAAGTCCAATGAAACACTTCTTTGTAACGTATGGCCGCTGTAGTCCAGCGGTTTAATCACTCGCCTCTCAATGTTTTGGTGCTGACGACGCTGGTTCGAATCGCGCGAAAGACAAAAGTTTTTATATTAAAAAAAAATAGCCGTATGGAATGAATACATTATTTACAATACATTAGGCAGGCAGACAGGCAGGCAGACAGGCAGTCTGTCTGTCTGTCTGTCTGTCTGTCTGTCTGTCTGTCTGTCTGTCTGTCTGTCTAAAATATAATAATTTTGGTTTGCCGCGAGCGGGAATTGAACCAGCGTCCTCAGCAAAAAAGAATAGAGAGGCGAGGAATTAGACCACTATACTACAGCGACCCGTTACAAAGAGGTGTTCCATTGGACTTTTAAAGTTAAGTCCAACGAGAGCAGAAAAAAAAATATATGAAGGACGCAGGCTCGCCTGGAGACCGGACCGGCGAGGCGCACGTCGCAAACGGGTAGATATAGTCGCGACGAGTCACGTTCTGCCGTGACGAGTCCAGCTCATGCCACAACGGGTAGATATAGCTGCGACGAGTCCCGTTCTGGCGCGACGGAAAATAATAGCCAACATATTACGTCGCAAACGGGTAGATATAGCCGCGACGAGTCCGTTCTGCCGGGACGAATTGATATTTACGCCAGGACGTACTCGAATATACGTTGCGACGGAAAAATATACGTCGCGACGTACGTCGTCCGTCGTGAAGGCATTTCGCTCCACCTGCCACCGGAGCTGAAATAACGTTGAGCGGTGGTGAGTAAAAACAGAGCGAAGGGCTGGAGCGGTGGCGGTGGTTTGCTCTTCACCGCGGCGCGTGACGTCATGTTGTAGTTCGGTGGTCACCTAACCACCGAAAATCCAGACTATGTATGAGCCTTAACCAAATCCAACGTGGGCAGATCACCGACCACCCAAGGCAAGAACAATTTTACCGTGACTAGCAACGGGACCGCGATGGACCGTCAAAAACGTGTGTTTTGATTAGAATCATAATCTGTTATTTAAATTCAGAAATCATGCAGGAGAAGATTTTGGCTCCCGTCCATTATAATGGCGGACTTTTGCTGACGGACCAACCACTTCCGGTTAAAAAAAAATCTGCAATAGACGCTCACAGACTTTAGTGTGTCGCTCGCCGATATCAAACAAATATAAATAATTAACCGCCAAGCGGTCCAAGCACCTAGACTATATAGTAATCCAACCGGACAGCGTGTCGCGGGTTCGAGTCCCGATCCCGACGACCTTTGCTGCGTGTCACCCCCCGCCCATCTCTCTTCCCCTTCTTTCTGAGCCGTAAATAAGGAAGTGAACGGCAGCACGCACGTGCTAACAGCAAGGATTATGGTACAGAAGGAGAGGCCAAACCCCCCCCCCCCCCAAAAAAAAAGGTTTTGTTTGATATCAATAAAAAAGCGCTATGACGTGTGTACAGTACACATCCTCTGGATCCAACGGTTATATTAGACATGGCGTTTGTACAGGTCCTACGGTCTGAATGTGTTAAGGGCATCGCTTCCATAGCCTTTATTTGCCCTGTGTGAGTTATATTGACAGAGTTCGAATGTGTTAATTAATTTCTGCTCTCTCCTTTAATGTTTGTTAATGCAGTCTGTACACTATAATATTATTTACTTTTATTGTCTGAGAAGGGATATTCAGTAAATGGAGTGTATCCAATTATTATCATTAGACAACACTTTTAGTTTTATTGTGAAAGAAGCGCTGATGCTGCTTTTGTCCTCCATGTTTTATAACACTATAGGGCGGCTACTTCAACAGTCCTAGGCCTGACACAAACCAAAGATTTGTTAATAATTTAGACATAGTGGAATTATGCACATATTCTCTACTTATCATGCACAGACTGATGCTCTTCAAATATTGATTTTCTCCCTCTCGCCAATTGTGTTTTTATGCAGAGTGACTCTAGCCCTTTCTGTGATATACTTTATGAAAGCAAAGCAAATGTAATTCACTTACTTACTGCAGACAGTACAGTAAGGCTGTTTCCCATTCCTATTCCTCCAGTACCTTGTAGTAAGTTGGCTCAGCATTTGCATCAGTCCCTACATAACACAATAATAATTTCATGGCATCCTGTAATATAAAAACACATAAATTCCACCTAGCAGTGTTAAGCAGCATGCTGGTCTAACCACAGTAACTGCCGTGCATGTGTAAATTTTGTTTTTACAGCCTGTCGGGTCTTGGGAGGGATGCTCTGTAGCACAACTTCAGATGAACTCCTTGAAGGCTATAATTCACCCGCTGGCGTCTTCAGTTGCCGTGTGCTTCACCCCGCTCCTCTGCCCCGAACCTAGCCCGGTTGCCACTTTTTATTTAACGTTGAGACGAATGGCCGATCAGGCGCTGCCCATGTGTCATGGCGTAGGTCATAGCAGCTACGATAAATAACGGAGAGAGACGAACGGGACACAGGACAGTAAAAAGTAGAGATATCAACATCAACAGGCTCAACCAACCACAGTGTAATTTTGCAAGGCGTTAAATCACTGCCAGAAAAATATGAGCCCAAGGTTATTGAGCACACAGTGAGTAATGGCGACTTGGAGTGGTCGACGCGGCTCAAGTTGCCACGGAAATGAGATTTTACCCTGTGTGTCATGTCATTGGACCTGAGCCAAGCCGAGACAGATATTCAGTGAGGCTGAATGGTATCTATTGACTCCATGCTTTGGATGTCCTGTAGGTCGTATTAGATGAGAACAAGCATTATCTGGAAAAGGAATAAGGTAAAATTCACCTCTACAAGATCCTTTAGTGGTCTGATGGACAGTGTTCATCTACTCTATAATGGAGCAAAGAGTCGACGAGGAATGTGGGGAGTGGACATGATAGCAGTTGTGGGGTGCAAGGGATGGGGGGAAACTATCCAATTTGTGATGGGCCAGATGCTGTACCCTCAAGCGAGGTATTTTACCCCAAACGTTACCACTAAAACCTCCATCTGTTGAAATGGTCCCCGGAATATGTCAGCATTGGCTGAAGGCACTCTCGGTGTGCCTTAGCTCGCTGTCTTGACTCTGAATATCATGTGTTGTCAGCCGTGTCCCTTGGGCTGAGAAACAGGGGGGAGAGAGAGAAATGAAAAGAGCGAGAGAGGAGTAGAGGGAATTTGGGCTTCTATGGCATTCTTGACAGGAAGACTGTGTCACAGCCAAAGCAAGCCTGTACCTGTACCGTGTCTCCTGGAGCCTGAGAGATGGAGAGAGAGAGAGACACACAGAGAGAGATCTTACAGTATCATAACATGGAACCGATCATGGTGTAGAATGTTGCAAATCACCTCCCCTCCCCAGAATGTCACAATGCACGCCTGCCATTACAGACAGTTGCAAAAATTTGCTTTTTTGGCTGATAGTAATGATAGTCATTGAGCTGGCCATATGTGTCCCCGATTGTTACACACTTTGGGGCAAAAGATGAAAGTGACAAAATGAAATAAATAAATCCTCTTGTCACTCTTGAACACAGAGTTCTTCTCTGCGTGTTTGTGTTGTGGGGAATGGTTAAATCGGCCTACAAGTTGTGAATCGTTATGTAGCCTGTGTGGTTTTGATTCATCATTATATTGTGTAGGAACTTGTGCCTCACAGCTCCCTCAAAGCAAGCCGCAGGCATAGCATCATACTGTATGTTAATGTGAAACGTATCCATCTCGAAACCATGCAGCACAGTAGATAGGTTATTACAACTAACGGCAAAGTGCTTTTGACAGTACAGCAAAGTGCTTTTGACAGTAGTCCTTGGTTATTTTTACATACTGTAAATGAAAAGTATTGGTACCTTTTTGTGACGCATGCAGGTCGCATGCGGGTCGCATTTACTATGAAAATGTACATTTCCCGTTGGTCTGTTACGCAAAACATGCATTTCCTGTTGGTCTGTCACACGCCCATACATGGTCATGCCTTGTGACATCAATACTAAGCCCATATATGGGAATATCAATATATGGCCATATTGTGCCAGTCTCATGATAACCAGTGTGGTTGCCACGACGCGAGTCACCCTTGGAAATGAACCAAGTTGGTACAACACATGGATCTCCATATGTGGAGCTGACTAGAGTCCTAGAAGTTCATGCGCCTTCGGCACGTTCACATCTAGCTTTAAAATATCACACTATGTGAAGTGAGGGGTGCTAATATATTAAAGTCTAACTCATGTTGCTATGATATGGTGATGTAAAACAAACGGTGTCAACAAATCTTTATTGTTAATGGCATTTAATGTTTGTGTTAGGGACAAGATGACGTACATTTTCCCTTCATTGTCAATGGTGTATTTAAAACAAACATTCAACTAAAGACAAACGGGGAAAAAGTTAAAAAAAAAAAAAAAAAAAAAATCGGCTTCACTGGCTTCCCATCATGCTACGTAGGCTGTAACCCAACATGACTTGCAGTGCATCGACGTGCGTGTCACATGATCGGCAGTAGCCATTGGGAAGAAGTAAACAAAGGAGTCCAGTTCCTGTTTCTGGCCTGTTGTAAAAGGCTGTTTTCTGTAAAAGGCTGTTTTCTCAATGTAAGTCAAAGTCATACGATTTGTCACACACGTTACCGCAGTGAAATTTGTTCTCCGCATTTGACCCATCTCTTGGAGCGGTGAGCCGCAGCCAAGGAGCGGTGAGCTGCAGCCGTGCCGCGCTCGGGAATCATTTGATTAGTAGATTTCACCCCCCAATCCAACCCTTTGATGCTGAGTGCCAAGCAGGGAGGCATTGGGTCCCATTTTTACAGTCTTTGGTATGACCCGGCCGGGGATCGAACCCTGACCTCCCAGTTTCATGGCGGACACTAACCACAAGGCCACTGTCTGGTGATGTAGACGCCATTCGCGGTGATTTAACACGATGCAGACGTTTTGTGGTAATTTCTGAAGTTATGCTGTGTGAACAGCACGGAGCGGACAGGAGTTCTGTATGCCACGTGATTGTGAACGGCACGTTGTGGACCGCATGTTGCGAACAGGCGTGGCTACGAAGATTGTAATATACTAATATAGGATAGAGATATTCCTTTTATTGTCAAAATGCCAGAGCAAGGATTGCTGAATGATTACATTCACATCACACACTTGCAGACATAGATTCTCTTTACTGAGAGAGGAATCGGGGCTCGCAATTTTCCACCCCATTTTACTCAATTTAACCCTGTAATTTCAATCCTGCCCAAATTGTCCATCTTTGTAAAGGACTGCGGATGGACCTGGACAAGTTCCCATCTCTCAGCCTTCATGTGGGTGTAATGGCCTGTACCTATGCTGTTCAGGTTGGGTAAATGGGGTTTTCTCCCCACTGGCTCCAATCATAGCATCAGGGGGCTGTGTGCCTCCTTGCCCTGTCGGGAAGAGTTGGTTCACAGCATTCTCCCGCTGACAGGAAACAGGGCCCACTGAGGAGCACTCCCACTGGAGGAGCCAAACCACTGATTACCATCCGATCTGGGCGTCCTCTATCCGAGTTTAGAGGGCATTCGTAGCTTAAAATATACATGGTACATAACATGTTTTTTTATTAATGCCTTACCGATATATCGGCCATTATTATTAGCCATTTTTGGGTTTATTGAAGAAAGTTTAAAAAAAATGTACAAACTCGCAACAAGCTGCATTGTGAGCTTGTAGTTTCGTCTTTTTTTTTGTTGATAAAAGGTAATTTGTTATTTTTTTATTTGTAACTTAAATGCTCTCAAATAGAAACCTTAATAATAAAAAAATCTATTTTTTTCTAAAGAAATAAGCAAGAAAAATCTGTCAAAACATTGAGAAATCTGTCAAAACATTGAGAAATCTGTCAAAATATTGGTAATCAGTGGTCTAGGACTCTCCAAAACCGGGATCGGCGTCAGACACATTGTCCGTTCTACTTCTTACAGTATGTGGATCTGACAGACAGATGAAATACAAAGACCTGCACAATATCTATTGTACCTTCATACTGTGTGTTTTTGTCAGAATTTTAAGCATTTCCTACACTGTTCATCTCATTAAGGCCATGTATTTCACACCTGGAGCATTTTTCTGTGTGAAAATAATCAATCCCCATAGCAGTAATCAATGGGGAGAAGTGTGCTGTAATTTAGTTAATTAAAAGCTTGAGGGCAACAGACAAGACTGGGCGTTAGATCTCCATTTTAGGGGTGGCATAATTAACTGCTACACTGCTAAAATGGCTGGTAGGGATTTCCTGCATGGGCATGACGAGATCTTTGAATATTCATCAGCCATTGTTAAATGCTGTTTGTAGACATATTGCCACTTGATTTACTATTACTATATTCCATTCCCCAACGAAAAGGATGATAATGAAAAAGTGATTCCATATCCGTTAAACAAAATGTTAACTCCACTGTTTGTGCATGCTGAACAATTTAATATAAGCAGGTCTTTTCATTCCGTTATTAAACATGAAATCTCATAATCCAATGTTGGACATGAAGTATGAGCCTTTCTGGCATTAGAGCAAAGACCAATTAATTTGCAGTGATTTGTTGACACTAAATGCACTTGGAGTGAAAGCTCAAATCAAACACTGGAAATCTGTCTAATTTAAAGTCACTCATCTCAGAGAAGCAACCTGAGCATGGTAGCACATATGGCAGACGATTTGATAATGTTCATAAACAGAACATTGCCATGCTTCATTTCAACGCAAGTGCTATTTGCTTAAGATAAATGTGCCATACAAAGATGAGGGGGTGTAAATTGATCCATAATTGCATTCTCCAGGGAAAAACCTGCCCACAAATCTTGTCCCATGTGCTTTTGCAGTAACACCTACACAGACTGTGCAAGTTGTCTAACCAATTTGCATTTGAATGATTCCATGCAAATGACATACGAACATGCCTCTTTTCATAACCTTTAATGGCTCTGCCAGGGATGTGCTTCTATAACTTCATTTTTACTGTAGATGAAAATGAGAGAACGCGAAACATGCTAATCTGATGACGTCCGTTGCTGTAGCTTCTTCATGTGTGGCTTATTTAATGCTGGAGACCTACTGTTGTACATGCACCGGAATTACTAACGGAAGCTTCTGTTCTACTGAACATTTGGCATAACTTTATGGATAGGCATATATACTGTAGAAACTACCTCTGATGCCTTTTAAAACAGCCTTTGTACATACTGGAAACTTGAACCATTTACTATTATGATCATTTGATTCCTTGGATTCCAGATTTAGGGGATAGTGATTCATGTTTAGCATTGACAGAATACAAATTCGGTTTTAGAGTAAATGTATCCTTTTATGTACGACTGCAGCACAGGTTTGCCATACAATAAATCTACAATCTTGAGTCGGCTGAATCTCTGGTTTGCATGCTGGCGAGTTTAGTTGGCTGACCATTGAGGGAAGGGCAGGTGGTCTGGGCTCATCTCCTTGCCCTCCTTCCATCCTGCAGTGAGTATTTGCGTAATGTCTGTTCCAATCACATCCCCATCCCAGCAGGGCTTTGGACAGCCACTGTGGCCTGGTGCTGTGTTGGGCCTGGTCCTCTATTGGAGGGAGGTGGATAACACACATGGTTTTAGGGTTGGTACAACCTTTTAATTAAAAGAGGACTTAACTCATCGGAGGGAACCCCACAATATGAGAGAGAGGCCATAGGGTGAGGGACATCTGCCCTCTGGAGCAGGAAGGCAGATGGATACCATTGTGGGGTTCTTCACTGGTAATTAACAGGCGATTCAGGCTAATTCACGTGGAGGAGTATGCGATCAGAAGTCTCAACTTTAGTGAATAAAGTGACCAAGACATACTGTACTATGTAGACTCGGACCATACTTTTTGGTTTTGTCAAGTAAACACTTCCATTAAAGCCACAATCTGTACATCACTCACTCATTTGAAGTATTGAAGTATTATAATGCCGGAGAATTTTGACAGGCAATCCCTTCTGGTCACTGCTCAGTGCTCACATAAATGTACAGTACATGATGCAAGAACAGGGCAGAAAATGGCATGGTTTTGGACTAGCAGATGGCCTTTAAAGATTATAGTTGTCTTCGGGTGACACAGAGTAAAGTAGGAAATGTACCTGTCCACTACAGTGGACTGTGGAGTCTAGGGATTTGAATCCAACCCGGGCAGACTTGACCAAGCATATATCTGTACGAACACAATTGGCCGTGTTTTTAGGACTAAAGCCAGGAGGGGAGGGCGATTAGTGTTGCTGCGCTAGGGCTGGTATGTCACCTGTCAGCAGGGAATGTTTAATGGGCGTAGTAGGACAGAGGTGCTACATCCTCCCGGTGGGGGCTCCTCACTGGCAGGTGAGCCAATAAACGGTACAATAGCAGTGGCAACACGGACATGTGTGGGGAGGCTAAATTGGCATGTTTGAAATGTCCAAACCTGCCTACTGATGATGAATAGTTTCTAAACCATCCACATCACCATCCATATTTCACAGCACTCCTCTCAAAGCGAGTAGATTTAAATTGTGCCATCTTATAATGAGCATTATTGAGGACCAATTATATGAAGATAAGTTTGAAAATGAGGGAAGTGCTCCTTTAAGATAACTTTTTGTTCTATAAATCTCATCTTAGTATATTGCCAGTTGGGAGTTGTAACAAGAAGAAGTGGTGAAGATTGTACTGAGGATGGTTGTTGGGATCAGGAAAAGTTTCCTGTTCTCATATTTCATAGCATCGCTTACAAGCAACACTCTGAAATATGGACACTGTCCAAAGCTATGAATTTTCTAGAGACGTGGTTGAGCTATCGACATACAGTAACACAGCGCAGCAAGAATTCATCTCTTGAAATATAGGATATTATTCATCATCTGATCGTCACATTTCAGTATCAAGACACATAAAGATCTCTATTTTGTCCTTTTTTCCCCAAGAGATCTGTTTCAATGAATTTAAGCCCTCTGTGCTCTCATCCTTGAGCAAAGAATGTATTTAAATGTAAACATTGTCTGCCCTTTTACCTTTTAGTCTAAAAGGATTTCCATATCAATCAAATATTCATCTATATTTCTATGATGGCGTGCATCATTCCATTTAAAAAATGTTATTGTGCAGAAGTAAAAGTATTGGTGATAATATTGTTTTTCCTGTTTCTGATGTAAAACATATATGGTGAGATTATCTCATTGTTAATTCATGAGATCTTCAGATGAATAATAGATTAACTCCGTTGAGAGGAGTGCCCTTGTGCCTACCCCTGTTATTAAGAGAATTCCTGATCATATCAGGCTAGTAGTTTCCCTCTGGTGCACTACTACTGGAAGGCCTTTTTCTGTTTTAAGAAAAGAAGCCATTGATCCCTCATCTTGCCTTCATATTGCCCTTCACCACATCATACATCATAGAGATTGTCTGTTTCTTTACAAAAAATACATTTTGGGGTTTTGCATTCGTACTGTAGAAGTGCAGGCCTTTATATAGGATTTTCTAAATTCAATATTTGTACTTAGGGACTGGTCGTTATTTATGCACCAGGGGGGGGTGGTGCAGATGTGATTTAGTTTTTAAATTTTGTCTTGACCCCCCCCCATATTTTTTCGGGACCCCCCCTCAGGGACTGGAAGAATATATATGACCCCCCCCCCCCCACCCCCACCCGTAGCCTATACAGTACGAGTACAGTATAGCAGCAAAGTAAAGTGAACGCTGATCGTTTATTAGGCGAATAGCGCCGGCCGTCGGGGGTTCATTTGGTTCCATCTGTCATTCCATTATGGTCAACACTTAACACTGATGATATGCCATTGCATTCTTCCAACTAAAGATTTAAATATGAATCTGGCAGCTCCATAAATAGCAGATGCAGACCTACAAGCTCACAACAACACGCTGATGACGCGATGCAATTCTTTTAGGTGAGCCTCGTGCGTAAAGCCATTATAGCCGCAGATGTGTGCTGGTGCTGCCAGGGCACCCCTCGCCTCTGTGCGTCCCCAACCAAGCCCAGGATGATGAAAATGAATGAATACCGGTATGGTAAATATTAGCCCTGAAACATGACTGCCATGATAATTATCATGAAATACGAGAGTCAAGAACGATGGCTAGGTAAATATATATGTCACGCATACCATTAATACTACAGCTTCATACGCCACAGAGAAAAGCACTATTTGTGCAACACCAACGTTCAACAACTGCCTGCTCAGCTCATTTAGCCAGCCAGGCACCACCGAATAGTTTAACTCTTTCTTTTTAGTCTATTACAACCACATACGATACGCAGACAAAAGTACATGGCACCGTGGCCAAAACACAAGTAGGCTACGATGACACACACACCAACAATCATTGCAATGAGAGTGCGCAAAGATGCACATGACTGCTGATTTTAGACCAGCCCTACCGTATTCTGAATGAGAATCTGTCTCGAATGTGCTTTTCTCCGCCACCATGTCGACGATGCGTTGTCCAAAGACGGTAGTCTCTTCCATCAAAATGTTCCATGTCCATCAACATAAAGGCTATTGTGTTCCTGTGATGTTTTGCTACTTTCTATTATGTGGAGGAGCTTCGTTCACAAGCAACTTGAGTCACAAACAGTAACTTGTGAGAAGTTTATATCGTTATGTCATCCACGACCTCAGCCACAACATTATTATTATTGTTGTTATTATCATCTCAGTCTGACATTCTCCTCACTCTGCGCTGGGTTTCACCGAGACACCTCACACTGCTGCTCCTCGCCTTCCTCCTCTCTGACACTGGCTCTTTTCAGCGGCCTGCCTCTGAGCTGCTGGCCGGGAATTCAATTCATAGCTTGAAACATTTTTAGCTTTTTCTACTGGAAATGTCATGAACGCAGAATCAATCTGTCCCGCGCTGTTTTGAAGTGGCTCACGTCAGACGGGGCAAACTAAACTACATCAGCGGCCGGGGGAGGGACCTTTGCTGGTAGAACAGATCTACAAGCTAACAACGTGTCACCAAGCAACACGTTGTTCGCCACACAGGGTAAACTTTATATAGATAGGAGTAAAACACTATGAAAAACAAAATAATCAAAACATTTTTAAAATACAAAATTCAGCAAAATAACGTTGTACAACCCCCCCCCCCCCAAGCCAAAATAAAAATAAACATATCCCCCCCTCAGGCTCAAAAAATAGTTTAATGACCCCCCCCCCCTTTTTTGCACCATACCAACCTTTGATAAATAACGATCAGTCCCTTAGGGGTGAGAATCAGTTTGAGCAGTGGTAACTGAATGAACACTTCACTAGCACTACATTTAGACTACTAAGAATGTAATTACTCAGAGGTTTGTGAAATACTGTGAATGCGATGGTAGGTCATGTAAAGATAATACATGCTTCATTATGATATGTTGTATTTAAAATAACAATTAAACATCTGCCCCATTAGAATTATTTCTGCTTGTGTGCGAAAAATGGCCCCAAGCGATGGGTGGGTGTAGAGGTGCTCTGCCCCATGCATCTTGAGCGCAAGAGAATAGTCAAGATAATTATCTCCCTCATCAGGGTTTTTCAAAAGGAATTACCATAAAACATTGCTAATTTTAATGGGAGACCTAATGCACCTAAAATCATTATAATGAGTGGGGAATGGGGGGAAGATAGAATGATTCACCCACTTTCATTTAGAGGAAGAGAAGGGCACAGGATAGCGGTTTGTGTAGCAAGAGGTGGAATCAAATGTATTGTTTGGATTGCCATGGAGCTCCCTAATTGATTTTTCTGGGGCCCTGTGTAGCGGGTAACTTGGTTCAGCAATGAATTGTAGTTAAATCTGTATTATTGTCTCCGCCAGGCCGAAGGCGTGGCTGAGACTATGATTTCGCACCTGTCCGTCCAGCCGTCCGTCAGTGTGTCCATCCGTCTGCGTACAGCTAATCAGACAATCTCCGGCACTGTTGGTTTGAACAACGTGAAACTGCACGCTCACTCCCAGGAGGCCAGAGCAAATCTTTCTCTGCCCCAAATCTTTCACATCTGCCTGTTATAGTGCCACCAGGAGGCCGATGTTTGCAACAAAAAAAAAATATATATATATGTTACTCCTACAAATTTTGTCCAAACATCACAAAACATCACTATCATGTGATCAAGACTGATCTGTCCAATTCTTCATATTCCATTGGCTAAGATTGGCATCTAAAGTTTGCAGGAGGGGTTTGTTTTGAGCAAAATGCCTTAAATCATGAATGCAGCGTCTGCAAGCACATTCCCACTAGGCAGAGGAAGAGATGCCACCCTTTTCATTTTGTCCTGTTATCAGAGTGCAGAGATTTGGTTTTGATATTACTCCAACTGATTTTGCGCAAACATCACGCAAATCGGTACATCTCCAGTCATGTGATCAAGACGAATCTGTCAGATCTTACTATGCACAGCTTTGTGTGTTTGCGTGTATGAGCCATGTTTGTAACATGGAATGTGATTATTTGATTGGTTGAGCACTGAATGTGATGTACAGGTATGATAAGAGCGCTCCTCACTTCACATGAGTGATTTTTTTAAATATATTCCATCCTGATGAGATTGGTATCTAAAATAGTGTGAGAGTGGCTCGTTTTGCACAAAATGCCTCAAATTATGAAGAGCTTCCAATTCTATAGAGCCACCAGGAGGCCAAAATGAGCTAAGCGACTTTTTTGCTATTACTCCTACAGATATGCAAATCGGTACACATTATCTATAGTCATGTCATCAAGCTGGACCACATTTTTGTAGTTAAGAGATGTGATCATTTGAAACGACACATTTTGCTATATTAAAATGTTTGTTCTTTCCCTTGCACTTTCGCTTGCACGCACACACACACACACGCACGCACGCACGCACGCACACACACACACACACACACACACACACACACACACACACACACACACACACACACACACACACACACACACAAATGGCCAAAAAGGTCAAACAATTAATCCAGCCATAAACCACAATAAATTACAAAGACCAATTTTACGGATTAATCCATAACAATATCAGTGTGGGGCGGCCAGGCTGTAAATACAGAGCCTAGATGCTGTGACGTTGATGCATGGCTGCTGAAGTCTGTGGTGGGAATAAAGTCCTGCTGGTTCCCTTGGAGGAAAAGGGAAATTCAGGGTCAAGTTGATCTCATTCTTTCTGCCCTTATTTGCTCCCAGTCAGACTCTACTGATTTGTTGCATTTCTGTCCAATGATACAATGCTAAAGTGACTCAATCTTTTCCTCTTTTTGGTGTGTGTGTGTGTGTGTGTGCGTGCGCGTGTATTAGAATAATCAAATTAATGCCAAACATTTTTCCTAGGGCCCATTTTGCCCAGAGGAAAAATCTGACTATGATTTGAAGGTTTGAGCACCAGCTTAGCAGGGTACTGTCTCAGGGAAGATGTCATTTTCAGACTTCTTATAAAGTGAACGTAAAGTGCTCACGATTGATTATGCCAAAGATCCAAAGCCATCAGGGAGGTGTTTTATATCCTCCTTAAATAATGATGGGCCTAATCCTCAGCGAGCACGAGTTGTGAGGAGCTCTCGAAGGCAGCAGCTCCAGTGTTGACTGTTGAGTGCGCTATCGAACCCAGCCCCCTTTATTGAAGCTGCCATAATCACACTCGTGCAGGACGGCTGTCTCTCATTAGTACGCCGGTAGGAGAACCGCTGTAATTCTTTGATGTTGTCTGAGATTCTCACCATTGTGTTCAGAACAAAGGGCATCTTCCTTCAGGATGAGGGAGGGGTAACTCTTCCCTCTGTTCTGCGTGATGGGATGTCAGGAAGCTGTTTGAATTGGTGGAACCCTTTGTTTCACTTCCAGAACTAATATCGGAAAATTCGAATAATATTGTGGTTTGTTTTGGGGAAGTTAATTTGAAAGAGCAAACCCACAGTCAATTGAAAATACACCAAGGCTGTTCCATTAGAGGGGAGAAATAAAGTGGGTTCAAAGTTCTGAATAGTGTCTGTCAGTGAACTGAAGGAGGAATCAATTGGCATGCAGGTGGCTTAAGCTAGTGGGAACTACTCTCCCGAAACATTATGTACTTTACAAGTCTTGAACTTGTATCAATATTCATTGCCCTGTGTGCAGTGACTTAGAGTGCAGCTGTTCTTGAAAATGCAAAGAGTCTCTAAGCTTTTGGATGTGTGTTTGCTCTTATTTGAGTCATCCAAGACACACATGGCATTTGATAAGGCTTCCTCTCAAAGTAGAGCAGGTGACATGCAGGACCTTGTGTGTACTCTGGTTCCTTGACTGGACCAGGCTGTTGTCTAGAGATAACCGGATACAATTGGACACAAACTTCCTGGCACCGAGGAATTGGAGAAAGGCAGAGGAGAGAGAGAGAGAGAAAGAGACAGAGGTAACAATTTAGAAAAGGGAGCAAGTAGATGAGAGAGACCGAGAGACGCAATATTTTTCTTGCCTTATTTTAGATTGTTTGGGGGCCTTGGCCACACATGGGAGCACTGCCTGTCGGTCTTGATTAAAAAATCACCACTGTTCCACTGGCTTCCAGAGAACGCATGCCTGAAGCAACTACCAAACAGTGACTTTTCTGATTGTCTGCATACCTGTAGGACAGAAGTCAGTCAGTCAGTAGCCTTGGTACCCACTGCACTACCCAGGCTTTTATTTTTGTTCGCATTCGGCTCAAAAAGAAAAGCCCGGGGAAACCCATTGGAAAAGTTGGCATAGGAAGTTATTCGGATTACTGAACCAATAGGATCCACCGTTTTTGCCCGGCGCACGCCTCTCTAGACCAGAAACCACACGGACTGGGCCAGGCTAGTCAGTCAGTTAACTATCCTGCATAATATACAACAGGGAAATTAAATCCCTTATCCCAATAGCAAGTTGGTGCTGAATCCAAGAGTATCTACAGTAGTAGGGTTTAAGGACTACATAGTAAAGAAAACAAAAACAAGAGAAAGTAGCTTATAAAGTAGCCTATAATGACATTCCCCTATGTGATCAACTATTGTTGTTTTTAAACTTGCTATAAATCACTATTGCTGCTTTGACTGTTTGCAAAATGAAACCTTATGAATGTGGGAATAAATATATACTTATACAGGGGTGCAGTGCACATAACTGTGCCTGAGTGCATGCAGATCAAACGATATGAACCGATTTTGCGTATGCCTACTGCCGTCACTGGTGTCACGTAACTATCTATCCACAGTACGTCCTGCAAGTACTTAGAAATAAAACTAGTGTTGACTAATCATAAGTGTCTTATTTTGAAGAGAAAGAGGAAGTGCGTTTCGGTTGTAAGTAAGTTGCCATGACAGTTGTTACACGTCAAGCTTTTAACCAAAGCTCATATATTTACGATATGAAAACCACGCATCTGTGACTGACACACAATGTACACACTTTGAAAGTACGTTAAACATGGATCCTCCACAGCATTAGGTGAGTGGTTCATTTTATCTGTCTCATGGTGGCTAAAGTAATTGTGGTGGTAGAGTAGCGACTGTCTGCTAAAGCAACTTTACTAATATTATGGTCCGACGGAGCATTGGTTCGAAGGAGCATTGGTCCGAGGTGCATTGGGGTCGGGAGAGGGTTGGGGTTAGGTTTAGGTGTGCTGCCCCGGGGGAGGTGAGGGTTTGAGGTAAGTTGTCGTTCGGACCAATGCTCTGTCGGACCTAGCCCTACAAGCAGAACCCAATGCTACTGAAGTTTCTGACATTCTTTTGACCCAGAGCATGGGATCCTATTCCACCTCTACCCTGCCACCTGGTACGCGGACATAAATAAAACATAAACACCGTGGATACGGCCTGTCTGCGCTCTTTGAGGACTTTTTTTGTTTGAGGGCTTCTGAATCTGTGTACCTATAAATACCGCTGCGAATATCTCCTGTGGCGCGGAAGCCGTTAAGTATTTTGTTTGAACGATTTGGTCGCTTTGATTCTTCTTTTCCTTCCTTGTTTATTGACACCTCATTGTACTGCTTAAATGTAAGTCGCTCTGGATTAAGAGCGTCTGCTAAATGCCTAAATTGTAAATTGTAAATTGTAAATTGTACCGCCTATCTGGCTAGCTAGTGGCGCTATAGCTATGACAGCAGATCAGAGGCAGGAACGTAGCCGGCACAAGCCAACCGCACATCGGGAGGCGGTACAATAAACGGTAAATAAACAAGAAGAATCAAAGCGACCAAATCGGTCAAACATTTTTTTTTTTTTTTTAATACTTAACGGCTTCCGCGCCACAGGAGATATTTGCAGCGGTATGTATAGGTACTTATAGTTCACAGATTCAGAAGCCCTCAAAGGAAAAGAGGCCGTCAAACGGCGCAGATACGATGTTACCGAGGATATTTATGTCTGCGTTCCAACATTCCCATACGAAAATATAGATACGCACAGGGACCCTATGCAAAGCGACATCCAAATTTCAGAAAAGCTTTACGGAGGGTTCCGAGAGGGGCTACGTCGGACCAAACACATGAACCCCTCCCTGTCTCATGGAGGTAATTGACAATAGGCCTATATAAAGTTACACCAACTTTGATGAGGCAGTATTGCTTTGTTTTCAAAATATAAGGTTTTCGTAATTTCCTAAAATGTGTTTATTTTTCATTTCCTGAAAAATGAATATTTTGGAGTTAGGTGGTTTCTTCCTGACAGCAGATATATATATATATGGCCACCATGAACATCTCACCAATCACTAGTAACATTACAGTTAACTTTTGGGTCACAACAGAATTAGACACCATCTGTATATCTAGAAGCAAAAAAATAATATGTCCAATGGAGTCATGTACCAAAAGAAATCCTCTTTTTTTATACTGTAGCTCAAATGTTATGATTTAGCATGAAGCTGGTGTACTGTAGATGGAATGTGAACATCTGTTCTTCCATTTCTGTGGTTGACGGAGAGAAATCCCTAATCCTAATCACTGTCATGGCCTGTTATCCTGTTAGCTACGGATTAGGCAAAAATGCCCTATCACTCGCATCATAGTTTGGATGATTTTCATTTATTTATTGTAGTCTTCGTTTTATAGGACAGCTAGTAGAGACCGGTGCAAGACATGAAACACAGGTCTGTGAGCCAGAATAAAACCAGCAATGCCGCAGATTTATGGTTGACGCACTATCTATCCGGTTATCTACTGGGTAGCCCCTGCATTGTATGATCATTGAATTTGCGTCTGTCTGTGATGGCTATCCAGTAATGGCATTCAAACACCTGGTTAGTAAACATTGGTTGTGTGTAATCTAGGTTGGCTGTGTGTTGCTGAGCTGGGTGATCTCCAGTCTAGTGTAAACCAAGGTAATGAATGCTCAGGGCTACAACGGTCAGGGATCAATGATCTCTGGATAGATCATCTGCCAGGGACCAACACACCAGTGCACACAGTATAATTATACCATGAGGAGATCAGCTCTCAGCTAAGGGAAATCAAGGTTTTAATTTAATTAAAGATAAGGCTGTTCACGGCGATGATGTGTTGGTCTTTAGGTTTTACAAGCTGCTGGGCCAGGCTTGGTGGCTCTCTGGAGGAAAATAAATTGCTGACTATATCTGCAGTTGACATGGAGATCTATTGAAGGGGCTGTAGCCTGTTTTCAGTGTTTTCATACACGGAACTACAACACCACCATTCGCAGACATACATCCACATACTACTGTCAAATTGTACAGCCCCATGATGCCAATTAACTAGACAGGATCTAATAACAGTGTGGCTCTCATGTGGATCTCAGACTCCATTTGTTCGGTCTATGTACAGTAATGACATAATTAATGACGTATGATGCCATGTCTGACTACCATTTACTTATAATTATAAACTTTATTAAATACTTAAAAAAAAGATATGGGAAAAGAAATGCATTCACTCGGTCAAGGCCTCCAGTTTTAGGTGACAAGGTGACCAACATGATGTCACACTGCGGTGGTAAGTGGCTCACCGGTTACCCAAATAAATCTGTCTGAAACCAAACGGTGGTCACCTTATCACCTAAATCAGGCCTTCAAGCTTTTGCAAGTTTAACCCTGGACAACAGACCATTTTCTAGATGGCTCACCTCCCACAGAGCAACGCTGTACAAACTGGGAGTGAGATCTTTCAAGTGTTGTATGCTGTATAAGTAGATAGGCTACATCACTGTCACTTTATTATTAAAAATAGTGGACTTGATATCCTGCTCTCTCTCTGCCTTCAGATTCTCTACCACTTGGGTGAGCTTCAGACTCCAAAATAGCTCTGTTGACAGATGGTGAGGCCTAAACCTGCCGTGAACAGAAACAATCATTATGTCTCGGTGGGAAAAAAAAAGTCTAATTTAAAGCAGTGTTGTTTTCTCCGTCTCCCTCCTGCTGTGTTGTACCCTGGCGTGCGCGCACATGGGGGCACACACACACACACACACACACACACACACACACACACACACACACACACACACACACACACACACACACACACACACACACACACACACACACACACACACACACACAGGGAGAAGAAAGATTAATGTTGTGTTGTTAGTATTTGGATTGACGGTCTCACAGAGAGTAATTTGCATGATGTAGTGTTCCACAATAGATTTCGCATCCAAAGTTGTTTTTAAAAACCCATCAAACCCTCAATCAGCTTATCTTCTGTGAACATTCGTTTACAGTTATACTAGACTGGACTTGGTAGAGACAGAGAGACATACATTTTTCTTGTGTATATTGCGTCAATCAGTGTTTGTCAGAATGAGATCCTGAGCCACTATGATGCCACGCTACTTAAGCCTGATTTATAATTTGTCCAATGGAGTCATGTACCAAAATAGCTGATCTACAAGCTCACAACGCGCTGTGATGCAGTGTGTTGTGAGATTGCAGATCGGCTATTGTCCGTGAGTGACTCCGTCATACGGTGGCATATAAATGAAGCATTAACCAGTCATTGAGACGAGGAAGCGGAGCATTGGCTTTTACAGCTCTCGGTAGACGGGCGGACTATCGACAGAGAGCAGGAGACTTCTCTGAATTCTGATTACAGCCACTTTGTGACACCTGGGGGACTGAGGAAGATGTCTTTAAACCCGTCATAAATATTCACAGCAACTTTATTGTGCGTGCTGAAGTGCTGATATAAAGAACGCTTCTATCAGTCTATCTGGGGGTAAGGGAGAGGGGGGATGAATCGATGCTACCAAATGGGGTAGTTTTGGCACTTAGCTCAGTCAGACTTGTACTGAGGAAGTCACAGGAACAGCACGTCTCAGAGAGAGCTGTCTGTTATGATAATTCCCAGTATGTGAGCAGTCTGCTCTGTCACAGTGGATCGTCCTATCCCCCCCCCCCCCCCCCCCCCCCGTCTCACCACCTCCCATTGTCCCTCTGTCATTGGGACCTCCCCCTGTTTTTATTGACCATCTCACTAATTGCAGCCTGCATAAACAAAGCGTGGATGGACTTGCCAGTATAAAATGCTCAGATAATTCGTTTTGCAGGGGAGGGAGGACTCGTGTCTATGGATATTGATCTTATGGGTGGCTCTATTGAATAGGGCGAGGGAGCGGCCCCCATGACGGTGACAGGTAGCCCGTCACATGGATCACAGCCTCTCGTCAATACCGCTCTGCCCCTTTCAGTGGCGTGGTGCGAAGCACTTCTGGGAATGACAATGGTGCCAATTGATTCAGGATAATGCAAGGGAGGCATTTGTCGTGATTTAACAAGTTTCGCCCTGTGTTTTTCCATTGTTTTACCATTCCGTTGTTGTTTGTTTTACCTGTGCTGCACCATGTCTTCATTAGCGAAAACCAAATGAGAACGTGTAACTTATTGGGCTTGGGTATACGTAGCGCTCGCCACCCATCACTTGGGAACAAAGCTATTCCACCGTGACGTGTCTCTGGACTGCCATTTTACTCAGGTCTATGTTATTTTCTGTTATTTAGTAGTGTGAAATAATTAAAACATCAATACAATAAGATAAAAATGTATTGATCCCCATGGGGAAAATCAGTTAAATACAGGATAGGTATGAGAGTAAATAAGAGTAAAAAAAGTAAATACCGTACATAAACAGACTTGGAGTTTGACAAGAGACATCTGCATCTGATAAGTAAACATAATACATATGTTTGATTCATACATTTACAATAATTATAAGTAGATGCAAACTATCAACAGTGAGTATAGCAGGATAATATGTACAGTACAGTCTGTCAACAATTAACATGAGTGTATATACACAAAAATATGTTTTTCCAGGTCCATGAAACAAACCCCCCCCCCCCCCCCCCTGTTGGGTTAGGGGTTAACATATTTAAGCTACAATTGCCACAAGTTTGCAATGCTTCACATCCAAGATATGATGTGAGCTTGCAGATTGGCAACTTTCATGCATTTCTTGGAAAAAACATGCCCAAAGTAGGGAAGCCACAAGCCAGCTTCAAAGTGGTCAAGAAAGGCTGCAATGGCATGGGACAAAGTGTAGGGGAAATGAAGATGATGGAGAGTTTATTGGTTTTGGGCGGGTGTAGTGATGATTGGGGGTGGGGGGGTGGGTGTCTTGACCGTGGCCATGGTGGGGACAGCATAGTGGAACACGCCATCTGTCCTGGGCCATGAAGAGGTGACCCAGCATCATTGTTTAGTCTGAGGGGGTACACTGGGGTCACAGGCAGGGCCACACCTCCTGGGTACAGATCAGAACAGACCTTATGCAAGTGGTAGACAAAGGGGAATGTGAACCTAAAGTGTGCAATAAAATGTTTTTAATTCTTTATTTATTTTGACATTTTTTAGGCACTAGCCCCTCCTAGCTATTAGTGTAGATTTTCGTCTTACACAAACATTAAATTCCCATTGACAATGAATGGAGAATTTACGTCATATGTGGACAAGCAAATCTGTATTTTTGTCCTACACAACCATTATATTCCCATTGACAATGAATGGGAAATTTTACGGCATAGTGTCTATTGTACGTCATGATGATAAGAGTGCCCCTCACTTCACGGGTATGATTTTTAAGCTAGTTAATAGTTATTAGTTCTACACTGTCATTTTTAGAGAAGATGAAATGAATACTGTTGAGTATTCATTTCAACAGATTTTCCTCTTTTATTTCTGACGAAGAAGTACTTAATTATTCTGTCATGTTGCCCCGGCACACCATAACCCTTACCATTTTAGTGAGGCATTTTATTGAGAGCAGTAAGAGCGGAAGAGATTTTGACATGATTTGCTTTATGAAAATCTACTCAGCTATGCTGAGTGTTAAAATCCTCAACTGCTCAGACAGACTGGGTGGGGATTTCTTTTTAATAAAACACTGTAATGTTGCATCAACTTATATTCATGCGATATTCCACATTTACCTTTTATCAGATCATACATTACCGGTATTTTACATTATCAAATCATAAAGCAGAAGCAATAGATACTGTGCGAACACACTGCCATTCCTTCGACCCTTCCTCCCAGATACAGGCCTCTGTTTAACCACCTTAAACCGTATATACCGAGTTGACTGGTGTTCAACAGGGCTCTATACTCTGTGGCTCCTTTTTCCCCTCTTCACCAAATCTCTCGATCTGAAAGCTCACATGTGTTGTGAGATCTATTTTCGCATAATATTCGCCCCCATAATATGGACGGTATAGGGTGGGTTCATATGGTTAACAACATGCAATAGACTCCAATGCAATATGTATTAGTGTCTTGTCCTGTCCCCCGCTCTCCGGGGACGGCTCCAAGGCCAGATGGGACACCTGTACCACCAGATCGGACCAGGGCCTTTTGATGAAGCTGTCAACTTGACACGGACAGAGTAGACCTGTTGTAATCAAGGTGTTAAATGATAGTAGGCCATAATGTCAGTCCTTTCAGTTTAATCACCACCTCATACCTTTTTCCCTGCGCTTTGAATCGCCACCCCCTTGACCCCGGGGCAGCACATGTATCATGATTTCTAGACCAATGCATCACATCACTCATCCAAAGACTGAGCCTCTCAGCTTCCCGCCTCTGTCTCACTTATTTCTAATGGATGCTTTTCAGCTGTCACCTATAGTGCTCATTAGTCCGCTTTTTAGGAGTTTTCTTTTAAGTGACAGTATTATGGTCACATGAGTGATTAGCCCTTTTTGCTTGACTGTTTGTCGCACTAAGCTATCTAGAGTCTGTACGACTGCAGTGATAATGAGAATGTTTTATGCTTTTGAGAAGTGGGGCCATTTAAAGCCTGATTAGCTAAAAGGAAAATATGGCAGTGTTTTTATATGTTGTTCTCACGGCCACTTCAAAGGTCCAGCGTTTAATTTCCTGGACTCCCTCATTCAGGCAGGGAACAGTTTATTGTTTTCTTCAGCGTTCAAAGTAGGGACGTATATTTCCTGGCTGGGGTGTGAATAAGTGTGACTGTATGGGATCATAGGTCTTGGAGAACATGGTCTGCCGGCAGCTAAGCGGATAAAGAGTGACAGAGTAGCGAGGGTCTCATGAAATTTGCCATAAAATAGGGTTTACAGCTTTGTGTAGAACAAATGACCTCTCCTCATCTCCTGACTCTGCCTGTAGCGTAGTGACATTGAGTGGAATACACCAGGACTAGATTAGAATAGATGAGACACAGTGTGGGCAGTGGAGCATTGCAGATATGCCCAATGCCTGGCTGATTCCACTGACACAGTTTACACCAATACACTTTCTGGTCAAGTGGTATCATGCTCTGTTCAAAGCGAAGCAGCATTTCTCGTTTTTGCAATAGTGTGCCCTTCGTTTGACCCAAAATCTGACTGACCCAAAATGTGACTCATTGTCTCAGCAGGCACCCATTTTCAGTAGGATTGTGAAATCAAAGCCGCCTCTTAGATAAGAGCCATCGACCGTCACAATGTGGTATCAGTGAAGTTTTTCTCTAGCTACAGCAGTGGTTCCCAAACCTTTCAGATCAAAACCCCAAATAGACTTTTGCCTGGGACCCAGACTAGTAAAAAATAGCTGATCTACAAGCTTGCACTACTATTTATTATTTTTGTCTCCACCAGGCCAAAGGCATGGGGGAGAGTATGTTTTGCACTCCATCAGTGTGTCCGTCCGTCTGTGTACAGCTAATCTCCGGCACCGTTGGTCCGGTCGATGCCAAACTGTGCACACACACTCCCGATGGCGCTATAACGGGCCGATTTACATTTTTACCTACAGTATAACTGCACCAATCTGAGTGGAAATTTGCATGCACACTCCTTAAAGGCCAAGGAAAAAATCTTTCATCTGTCTTTTATAGCAACACCAGGAGGCAGACGTTTGTAAAGTGCAAATCGGTACACAGTATCTCTATAATCATATGACATACCAAACATGTTGTGTCCGGTATTTCATAATACATCATAATTGGCTAACATTGGCTTCCAAAGTTTGCAGGATTGGCCCGTTTTGAACAAAATGCCTCAAATCATGAACGCTGAGTGCAATTTGAGGGAAATTCTGCACACACATCCCTTCTAGGCAGAGGAATACATTCCATCCTTTTCACATTGGCCTGTTATAGTTACTAGTCCTTACCCGTTCTGAATATATGAACAGCAAATCATGTTCAGTGTGCGATGTAATAGATCACATTACTGATAGGGGGGGAATTGTTTACAGATGGTCTTGGGAAGTTAGGTTGGGCACAAAAGTATAGGCAAATTAAATGCTGTAGTACAATCATAAGTACACCATTGATGTGTGATGTAAATATCGTGGTGATATTCTGCCTATAAATGGAAGTTATTGAATATTTTCAAGTTCGGTGTTGCACTTTGTAGACGGTCCCTAACCGCTCACCGTCTGCTGCCCATGGAGATAATAAGCTATTAAACGGTGAACGCGGAGGTTGGCTTTTTGGGCTTCAAAGCAAGTTGTAGTTTGTTCTTTATATAATCAGGATAAGAATTTGATGTTTTGTGTGATTTAGGAACGTGTCGTTGTCATTGCATCTGTCTGTATGTATTTTGTCATTGTGTTGTTCCGACGGCACGGGATCTGTCTTCCCCAAACGTCTCCATTTGGCCACCCCGAGACCCCGACAGATAAGCATTCCGTTGTGATCGTGCTGTTCAGTGTGTCACGCAGCCACGCTGGGTGCGCGCAGGGTGGACCTGTCGTTGTCAGTGTCCAGGCTTTCAGCGTGCATGTAGCCCATGTGTATGGCACGGAGAAGGAGGTGGTTGAGGAGGGGGCGGACAGTGTGGTCTCGAAACAGTGTGTGTGTGTGTGTGTGTGTTCACGTTAATATGCTTCCGTCCAACTGTCGGAGCTTTCAGGTGCCTGTGCCCGGCCGCGATGCTTCCCCAAAGAAGAAGTTATGTCGACTGACGCAAGAGTAGCTGTACTATGGGTCCGAGTTGTTTTCCTCGTGTGGGTCTGATGCATAGGTCTGATGCCTGCCTGGGGGCGGTGTGAAAAAGGGGAAGTGCGTTGGAGAATGCAAGGGGAATGTTGCGCCGGAAACTGTGTCCCAGTATTAATCTGTGTCCGTCCCAACATGCATTTCACTGGTGACACTGGTGACATGTGATTTGCGGGGAGATGAGTTGTTCAGTACCCCCCTTGTGGCCGCGGGTTCATATAAATGGGTATAGTACTGTAAATATGACATGAATATGAATGCAAAGTAGTGGTTGAGGTGTGGACAGGCTAGCTGTTGGTGTTGTGCATGGTGAGATGTGTGCAAACGGTGTGGTTTAGTAGGAGAAGACGGCCAAAGGATGCAACACACACACACACGCGGCGCCAAATTGTATAGGGCACTCTTTGTTGTGTTGCGGCGGTAGCTAGAGGAATCATGCCAGTGGGGTAACGGTGAGAACGGTGGCCTGTGATGCAGGTGTCGCTACGGGGGGGAGGTGTGTGAGGGTGCGAGGTTAATTCACTAATAAATTCATTATTAATCATTAATGGGAGTGATTGGTGCAGGCAATGAGGATATACGGCGGTGTTTCTGACAGACACTAGAATTATAGTATGATAGTATACTTTTGGACAAAATGCCTCAAATCATGACTTTGAATGTTGAATTGCAGTGGTAGAGATGTGCTCCGAGGAGCACTTTTTCTTCGATTTGTTTGTATATGCCAGGGACCCCCATAAGAGAAGATTGTTTCTGCTCTAGCAGTGATTCTCAACCATTTTCATTTCAAGGACCACCAGGTTTGACCTGAATTAGGCTATTCAGTCCCCCATTTAATGGCATTTCTATCTCTGGCACCCCAATGTACTGTATATTGTAATATAAACTAGAAAAAGTGCCCTTCTGGGCACAGGTCTCCACCAGGAGGATAGGAATATTTAGGAGTAATATAAACATGTTTTTTGTTTGTTTGTTCCAATCTTTGCCAATCAGGATGGAATATGGGAAATGGTGCAGATCCGTGTTGATGGCACGCATGCACAATCCACCTGTTGGTGGCGCTATAACAGGGCAATGTGAAATGGGTGGGCTATATTCCTCAGCCTAGTAGGAAAGTGCGTGAAAGATTTCACGTGAAATTGCAGGCTGCGTTCATGATTTGAGGTTTTTTGTTCAAAACAGGCCAATCCTGCAAAATTTGAGAGCCAATGTTAGCCAATTAGGATGGAATATGAAATATCAGACACATCCGTCTTGAGCACATGACTATGGAGATACTGTGTAACGATTTGCGGGATTTTTGGACAAAATCTGTAGGTGTACTGTGCAAAAACTTGTTTTGCACAAAGCGGCCTCCTGGTGGCGCTATAACAGGCCGTTCTGGAAATCTTGGGGCAGAGGTTCATCGTTGGCATCCAGGGAGTGTGTGTGCAAAATGTGGCATCGACCGGGTTAACGGTGGCCGAGATTAGCTTGTCACGGACGGACACACGGACACACGGACACACGGACGGACGGAGTGCAAAACATACTCTCTCCCCATGCCTTCGGCCTGGTGGAGACAATGAATAGTGTAGTGTAGAATGTAACAACTACACTATCATCTAAGTTAGATGATACACTACCCCTACTGGCAGACAGAGCAGAGATACTGACGCTGCCAGCTTTAGATGCTTATTATCTTTAACTTTACCTCATCTAGGTCAGATGCCTGACCTGCCTGCACATCCTGGACCCTGAGCCCAGGGGCTCACGGCTGGGCCCACTGAGAGTGTCAGGGACTCTGACACAGCCGACCTGTATAGACAGACAGACAGAGACACACAGAGACACACACCCACACCCCCTGGCCAATAATTACTTTTAGAGGCTCAGGTGACAGATGGCTGTCTGTTTTCTAATAGTGAAGTGTGTATTGTTTAATACAAAAAGATGAATTGCATGCTGAGGGGACGGATGGGTAATATGATCAATGTGCTCGCTGGCAGTGTGTCACCGTTTGCAGTAGCTGTGGGTACATGCTGTCCAGAGCATTTGGGTTGTTGGTTGGTACTTTGGGCCACTAAAGTGTTGGTGTGTCCTCAGTAAAATACCCTCTTCATCTTGAGTTGAACACGTGTTATGTTAAGCCACTGAGAGCTTGTAAGAAGCAAACATTCTGCTAAGGTTAATGGAGTATGAGAGCTTGCTTTTTGTAAACCGCTATTCTTTTTGTTAGGTGTTGGTTAGAGTAGGGAGTTTATCCTAGTTCTCATTTCTTTTTCATGTTGGTTAGCATCAGTTAGTATTTGTTGTTTAGAGTAGGCTCAGTTCCTTTTTGCTTATTTCTCTGAGTTAATTGCCCCATACATCCTTAGTTTTCAGTTTAAACCTCAACATAACCTTTATTGTAGCATTTGATGGTTGTCTAATGAGTACAAGCCTTACTATACTGTTACTATACTGTTTGTAATCGCATGTGAACTCTTTAAAAGAACCATATCAAAGGCAACAAATAAACAACAGTTCACTTTTCACTATTCATGTCGCAATCCATTTTTACCCCTAGACCTACTGGCTTGTAATACTGGCACAAAAATGTCAGATGGGTGTCCTGGCCAAATATATATCAATTTTGGGGGTCCTTGGCACAAAATAGTTTGGGATTGAGAACTACTGATTTAGAATGCATTTATAGAATCGGCCTCAGGTCTTAATGGGTTAATTAAGTTGAAAACTTTAAAAGGTTAAACAGCTTTTTATTATATAATGGCGTTTGGGCTGGAGACTTCATCAGGGTGTGACCCAGACGAAGTCTCCTGCAGAAACCATACTGCGGGTGTCAGCCATGATCTAATATAAGCTGTTTAGCTTTTGTTAGACCATTTTTTTAAGTACTGTATGTGGCGTTACATTGCCTTCCTTATGCTGACATCATCACTGAAACAGTTCATTTCATGGTTGGGGGGGGGGGGGGGGGGGGGGGGGGGGGACAGCCCCATCCCCTATGTATTGAGTGAAGCTTGAACCAGTATAAATGCATAGGTTTCTTAAACCATACATACCTCTAATGTTCTCCCACCGCTCTCAGTCCTGTGTGTGTGTGTGTGTGTGTGTGTGTGTGTGTGTGTGTGTGTGTGTGTGTGTGTGTGTGTGTGTGTGTGTGTGTGTGTGTGTGTGTGTGTGTGTGTGTGTGTGTGTGTGTGTGTGTGTGTGTGTGTGTGTGTGTGTGTGTGTGTGTGTGTGTGTGTGTGTGTGTGTGTGTGTGTGTGTGTGTGTGAAATGGGGTGTGATGAATCCCACTTCTTCTCTAAGGCTGGGTGGCAATGCACCCTGTTGATATCATAGGGTCCATTACTCTTCAATCTCAGCCATGCTTACTGCTACCAAGCATGTCGAAGGTTGCGAGATGGGCTGTGAATACTGATCCTCATATCTGCTTGAGTGTTGGACTGTGGCGAGAGCACAATGTTTTTGGTGAAATTGTAGGCTACATATAGGCTTCAGCCGTTAATGCTTCACTGCATGCATATATAATAAAGACGAGGATAATAGCAGGAGAGAAATGAAAGTACATATTATTTTCCTGCAGTTAAATGATGTAAAATGTGGTTGCCCTGGTCTCTGCTGACCTTTACGTTGACCATCCTCATCGTGACTGCATGACCTGCCACGCCTCTGCACCCAACCTCTGCTGTGACAAAGCTGGTGACACTAAAGGTCAAAGCCAAGTGGACCAAGGTCAGAAGAAGTGATTATTAACTTATGTGAAACCCAAAGAACAGCGTGGCTCTACTATCAAATCAAATGAAAAGCATCTACTCTATGACCTCTGCCAGCCGGTACACAGCTGGAGGTCCATTTACTTTTTAGGGGTAGGACTAGAAGACACTGTCGCCCTAACCTCTCCACGTGTGGCCTGTGACCCTAACGGGACTCTGCGAGCAAGGTCATTGAACTTGGCAGTATCTTGACCTTGTGGAAGATGGAACGCTGTCGACGGAAGGTTCAAAGTGACCAAGGCTTTTAGTGCAAGTGCTTTTCACATGCACTTGCACCTGACATTGACAGATATCGGCTAGATATAGACAGATTAAAGCACTCAATAATGAATGAATAACAGCCAGAGGACGGTCATCTATTCTTTTGCGATAATACAATACTGGTGCGTTAATTAAATAAACCTTGTCCATACCTGCTTCTATTTTAAATACATTTTATAGACACTATGTATATTGAGTGTACAGCCCGTAGAGTACACCATTCATTAAGCAACAGTACGACTCAAAATGAATACAGTGTCGTCTGCGAGGATGCGGGTACAGATAATGGGAAATTTGACAGGAGGAGCGTAAATGCCAACCATTCATAATGAGAGAGAGAACAAAAAAGAGAGACAGGGAGAGCACAATATGAAACAGATGCCTCCACAGATGGAGGATAAACAGGCACATACATTTCTGTTACAAAGCAGAACTGTCACTTTCAGTGGGAAAATGGTAATTACTTCTGTGGCAAAGTGGGGCTTTGGAGCCCGCCAGTTGTCTCTTGTGCTGCATGTAATATGTCTGTCTGTAGCTGATAAATGAAGAACCTAACTATCACTCTTTGTGGAGGGGGTTGTACTTTATGCACAACAGTCAAACAAAAGGCTTATTCACTTAAATGGATTATGTGATCAATAATTATTAATGTTTCCACATCCAGGTCAGGACTTATTTTTTTTATAACTTTTTTTTGTTATTGTAATTTTACTGTTTAGCATACTGTGTACTGTAGTCCATTTAACTGCAATTCTTAGCAGAACGTGCATGCTTATAAAACAGATGACAATTTCACTAAAACAGAGATGAATGAATGAATTTGTTCGTCTTTTTGTCTCCACATGGGGAGAGAGAAGGTTTTGCACTCCGTCCGTGTGTGTGTGTGTGTGTGTGTGTGTGTGTGTGTGTGTGTCCGTCCGTCTGTGAACAGCTAATTTCCGGCACCATTAACCTGGTCGATGCCAAATTTTGCACACACACTCCCTGGATGCCAACGATGAACCTCTGCCCCAAATTTTCCAGAACTGCCTGTTATAGTGCCACCAGGAGGCCGGCTTTTGAAAAAAAATCGTTAAACACAATCTCTATAGTCATGTGTTCAAGACGGATCTGTCTGATATTTCAGATTCTATCCTAATTGGCTAACATTGGCTTTCAAAGTTTGCAGGATTGGACCGTTTTGAACAAATAGCCTCAAATCATGAACTCAGCGTGCAATTTACGTGAAATCTTTCACAGACTTTCCTACTAGGCTGAGGAATATATCCCACCCTTTTCACATAGGCCTGTTATAGCGCCACCAACAGGTGGATTTTTTGCAAAACACATTTTTGGAACAAAATACCTCAAATCATCCAATTGCCATCCAAGGCTTCTTCAGAAGAAATGTCACCCTTTTCACATTGGCCTATTATAGCGCCACCAGGAGGCCACAACCTGACCTGCCCTGGTGGAGACCTGTGCCCCGAGGGGCACTTTTTCTAGTTTGAATTGATTTTATGTGGGTATAGATTTGGTTTTATGTGACCATAGAAGTGAGACCCAGATGAAAGCCTTGAGACTGTGTCACCTTACACACCTTAACTTCAATGGCTGGGTGATGATCACATACAGAAAGACTTGATTTACTGCCAGCACGCATCTTAAATTACAGCAACTGTCGCCCTCTCCCTGTATTTATTATGCAGAGTGTTTATGTTTATCTTTGAATTGAGGAGAGGTGCGGAGCAGGTGAGACGAGGTCTGGAGCTGTCACCCAGAGAGAGCCCAGGGGAACACAGTACAGAGGGTGATTTACACTCTGGCAGGACACCCACTACCTTCAACCTGCTGTGTTGTGACACGTTGCCACAGATATTATTTTAGCATTGCATCTCTTCTCTTGTTGTCTGGCTCTGCTTCTTCTGTATTTCTCTCTCTCTCTCTCGTGCTCACTCAGAGAGCAATGGTTTGTATTTTTGAGTGGTGCAACCACTCCAAGGAACAGCAATGTCCGTGTCCGCCTATGTGACGTTGTTAACCCACCCACCCATGCACCTATGTGACTGTGAGCACGAGTATGACTATTAGTACCAGTAGGGGCGCTGTTGTTGTGCCAGAAACAGAGAGAGAGAGAGAGTGCTGCGCTGTTGCCTGCTAATGAGAGAGAGAGAGAGGGGGGGGGGTTGCACCACTCAGTTCACACAGGTGTGATTTCTTTCAACCATTCCCTTCCCTCTCCCAGGTTCTGATGAACCTCTTGCTTTGTTTGAAGCCCTGCACTGGAATAATCTTTGCGTGATTTCTCTGTCGTAGGCTTACCAACCATTTTGTTGTTTGCGTGGTTCTGAACCAGATGTGTGTGTCTGCAGTAAAACTCTGAGGTCGCTCAAGGCGCGCTCGCCATCCCACGGGATTGAGCCAACTGGCAATAACAGCCTTCATTTTCTCTATCAGTCTGCTGCTGGCCTGCCTGGATGGTTGGTGCTGTTCCTCAGGGTCACCATTATCTTGTCTCTCTCAGGTGGCGGTTCGACCCGGAGCTACGAGACAAAGTTTTGGCCCAGCACCTGACCCGCAGGTCTCTCCTCCCTGGCCCAGTACCTGACCCGCAGGTCTCTCCTCCCTGGCCCAGTACCTGACCCGCAGGTCTCTCCTCCCTGGCCCAGTACCTGACCCGCAGGTCTCTCCTCCCTGGCCCAGTACCTGACCTGCAGGTCTCTCCTCCCTGGCCCAGTACCTGACCCGCAGGTCTCTCCTCCCTGGCCCAGTGAGGGGTCTCTCTGCTTCCTGCACTGGACTCTTGTGAAGATGGATGAAACAGTGGAAACGGGGCCCGTAGAACAGGTACAGCAGTGATTTTATTTCTTATTCCTTTAAACCTCTTAAACCCCAGGGGGTTTAAGAGGGAAAATCTAAAATATCGGAGTTGGAACCTGAGACCTTGACCAGCCCCATTTACCCGCTGAGAGCTGTTCATGAGGTGGACAGCCGTAGCCCCCGCCGGCGGGGGATTGGGGCTTATATAAAAAGATATATATACAGTTTATAGAAAATAGCTATGAAAGTACTACCAGGTTATAAACACCCACACATGAAAAAAAAAAAAAAACTATTGCTCTCTTGTTTAGTCTCTTGTTGTACAGTATGTGATCTCTCTCCCAATCACTCAACATGTAAGCACACACAAACACATAGGCACACACACACACACACACCAGTACATTTCAAATCAGATTTTGTCTCGATAGGAGCGGATTCGCCGTCTAGCCACAGAGCAACTGCTGTAGTTTATAGTCCTGCCAGTATTCTGGATCCTGAGGGGCTCGCAGTAACATGCTGACACCATTTTATCCATTTACTTGAAAATGAGAAGAGAGTGCCTTGCAGTTTTACGATCTTATCCCGCTTGGCGTGATTTCTGTCGCTCTTGGTATGCTGAACGCCCTGGGCATGGAAAATAGAAAATATGCCCTTATGCTGTGTGTGTGTGTGTGTGTGTGTGTTGTGTGTGTGTGTGTGTGTGTGTGTGTGTGTGTGTGTGTGTGTGTGTGTGTGTGTGTGTGTGTGTGTGTGTGTGTGTGTGTGTGTGTGTGTGTGTGTGTGTGTGTGTGTGTGTGTGTGTGTGTGTGTGTGTGTGTGTGTGTGTGTGTGTGTACGTACTCAAATTGTTTTTGTTGTTGTTCCATAAGATCAACACTTGTTTTCTTCTGAATTGTTCTTAAAAACACTAAGCTGTTGTTTCCGTTATTGTTGCATTCAATGAAGAATTTGCTTTCCACCATTATCTAAGTGGGCATTGCCAATTTTGCATCCATATGTACAGTAGGTTGTCAAGCACCTTTCCTGCAGCTGGGTATTGCAAATGTCATCTCAGGCACTGCCAGTGGCATTCTGGTAGTTGCCAAATGCATCCTTGGCTTTAGCGGTGGTGTCTGTCCAGGGTGTTCATAATGCAAATCAGGCGGGCAACAGTCATTATCATCTGGTCCATTTGAGACAGCGAAGATGATGGCATTGAAACAGAAATGGTGTTCCAGCGGAGACACCACTGACTGATCAATTTCTCTCCAAGCTCTTCTGTTGCCATGCTGTTGTTGTGTTTCCAGGCGGTCTCTGACACTATTGGCAAGAGGCTCAAACTCTCAAAGTTCCTTTGTTTCATTGTGGTTTTCTGTTGGAATCCTAGTGACCAAATCACCTCTATTTCCTCCTGTCCTCTTGGCCTTGTGGGTATAAATGGTGCTGTCACTTTGCTAAGTCTTTAGAAAGGGGTGAACCCTTGGGGACATGCAGGGTCAGGTGTCACTGGCTTGGTGGCATGGACACTGATGAGAAAGGAAACCAGTGAAAGGAGGAGAGAGGAGAGCAGGGATAATGATGACTAGGATCACAGGAGATCTAACACTGGTTTGGATTGGTTGGAGAGGTGTCAGCTTGCACACTGGTAATGGGGCTCAGTGTTTTGAAATAAGCCTCATTGCAATTCTGACTGAAATGCATGTCCACTCAAGTGTGAGGGGGACATTTGAGATGTAAAATGGAAGGCCTTAACCCCTGTCCCTGTGGAATGCTCGAAATTATGATCCCTTCATCATTAGACTTCTAGATTTTCGCAGCCAGACACATCCTCTGTGTTGATGCAGAGGTGGCATTTGTACCACACATTTGATGCTGTATCTTTCCAATTCAAAGCACCCGGCTCTGAGCCGATTCAAAATCCTAAATCCTTTTCACCTGCTTGGCTTCTCCGAGCAACCGTAAAAGTACCTGTTATGAATGCTTGTTAGCATGCCCTGTGGCTAACAAATACAGCTTCCCTCGCCTCTATCTCCCTCTCTCTCCCTCTGCCGTCTCGTAGTTTTTTTGGTATGCGACGGCGGTGTCTGGCGCCTGTGGCTGTAGGCTAGTGTGAACCCCAGAGGCGCTCCAGGACGCCACACAATTATCTAGTGCTTGATAGCGGGCCTCTACTGTGACACGTTCTGTGTCAGTCACAGGATCGAGTGTCAGTGGTGGGGTGGCGATTAGAGCTGCTTCTTCAAAACCTCGCCCTGAAGGCTCAACTCAGCAGCAGCCCGAGGATCGGCAGCAGCAGCATGTGCATAGTGCATGAGCTGCAGCGTAAGCTGTCATGTTAGCATGAATTGCCCATGAGACAGTCAAAACACCTGAATCTCATGTCGACTCATTTGCTACCACCAGTTTGCTACACTGACTTTGGCGCCGGGCACAGCTCTGTTTTCTTTACCTTGCCTTATGTGGACTATCCGTTTTACTACTTGAAAGTGTGTGTGTGTGTGTGTGTGTGTGTGTGTGTGTGTGTGTGTGTGTGTGTGTGTGTGTGTGTGTGTGTGTGTGTGTGTGTGTGTGTGTGTGTGTGTGTGTGTGTGTGTGTGTGTGTGTGTGTGTGTGTGTGTGTGTGTGTGTGTGTGTGTGTGTGTGTGTGTGTGTGTGTGTGTGTGTGTGTGTGTGTGTGTGTGTGTGTGTGTGTGTGTGTGTGTGTGTGTGTGTGTGTGTGCGTGTCTGTATGTCTAGGATGAATAAGCTGGCTATGGAATCGTTATTCAGTCCAGCACCATCTGTGATCTGAGGAAGGGGATTGAATGGGGCTCACATGATTGAATGGCACCTGCTTGTCAGGGGCTTGCTGGGAAATATAGCTGCATTCAGAGGAGGCAGTACTGCACCTGCATGCCAATCAGCCTGTCAGGCTGCTAATCCCTTCCACCCACATGCACTCTCACTCTCCACGCACGCACGCACACAGTTGTGTTGTGCCTCGTGTCGCTCATCGAAAATAGTCAATGTACAAGCTTGCTATGGGGATGTGAGCTTGTAGATCTGCATACACTTGGTTTTCGATATAGAACCAGGTATATTCAGGCTTCTCTTTCTCTCTCTCTCTCTCTCTCTCTCTCTCTCTCTCTCTCAATTTGTCTGTCTCTGTCTTGCTCCCTCTATCAATATTTCTCATATCCCCTGCAGTTATGGGCACATATGCCCATCACAACACCCATCCTAATTCTGACAACAGCTGAGCACATGCTTTAATTAAATGTGCTCTGTGTGTACATTGTGCTCAATATGGTAGCCTTCAGTATGCTGTGTAAGAAGGATCGTCTTAGCTAAACACTCATGTAAACTGTCTGTTGATGCCATGTAACACATTCTAGGCCACAGCAGGGTTTTTGCCAGCCCCTGATTTGCTCTCAAAGCGTTGAATGTACGTCCAGCAGGATTAAATGTGTCTGTTATTTAGCTGACATCCATGGAAATGCTTGTATCGACAGAGGGGATAGGATGAGCGTTCTGTTGACTGCTTGACAAGACTATTGATTTACACACTAAGAGGCGAGAAAAGAGCATTTGCCCACTTGCATGATTATACGTGGTGCTGCACTTTTAGGTTGCACGTATTGTAATAAGTACTGTGTGTGTATGCGTGTGCACACGCTTCTCCATGCCTGTGTTTGTGTGTGCACGTGCACGTGAAATAACAGAGCCCTGAAAGAGCACACGAGAAAAACCTATGAATAACAGTGTCAGCAATAAGGGCTCCGCTGTGCTCACACAGAGCGAAAACCTGTTCTCCTGAGCATCTTCTCTGATCTCTCCCTTCTCTGTCATGTCAAGACACTTACAGGTGTCTCACCTAAGGCAAAAACCCTGCATCACTGTCTTCCCCTTCCTTTAGCACACTGTAAACGTCTATTGTTGCAGGTCTCCGGGTTTACGAAAGATTAATTCGACGCGCAGCTACATTTCTGTCGCATCTCCTGGCGTTGCGGTTGCAGCCCTGCAGGTATTGTTTGGCAGTACGGTCTCATCAAGGGATTAACCACCATGGTGCCGCCTTGGTTGGGCATGTTCCCAGCGTCTTGTTCTTTGCAGGACTGGCGCTATATGAACAGAAGGTCAGACCATGCCGCAACACCGTGCCGCACTGGGCTGGCAGTGGCAGTAGCTCCCTGGCACCGCCAGGCTCTGGAGAGCTTAGTGGGCACACTGTTATCAACACTAATACAGCTGATTGTGTACAGCTGACACACCTGGACATCTTCGGGCTTTTCTCTTCGTCTCTGCCTTTAGTCATTCAGGCTGCACACTGTGAGCATGTGCGATGTAAATTGTTATTGCAAATTGCAAATAAAATTTCCCGATGACTCCAAATTATGTTGTGGAATGTGACATTAGTGCTATGATAAGGAAATTGAGTCTTGAATTACTTTTGACATGAAGACCTGTATCACTTCCTGTCGTTCTTCCAGCTAGTGTGCACGGCTCAAATCACCATGGTACATACACATTTTACACATACAATTGGTTTGGATTGGTACTGGAACGATGATCATTGTGCGCCACAGCTTTGGCAGCTAGCCAGACGTGTGCTTGATGGAATCCAAGGCTATGTATGTGCAGATACTTCAGAACCTCGTCTGTTGTCACTCCATACTCAGTCTTGGTCCTCTGGTACTCATCCATGGTGAATGATCCATCTGGTATGGGAAGGTCATGGAAGACAGGAGTTTTTTAGTTCCTTTCGCTTTCTTCCCGGATCTTGGAAGGCTGAGAAGAGCTTCTGCCAGAAATGTCATTGATGATCTTCTGGCTCTTGACATGCTTCTGGTTAACATGCCCCTCTGCATTGTCCCTGATCATTTGGGTCAGCTCCAGTGTTGCATACACTTGGTATAGTTCCACCTTCTTCTGCTTATACTCTGTATGGCTCACTCTTCTTTTTTTTGTTTATCAAAGTTTCTTTATTAATATTTTCAAGTCACATATTAGTCAATTAATAAAAAAAAATATTTTACCCCTTCCACCCCCGAGAGTTCCCGCTCCGAAAGAGCCAAAACCCTGGTATCTCGTACCATTAACAAAAGATAAATTAAAATCAAAGGCACATACAAATATCGTATGCCTTGCTCTTATATTAATGACACTCCTCTATTTCCTGCTGTTAGGATGTAGTGGATCTGTTGTGCCGTGTTGTGTGGTGATGTCCACAGCTTCCCCCTCTTCTTCTGGAACATTGTGTTGGTGTTCCTCCACAATCTCTAACATGTGTTTTCCATTGTCATAGTCGCATCTTCTGATCCCAGATGTGCATCGAAGTTGCAGGAAGTTGTGTGGCTTGTCTCTTTAAATTGCTTGCTTGAGCTTGTGGTAGAACTGTTCTTTGCTGTCCATGGTGTGGTCAGTGGTGCCATCTTCGGTTGGGGAGTAAGCTACAATGACTGTGAGGGCAGGGTTTCCCCGGAATGACCCTGTGATGATTCACTCCATATGTATTTGCGTGTCTTAAAGGCTGCATTGCCGTAAAAGTACAGTGAATGGCACTGGAGATCTATACGTACTGCAGTTACAATATTTCTTACTGTACTTTATACAAAAACGTAACCACAAAAAAACATCACAGGATTATTACTAATCAATTTTTAAGAATCAATAATTTATACTAGGAATAAGAATAGCATATTATCACCCCAGCAATATAGAGGTATTCAGACTGAAGAAAATAATATCTGAATATTTGTATGTTGTATTTACCAAAATACTGTCACACTACAGTATGTATTGTAGTGTACATACAACCTGATCAGCTCAGGTTCAGGTGTGTCCCGTTTCTGGACATGTCACAATAGGCAAACATTTGGCTAAACATTCTGTGATAATAGCAGAGATCTACAAGTTTACAATGTGTCGCATTGCAACACACTGTGATGTAGTAGAGCAGCTACCGGTATTTTCCTTACTTCCTTTGATGTCTTGCTTTGATGCCTTGCGTAATACAAACTAATATACAGTACTTTTGCATTGGAGGAACACCTGAGCAGTATATTTTACCTCGGATCTACCGTTTGTCATGTAACTTGTACTCATGTAACAAGTGACCTACTGTATGGCTATGACAAAGAATAGAACAGGAAACAACCTACCCAGGTGATACGGTTTACAATTTGACACCATGTGATTCAGTATAATGTGTCAACAAGATTGGATTTCATTTAAGAGATGTAATATTATCATTTAAATCCCTTATACATTGTTCCTTTTTGTCTCCCCTGGCATCTCTTCATTGTACTATAACGTCCTTGGTACGTACTGTACAAGGATCCCATGATGTTCCATCCTGTTTACACACTGTTTAGCCTGGCTGAGAAACCTGCATACTCTTTCAAATAATCATTGCAGCCTTGTTTACACTCCCTCGGGTTTGGATGTATAGAAGAGTAGACACTGTTGGAAGGCTGCTATCTCTGGACAACCTTTCCTATTTAGTACTCTACCTACTACTTCATAAATCATTGCTGTTGGGCAGAAACCTTGTATCTCTGTATTTCATTTTTCTGTTTTTTACCCCGTAAATTAAAGGTAGGGTAAGTTATTTTATTCCATGTTAAAATAGCTCTATATTCTGATAGTATTCATTACTAGAGCGCTTTAGTAACAGAAGAAGAAAATAAATCGGGTTGGGATACCAATTTTATCCAATCGGGAGAGAGAACTCATAGAGGATACAGGATAAACAAGTGACATTGGAAGTGATGACACACAGAAATGAGCAGCAGACAAAATCAAAACTAGAACACTATACAATTTAAGCTGATAAATGCCAAGAACAGGTACGCCAGGTTGTAAGTGGTTAAGTCTGTCGGCTGTATAAATATTTAATCAATGGAAAATGTTAACAAGAGCTTGAGCTTGATAATAATTACATTGTATCCATTGGAACACAGGTTCTTTTTTCCATTTCCTGAAAAGCAACTGTTTTGGACATACAAGGCTTCCACCCGACAGCGACGACATAATGTAAAATGTAGGCCTAGACAGTTTTTCCCTGTACAAGATGCAGTATTACCCTGTTGTGATGTTTTTAGTCACAAAAACAATGTTTCCCAGGCATTAGACTAACGTTGAACAGACCCGGACGAAGCAAACACCACCTGGCAAATGTCACCACCAAAGTCAAGTGACAGAGAGGAAGCCCATGTTTACATTGAATGAGCTATAATTATGCTTGATTGAGGTATTACAGCCTAATTGTGCCTGCATCCATGGGGCCTGTTTTGTGCAAGTCAAAGCACGTACTAGACCAGAAATGTGGTTTAGCAAGGCAGCATATTTTGTCAATTATTCCTTCAATTACAATTTTGTGTTGTCCTGTTTTTTCTTGTAATTACAGCCTGATTGACATGAAGAGCTAGGCAATACTGAATACATTCAAAACAAATTCAGAAATCAACCAACTTAATGAAAGTAGAACTGGAGCTGACCAGACAGGCGTGTTTTTCTTCTTCTCCCCCTCACTTCCCCATTTCCCTTCTGAAGCCGGTCAATAAACAATCTGCATAACTTTACCGCATCAATATTTAATGTGCCAGCTAAAGGTCTGCTCTCCTACAGGTCTCAGTCTGTTTTTGATGTTTACTACTTTGAAACGTAGCAACCACAGACGGCAATCAAACAGTCCCTAGAGGTCTCCGTGATGTGCGTGTATGCGTGCTTGTGTGCACGCCTGCGTGTATTAGAGAGCGATTGTGTATGCATAATGAAGGATGTTTATGTGTTTAGTATTTTCATTGTACCTTGCAAGTCCTTGCCTCTTGTGTGTGTGAGTGTGTGTTTGTGTGCATGTGGGCGTTGCCATACATTAGAGGCAGCCCCTTCAAAGCCCCTCCAATTGAGGAAAAAAAAGAAAAAGCTGAACTGCGCCTCCAAATTGCCCACAGCCGGGATAGCAGTGGGGAGGGGGCGGGAAAAAAAATATGGGCCTGAATTTTTAACGACTACAACAAATGAGCCAACACAGGCACACAATTAGAGGGAAGTCATGGCTATGTGTCGTGTTTAGATGAGCAACATGATGGCCTCTTTACCCCTAGCAGGGGTAAAGCCGTGCCCCAGGAGATGCCTCATTAGGGCTAAGGAGGGCGAGGAGAAGCACAGACTCAGAGGAGGGGCTGCTGACAGTCAAAACACTGTGTGGGGAATGGGGTGGAGGAGGGGGGATCACCACCCGCCACTCAGAAAGAAGAGGGGCTTGGCTAATCCCCTTTCACATCAAGGACCATTCTGTTTCGGTGGAGGATATTAGCTGATGGTGCAACTTGACTGCAGCTAAACCATCATGTCATACACTGGACAGCTGCCATAAGGGCTGAATTAGCTCAGCTGTATTGCCAAAACATTGCTTTTGTTTGTTTTGTCATAATGAGTTATTGTATTGTTCTCCTCTTGTGTTTATGTTTTTTGTTTTTCTGTTCAATATTTGCACATCTTGTGTAGACTTTTCCACATTTATATTAATTTCAGCCAATTCTTTACAGTGGAAGCACTTTTCAAGAGTTTTGTGAATGAGGGAGCATTGTCCATGTGTATGGAGAATTGCTATTAACATTTGAATCTCCCCCACAAATCGATAATTGAATCTGAGTGAAATAAATTAAGAATGACTGCAATGGCAAGTGGTCAAAATGAGTTTTTCTATTCCCCTCTATTAGCATATAATGAAATCTTCCACCAATTATGCCTAATTAATTCTAATGTGAAACTGTCAATTACATGGTACATTCTCACTACTGATATAGTCATAAGGCGGAACATCAAAATAACCGTGCTCCATGAGTGATGGATGCATTAAAATGGTGCAATGTTTCAATTGCATATAGATTCATCAAACATATAGCTAAAAATCACACCCGTGTGAAGTGAGGGGCACTCTTATTATCAAACATCTCATTCTGGCCAATCACAATTTGCGTCCTCACTTTTCCGTCTTCACTTTTATATTCAATGTTTGTGTTTATACAAACCCGGAAATCTGGGCATAGGAGGAGCTAGTGCCCCTCAGAAATAACGTGAAATCATAGTAGGACATTGTAGTTTGATATGGGGTCTCTGATTCCCACTCCAGACTCTGTAGGACACAACAGAGAACACATGATAGTGAGACAGTGTAAGCCGAGGTAGACGTGTTCAGTCTGACTGCAAGAATAAGAGCATTTCTGTAATGACAAGTAAAATAAGCGGAATGTCATCTCCATGGCAGGAGTCTTTGTTCGGTAGCTATGGCTTTTGGTCCCATTATGGGATGATGGCAGATACAGTAAGGTCATTAGAAGCTGAAACAGTGCCACCAGATGGTAAAGAGCAGAAGTGAAGAAGCTGTCAATTTTCCACCTTTCGTCATCCTTAATGAGCCATAGCATAATAACTCACTCTGCCATTGACTTAAGACAATACCCTACCTCAATACCGCATTTTTTAGAAAGGCAAGGTGGAGAAATGACGGCTTAATTCACCGTTAAATTTAAAGTGATGGTCTTTTAATGAAGGCATTTCAAATGAGATGCATTGGGTTAAAAATGGGGCAACAGCATTTCGCCTATCAACCCTCAACCAGAATGTCATGAATCTGGTTTTATTATTATAGCTTTGCCAAGAAAGAAATTGAATTCAGCATAGACAATGCCATTACACCTATCAGCCCTAACCAGTAAACAAAGGATTCCGTTTCCACCACAGCTTATAAGGTAGCATGGCCATAGAGGGAAGCCCCTGATGTGCTGATAGAAACTTTATTTTAGAAAATTACCTCCATGCTTTGATTTTCTTTTTGATCAAACGGACTAAGCAAAGTATTCATGTTTGCTGTTTGTACTGTTGAATGACCCTGTCCTGTTCTATTCAGATAATTAGCATATTGGGTATTAGCTTTGGAACACATTGGGCTTCTCACAAACAAGCTTATGGCACGTTAATTAAGCAGCTAATTGAGAATCGAGTAAGCATCTCTAATCAGATTAACAAAAAGAAATAGTATTTTCACGTCAAATTAATATTCACAGTGAATGTAATCCAAAATCGTAGAGTGAGGAGAGTGATATAATTGTAAACATAATGTAAACTAATAACGCATCATCATTTTTCAGCCAATTTGACCAAACAGACCTTTGGGTCACACACTAGCTTTTTTCCCCCCCTCAGAGAATGTCCACGGTTTTCTGTGAGATTTTACTTTTTTTTTGTATGGATTTTCTAGGACATATTCATCCGTGTGTGACACACAAAGTGCTTTGACCTTGGACAAAATGTTCCATCTGTCACCAATTCACGTAGGAACAAGACAAAGCATGCTGGCTAACACATCATCATCATCACCACTTCTTCACATCTCATTGATTTGACAGAAGCTATCACTCACATGTCAGCAATGTTGCTCTGTGCTCTTATTATAGAAATGATGAAGCACAAAGCAAAGAAATGAAAGAAATAAAAAATAAAAAATTACCTAATGGAAGTGAGAATCATACTATTTAATATTTACCCTTAGAAAGCCAATGTTGAGCTCTTAAGTCCCTATTTTATTATTTGTATTATAAATGCAAATTGTGAAAACATTTCTAACCCCCCCATCTCGACTATTTTGTTGTACAAAAAGGTATATACAGTAGACCTAGGCCTATGGGTTTGAGCATGTTTGTCTTACAGTTGATTGATTCCATATTTATTAATGTGACATTGGTGTGCTCTTCATGCATAAGGTACAGTTTGCTGTCTTTTTGCCCTTCCCAGATATGACGGTTGTGGAGGATTTGTCTTTTTCAACCCAGCAGGGTGACTAAGCAGGGTCTAGTTAAGCCACGAGGGGGGTAAGTGCAGCAGTTCCTAGAGCAATTGGTCTATCTCCACCTTCCCCTCTAGAAGATGGACACCCCCATTGGCCTGTCACATAAAGAAAACGCTTTTTAATGCTTAGATTAATTATTGATCAAAGTGGGCCCACCCCCTGTAGTGGGACTGTTCCATGCAAGCATAATAATGGCCACAAATGCTCTCTGTGTGCCTCAATGGGCAACAGTGCTCTCCTGTCCCCAGCGGGATGCTCATGGCACCCAATTCATCATGTCCTATTGAGAGGCAGTGGGGGGTGGCTTACACAGCTCCCCCAGCGGCAGCTCCCCAGATAGCCTGCCTCTTCTTCTCCACGGCCGGGCCTCACCTCCTCTCTGCACAGCCCCCCCAGGGGAGGTTTCAATTAAACAGCCTGAACGTTTGGGAATGTTTTAATCCCCCCCTCCATGTCGTTTATCTCTGCGCCCACACCTCTGGAGCCCAGACAGTGCAAGAGTGCATCCAAGGATAAAGCCATCTTTCTGTTCACATTGTGTACCTCCTCCTCTATATGGAGATTAGGACGGGCAGCGTGTTTAGGATTAGCCCTGTTATGCCTGCTTGGATGCCATAAAGGGGTTGCATGGTTGCATATTGTTGTTTTAGCTTGGTATGAATTCTTGGCAGTTGCTGCTACAATGCACACAGTGTAAGCTTGTGTCAAACTGGTATGTGGAGGTTTAGGTGTAAAGTGTGGACACAAGTTAGGGCTGTTCAGACCAAGCATGATAACTGTAGGATAACTATAACAACGTTATACAACGTACGCCCGTTTGCTCCCACCGCCTCCCCAACACCACCAGTGGGCTCTGCTATTTAGTTCTGTTCCCCGGGGGGGGGGGGGGGTTATTGTATATCTATCTCCCTGCTCTAAATGTTTAATGATGGTTGTCTAATTTTGCAGAGCAGGGACGCCAACATAAAATATTATATGCACACTTGTATTCTCATTCTATAATGAATATTGGTTCAATCTAATCGTGAATTATCTGACTGCACTATCAATCTTAGAATCTTGCTGAAAGTAATCAAAATGATATGGTTCTCGGCTAACGTTGTCGTTATAGTTGTGGTGTGGACTCTGCCATCAATTAGATTTTAAAACAACATTTATAGCGGCCCTTAAAGTGTCCATCACCTGGTTTGTAAATATCAAAGTGACTGATTTTGATGTCAGGCCTCAGCCATTCTTGGCCTCTGACTTCCAGTTTCCCCAAAACAGTGCTTGTTAATGCACTGGTGTAGTTTTGGAAGTTCTCAGTCTCTTTGCCTTGCCATGCAGAGAAGATCTGTGGGTCCTGGCCATAGTCTGCACTCTGCAATGGTATGTGGCCTCGGAGACCTTTGCCAAACCATAGATTACTGCTGAGCTTAAGGAGAGCTAACTAGATGTCTCTGCTGTCAGCCTCTGCTAGTAGGGTTGTAAGGGTTGAAGTAGACATGTTCTTTGGGTCATTAAATATTTATGTTGGGATTGGCGAGCTTGCGTTGTGTGTTGAATTAATCATCTTTTGACAGTAAAAGTGAAAAGAAATTATGCTATAATGCTCTCCTCATCAACTTCATCTGGGATGCTGGTTTAAGATTCCATGTATGTATGTGTACCTCATATATAATTGACTGACTTCATGGTTTTATTGTGCTTTTGCTTGCTCTGCATAACTAGTGAGAGCCAATTCTTCGTCAGTGATTTTCTGAGAAACTGCCTGTTAATGCTCAATTGATTAGGGCTTAATGGGAGTATTGATTGGGTCGATCCAGAATGTAAATTTTTCATCCGGTATTCTAAGCTCAAGCAGAATGGCCAACACAGGTCATGTGTTAAATGTGCATCATTAGCCATTTGTCTCTATTTCTGTACATTCAGACCTGTCTTGCCCTCTAACTCAGCATCTCACCTGCTATCATGGAAAGATTAGAAAATATTCTTGAATAATATTTAGGCATGTAACGATATATCGTATATAGCTATATATCAATATTAATCCCGACGATTATCGTCATGAATCCTGACGATATTAATCGATTTAATAAAAACGTGGGGCTAGTAAATTATGGTGTGTGTGTGTGTGCGTTATTAAATGTGAGCTTTAATCATATTCCATCATATTAAAGTGCTTTTGGAGAGAAATGAGACAGACTATGCAGTCACTCTCAGTAGTAGAAGCCTGCAGAAGGGAGCTGTGTGTGTCTGTGACTGTGCCCAGGTGATGGTCGTTGATTCTCATTAATACATCAAGGAAGGCAATTATGTTTCTGCACTGTCAAATAGGTCTACATCTATACTAAGATGCCATCAAAGAAAGCTTTTTTTTACATGTTAACTCGAGCTAGGTTCTAAACAAGAAAGCATGTTTACAGTTGTGTCACAGAAATTAAGTAATTTTACATGAAAAGTAATGCTACTTTGTAGTTAAATAAAAATTGTGAAAAAGAGGAGAATTTGTCTGGAAAATAAATTTGCGTTTAAAATATTGTGAACCTCATCGTGATACGTATTGTGCAGTATCGTTACATGCCCAAGAATATTCTCGGTCTGTTTTCTATTGCCATGGCCATCACTATAGGTTTTTCTTATGGCGCACATGCACTCACAATTAACTCACTAGCTTTGTTGATTACGTCACATCATACTAAACTCAAGGCGCTAGGCTAGTCCTTCCGACGTTTGGTTCTCGTTGTATTTTTAAACGTGCTGTTTCAGAGACAAGATTAAGCCTCCCTCTCCTTTTTTTACGCTTTCTCAAACATTACTGATCCAATTCTGGCTCAGATACTGAGAATATTGCGGCAGTCTTTAAAGTTTGTCATTGCCAACACGACACCTATTCAAGTCGCACTCCACTGTAGTACACTACACAGTGTCATTCTCCTTCCTATCACTATCCTCAATACCTCATCATATAAAGTGCCATTTCATTTTGTATGGCACAGCATGGTAATAAAGATCTATTTTGCATCTCGCAAAACTCTCTAACCCATTCCAAAGATTGTGCTCAGACAGAGCGCCATCTAAAGAAAATCTGCATTTTCTTTGGTGAAGAATGAGTGCGCCTGGGAGCCAGGAGAGATCCATCACTCATCAGATGCTGTTAGGGAAATTTAAGAGCTTAATTTTGTGATTCCAGGCAGTTGATATTAGCCTGTGACTCACCGTCATTACAGCAGAGACGGATGGCGCACAGATGGGTGGCAATTCCTCAAGGTGAAGAATGGCCTCTCCCATTGGTGTTAAGGATGCAATGTTTGTGGTTGCTCCGTTTCCATCTCACCACCAGTGGTTAGGTTACATGGTTTAACTCTATGATACAGCATATGGCCTTTTGTGAAATCTCTGTTTGAAAATAATCCGCTATGAGGTACATGGGTGTGCGATACAATAACCTGCCATTATTTAACTGTAGCTGTGAGCTGGACTGAGAGGACATTGTGATTCCAGTCTCCAACAGAAAGGAAAAAAAGTAAATCAAGTGCGACATTGCCCGGGGCTTCAAACATGGATGAAGTTGATCTTCATATTGCTTTTCTACATGTACCCTGGATCTCCATTTTAATAAGCTAATTACTGGCCAGCTGGGTAGACTTGGCGGCTGGGTTCTGGCTCAGTCAGAGGCCCTGAGTCCGAATGGGCTGCAGACTTCAGGCTGTATACTGTGGCTGCGGGCCATGTCCGTAGAGTCCAACTCGGAAGCCCGAGTTATACATACTTAGTTCCACTCAGGTGTCGTGCACCGAAAATAGACAAGACAGACATGTACAAGCTTGCAGAGCGATGCGTTGTGAGCTTGTAGATCAGCTGTTTTTGATGTGCGACACTGCCCCGCAACTAAGTTCTAATCCAGCTAAATATGCCAAGTAAGCTCCCCTGCTGGGAGCCTGTTGTTGGAGAGGCAATGCAGGGCACACATGACACCGTTGATAAGAGAGGCCTCATATCACCCAGTAGCATTAAAAAAGGTTCATGGATTATTAGTTAATGTGAGAATCTTATCACTCGCACAGTTATTCATTCACTCATTTTTGGCACAGTGATCTGTCTGGTTGTCTGAGTGGTTTTCTTATGAGCCAAGGGGGGGGGGGGAGTCTGGGGAGGATAGGCGGTGGTTGGTTTTAATAATTTATTCTGTTCATCCCATGCAGTCTTCATGAAGTGTGTGTGATTTAGAGGTGTGAATGAATGGATGCTCAGGAGTTGAGGCCCTATGCAATTTATTGTATTGGTCAATCAGTTTCTAACACATCTGCAAAAACATAGGAATCAAAATTGTCTAGTTTTGGGTTAAATACACAATTGCAGCAACTCGTCGGATAGTAATTTTGGAGTAGATGTGTGTTTTAATGCGAAAACATCTGACTCTATGAGTCCATGCGCAAGGGGCTTTAGTTCCTGGTTTGATCCCAGCACCTCATCGTGGCATCATGTTGAAATGTCCATGAGCAAGGCACTGAACCCCTAAATGCTCCTACTGCTCAGTAGCTGCCCACTGCTCCTAATAGGATGGGTTAGATGCAGAGCTCAATTCCGTACTACAAATTACAACTGAGAAAAAAGAACAAAATAAATAAATCAATGAATAAAGATATGCTTTATTCACAAAATCAAAGACAGTGAAGCGCTGCTTCTTTGGACTGTGACACATATTTTTCCATTTGAAGATTTATTTTTCATGCCTTTAACGTTATGCCCAGGAACAACAGGTAGAAAGTGGTTAAGCTCTTAAGCGAGAACCTCAATTGTAAGCTTTACATGAAATAACCTCATGCGGTATGCCGGTATCGGAGAAATTCATCAGATAAATTGACCTTGACCGTTTACTTAGGTTTTTTTTTTATTGTTATAGTATAGCAGTGGGATCATGTAAGCTCTACGATGGGAGAAATCTTGGGGTGCTGTGCTAATTGCTGTGTGGTTAGATAAGCATCTTGGAAAGCCTCCAAACATATGAGTTACGAGCTTGCTCTGTGTAGCGCACTATAGTGCAACCTTGAACACATGGAGGTCCTGAGAAACACCGCTTTATGACTCATACCTGTATTATACAGACTTCTGCTAACTATATACCACACACAGACATCACACGCATGCACGCACACACGCATGCACGCACACGCGCACACACACAGTGTGTGGCGGAATATGACTTCCACCTGGCAAGCATATAGCATCCATCTTTTTGGAACAAGAAGAACGAGCCCATCAAGATTAGAGCGATGAGTTTAATTCACTGGTGGGGTTGGGGAAGGGGATATCACATGCCTGATAGTCCCAATAATAAAAACCCATTGTTATAAAGCTTTCATTCTGAACTGCCAGGAAGAAGGGAATTAGGTCCCTGGCTCCATCACTTTGTACTGTACTGTGAAGTTTTGCCACACTTTGGCTATACTTTTTGCTTATAAACACAGTGGGTGATTCTTAGAAGGCTTTCTGAGAAGTCTGCACGCATTCAGAGAGGACATCCATCAGTAACGTTGGGATTAGGACCGATGCCAGGGCACACTCTTGCCATTGTTTTTCACTTTGCATCCCTTTTCAGGTTAATTATAAGCGAACCTTCAGCAAAAAGAGCAGATCTACAAGCCCACAACGTGGCTTTCAGAATGCCTATAAGACATTTGGTGTAGAGTGGAAACAGGAGGGAGTATAGAGACCCCTGTGGGACCCCAGTCAACGAGGTATACATATAGGTTTTAAGTGGTTAAAGGGACACTTCACCCCTTTTGCAACCAGATCTTATTTTAATGATGTTTGGGAGACAAGAAACACTTTACTGTTTTTTGGGGGGGTAATGTGTGTTTTTAGATATTTTAGTATTTCAAAGTGTCGACACTGGGCTCACTTCCTTCCTGGACTACAATGAGGGCCTTTCTCGGCCCCACCCTTCTCCCATTGTTTATATTGTGTTTCGTTTCCAAGATGGCTGCAGCACCAGGAGGGGGTGGGGCGGAGGTGAGCGGGCGGGGTCGACTTATGCCCTACTATACACGGCTGAGCATCTGTCTTGCATTATTCTGATACTTAGTTTATAGTACTAGACTGTGTCAAAGTAACAAAGGCTCTATAGTCTTTCATTGTTGGGCAAAGATACAGTAGGATACACCCATATCAGGAGACAAAAAATGGCTTGTGTTTTCAGAGGAGGCTCTGCGGAAGTCTGATTGATTTGGCTGTAACAGTGACAACATCCCTCCCCTGTGTTCCACTCGGCATAATTCTTTGATTAATGCAGTACGTCCCAAAATCGCTTCGCTGCAACATGAAATCGAATTAAATCACCTGGATACAATCTGTAATTGATTGGAAATGTCAAAGAACTGGGGAAATATCATTAATAACATGAAGGAAAATCATTCATTTCGATTCACATTGTTCAAAAAATGTGGATTAGGTGATTTCTTTTTATGTTGTGGTTATTTGGCACATGATGCATTTTATTTTTAACGTCAGATGCTACAGCGGACGGAATAATGTAAAGTATCAATATTGCATGACATCTATCTTCTCGCAATCTCCGTCACGTGTCAATTGATGACTGCGTGACTACTACTCCCTACAGGCCAAGCAATTCACATTGTGTGTTCCGTTGTTGCTGCTTGTTGTGTACAAATCCTGCACCACAGATCACCAAACCATTAAATGAACGGAATGTACAGGTCTCTCCGCTTCACAGTGTACGACTTTGATTCAAATCAATACTGTAAATTATTGAAGCCATGAGGTGGATGTTTGCCAAATGATATTCATTGAAGGGAATCATATTCCCTCGGGTGTCAATATCACTGCTCATGTTCTTTTGTGGCAACCGCCGCAGATAAGAAATTCGTACTTTTTTTCTTTTACATTTTTTCAATGAATATCAATTACAGATGTGCATAAATCCTATCATGTCTGTATTGTCTCCATGACTGATCTTCTTAAATCTCCTTGGATGCTCTGCCTACAGTACAGCATACTGCCTACAGTACAGCATACTGTACTCCCAACCCTGACCCCATCGTTATGATAAGCAGACAATTCCCATAGTCCATAATGCATCAGGGATGTGAAAGGACGGCAGCCTATTTCAGGCTTCACAGGAGAGGCAGTATTTCTAAAGGTTATTTTCATGGCATTTTTGTTTCACTTAAGTGCCGCTGAGAGTGACAAGAGAAGACTTGGGGTGGTTTGGATTTTCGTAGCTTTCGTAGCTTCTAAAACCAAGTCATCTAACCACGTCAAAGGAGTACTATAGACTACTTTATTTTCTTTTATTAATTATTACCGTAGGTCACAGATTACTATGAAAACCTGCCAAACCCGTCCATCGCTCCATCACGCCACCATATATGGCCGTCAGTCCCTCACGCCTCATGACACGTCACGCAACCATATATGGCCATCAGTCCCTCACGCCTCGTAACACGCCGTCTCTATATATGAAGATTACGACACTCACCTCACCCTCAACCCTGGATAGCCATACATAAGACTGGATCATGGACCTAGATCTGCATATATGGAGCCGGCCAGCAACTGTACATCTGACCTCAAGGGTCTGTGTTTAATGGCCGCTCCAATGTATTTCCAATGGAAGCCCATATGGTTTGACCAAACATTTTGTTTGATGGGGGGGAGGGGGGCAGAACACATCCATCAAAGCTGTGTTCAGACACAAGTCAAGTGTCAGACACAAGGCAAGTGTCTTGAATGTAGCTCAGTAAGGGCCCCGCCCGCTCACCTCCGCCCCACACCTTCTTGGTGCTGTTATCTTGGATCCTAAACACATGAGGGAGGGGTGGGGCAGAGAAAGGCCCTTATTGTTGATCCTCCCCACCAGTCCTTCCTCTTCGATGTCTCCCTTTTGACTGATACCTGTCCATTCAAACTCTAGACAGGCCCGCCCCAAAGTTATTAGTGCAGCCGCGCCCGGCAGCCGGCGAAAACTAGAGTTCTCAACATGGCTGAAAATTAATGCTCAAGACACTGCCCCCGCTGCCACCCTTAGATCTCCATATATGGAGCTGACCTGTTATGACATTCCATATGCTGATCTGACCTCATCAAACCCTGTACACAAGACACGCTCCATATATGGCCACTACGCCAGTATAGAATTCATTCCATATGCTGATCTGACCTCATCAAACCCTGTACACTCAAGACACGCTCCATATATGGCCACTACGCCAGTATAGAATTCATTCCATATGCTGATCTGACCTCATCAAACCCTGTACACTCAAGACACGCTCCATATATGGCCACTACGCCAGTATAGAATTCATTCCATATGTTGATCTGACCGCCCCATGCCAAAGCGTCTTAGCGTCAGAGCGTCTTACTGATTATTATTACTTTCTTTTACATTATTGTAACTAAACCATTAAGAAAACAAATGCTTCAACAGTGTATTTATTCTGGTATCCTCATGAATTTGTTATTGGGCTAATGCAGAAGAGAATAGATATTACACCCATACTAGGTATACTCTGCAAAGTTTGACCGTACGCTGCAATCATGATTTGCAGTATTTTGTTCAAAATGGGCCACTCCTCCCAAACTTTGGATGGGAATCTTCTGTGAATCAGGATGGAATATGAAAAGAAAAAACAATTGGCCTTCTAGTGGAGCTATAACAGGCCCATGTGAAAACTTATGGCAGAGATTCCGCTCTGGCATCCAGGGAGTGTGTGCAGTTTCACTGCGAGCAAGCCAACAGTGCCGGAGATTAGCTGTTCACAGACGGAAGGACGGAAGGACAGATGGACACACACACAAACACATGCACACGCACGCGGACGGACACGGACGGATGGACAAAACAAAACATAGTCTCGCCATGCCTTCAGCCTGGCGGAGACAAAAAAACCTGTTGAATAGTTTCTTGAATCAGGCTTTGTTTTGAAGTCATATGTAAGCAGTAGATATTGATAACGTCAGCATGCATCACAGAAAGAGTTACAGGGCCATGCAGATAATCTCCCTCAGCATTAGTCTTTAATAGGCTTTTATGAATACCGTGCAAAGGTCTGTTAACCCGGCCTGTCACAGCCTTCCCTTTCTCAGGGAAATATTATGCAAGGTAAACAAGCGCAATGCAATCCATTCCAAGCCGTGAAGGACCAACAGTTCCCTCACTGATGTGTGACAGCTATCATTATACTAGCTGTCAGTATTACACACGTAAGTGAGCAGCTGATGCCTTATGAGTAGTAGTGCCCTGATAGAGCCATCAATATCCACATCCTTGGCCTCATTCGTTCCCTCGTACCTTGGGCTGCCATGTACACGTGCACAAGAGAGGGGGGAGTTTTCTTTTATTGCAGCAGATTGACAGGGTGGGCAATCTTGAGGTACCTCTCTCTCTCCTGGACATGGACTAGTGGGCTACAAATGCATCAGTGGCTCCAGCGAATTTCCCCTCCCCCAACATTTCATCTCTGCCTTCATTCCAACATCATTATTTGTTCACAACCCTGTTTGGCCTCACATTGAGACCCCTGCTGCTTCCTGTGAGCAGGCAGCACGCCTACCCAAACACAAAGGTAGACCATCTGACAGCATGTCATAAAATAATAACAAATATAATTATTATTATGATAATATGAATTATTATGGCCGTGTTGCTTTTAAAAGGCAAAATATGACCATCATTGGTATTAAAATACAGGCATTTTATGTTAGCTACAGCTGCAACATCCTGAGTAGTAATTTAAGTGTAAAATAATCTAAAGGTTTAAAATGTTAACAAGGTTGAGTCTCTATGCTGGGGAGCAAACATTAGCAAATTGGCAAATGTGACGAACATTTGGCAAAAATAGCAGATCTACTCAGCTCACCACTTAAAAGGATCCCTGGCTAATAAGACAAATATGCCTTAAAACATTATACTTGCCGTCTATAACTAAAATAATTTTTTTTTAAACATCTTAAATATGTTTTAAGTAGATCATGTTTTACTCAATAGGAACTGCTCTCGTCGCAAGTTGATGTCATATAGGTGTGGTCCAGCCCTATGGAATATATGGAATGCACATGCTAATAAAAAGTATTCAAATATTGCTTTGATGCTCATATTATCCTTAGGGAGTATTAAGTTGTTTTTTAGCATATGCATTCCATCCATTCCATAGGGCTAGACAATATGGGCATATGACATCATCAACTTGAGACAGGAGCAGTTCCTATTGAGTGAAAGATTCTTTATTTATTTTTTGATCAAAAAGTGTTTTCAAAAATGATGTTTTAAGTAATTTTGTCTTATTAGCCAGGGATCCTTTTAAAGCTTGTAGTAGGCTATTTTCACAGAAGAACTGTGTGTGCAGAGCGAACAGTAGGGGGCCTAGCCTAGTATAGACCCCCACCCTTTACCCCTTATCCCTAAACTTATTTGCCATTTTTTGCTATTTTGAAAAACATTTTAAAATCATTCAACTAGCCGATCTACATTGACACGATGTGATCAAATAGATCGTCTATTTGAACTATTTTGAAAGGTTTTTTTAAATAGCAAATTAGTTTAAGTTTAAGTGGTTAACAAATCAACGTCAAGCTTCAAAATCACGTCATTCATGGCTGAAAAATAACAGGAACCAGTACAACCATGTTTGCTAATGACAAAAGCAATAACAAGTTATTCTCCTCTTTCTCCATTTCCCATGATTCAGTCGTCATCCTTGTGGCTGGAATCCATTCTGTAATCGTCACCAGCCCCTGCTGTGGGCGGGGCCGTTGAGCAGCACTTCACCACACGCTACCATTCACATTATTTACTCTTGAGCATTTCGTTACTCCCTCCACCTAGCGCCTCTTCTCTGCTCCCCCTATCCCATTCTCCTCCTCAATGTGCACAAGGAGATAATTTCTTGGCTTTTCTCTGCACTCATCTTGAGTAAATCCTGGCTGACAGTTTAATGGCCTTCGACATACTGATCTCCAGTCCTGTAGTGAGAGGGGTTGATAATATCCATACCCAGTTGAGCGACAGGCAGGAAGCCCAGTTGGAGGGAGATGTTTCTTCTGTGTGGAGGGGCCAGGGGGCATCACTGCTCTCTCCTGCAACCTCTGCTGCCAAGTTCACTCCAGGTCACTTCTCCCTTTCCTCTGTACCTACTGTACGTACTGTACATAGATTTGAACGAAGCTGGCAACATGTCTTGCAAAGAACCGTTGAAACTGTGTGCCACTTTAACACACAATATTTAATACACAATATAAATGAAATGCCTTGGGTTCTTTCTTCAGTGTCCCAATGTCCAATTTCTACATTAATACTCGGATCCTACAGATTCCATACAATAAAGCCCACAACCATGATTAACATTAGCATACCAACCTCCCATTCAAGCTGGAACTTCATTCCTTTACTTACTTGGGAATCTCTGTTACTCGTTCCTATAAGGATCTGTATGAACACAACTTTAAAAAGCTTCTGGACCACACAAAATTGGATCTCGTGAGATGGGCTTCGTTGCCCGTTTCGTTAGCAGGCAGAGTTAACACAATTAAAATGACCGTTTTTTGTATCTATTCCAAATGATTCCTTTGTTCTTAACTAAAACCTTCTTCCGGGATCTTAATAGTTGTATTTCTACTTTTATTTGGAATAAAGCCCGTCCGCGTGCCAAAAAAGCTCTTTTGGAATTACCAAGACCATCAGGAGGCCTGGGGTTGCCTAATTTTATGTTTTATTACTGGTCGGCAAATATTAAAAAGGTGAGTTATTGGGTTGCGGTCCATGAATACAAACATGGTCCAATTTGGGCCAGTATGGAAACTCAACTGATCCTGGGATATCTCTAGTGGCCATGTTGTGCTCCTCACTGCCAAATGGTAATTCCATACACTCTAGCAATCCAGTAATAAATAGCTCTCAGAATCTGGCGCCAATTCAGAAAACACTTTGATTTTAATAATACGTGTGGCCATATGCCCTTGACCAACAATCATCTTTTTCCTCCCTCGCGAGAGGACTCAGCTTTTAAAACATGGCACGTCAATGGCTTGATTTTCTTTAGCGACTTATTCATAGATGGCACATTTGCGTCCTTTAAAAACCTCCAAGATGACCATGAGCTACCAAATTCTCACTTTTTCAGATACCTCCAAGTTCGAAGTTTTGCTAAGGAACACTTTCCATTTCCAGCTATGCCAGATAAGAGTATAGTAGACACCATACTAGACTGGGACCCATACACCAAAGGTAGCATATCTAATATATATAAGGCTTTACAGGAGATTGGCCCTCCTCTCTTGGATAAAACAAAATCAGCCTGGGAACAGGACCTGAATTTAGAGCTGGAGGAAGAGACGTGGGAACTCTCTTTAACGCCTATTCATACTACCTCTTTATGTCTTAGACATTGCCTAATTCAATTCAAAATAGTACATCGTTTGCATTTCTCGAGAGAAAAACTATCTAAACTTTATCCTGACATTGACTCTACTTGTATAAGATGTCATCTGGAGCCAGCCTCTGTTGGTCATATGTTCTGGGGATGCACTTCCTTGAACCCATTTTGGAATAGTATTTTTGATGCTTTCTCAACCATCTGTCATATGACAATTGCACCCAACCCGATAACTGCTATATTTGGAGTTCCCAACGACGATGCACCAATTACCTCTCCCCAAGCCAATTTCATAGCTTTTGCTTCACTCATAGCGAGGAGACTTATTCTCTGCAATTGGAAATCTGATAAACCTCCAACATTTACAAGTTGGGTCAAGGATGTTCTATCCTTTATACCATTGGAGAAGCTCAGATACAACAGGTTCAAATCTCGCCAGAAATTTGTAAAGGCTTGGTCCCCTTTCCTTGAATTCACCCTTTCACTGTCTTCCGACTCACTGTCTTTTGATGATGTGTCCTAAGTGTTTTTCCTACAGTACATATAATTTGGTTCACTGTGTAGCCCCTTAATCTAGTAAAAGGCAAATTTTATTTTATTGTATTTATTTCATTTATTATTTATATCCTTTACTACCTGTTTATTTTATTTTATTGTTGTTTTTTGTTGTTGTTGTTGTCTTGTTTTGTGATGGAACCGGGGAGGGTGGGGTATATGTGGGGTTGTTTGTCTACAAAAAATTAAAATCCTATAAATAAAGTTATAAAAAAAAACCCCATTAGCATAGAAATCCAAAATGCGATTTTCACAGCACTAACGCGCCAGGGATTCAGAAGGGATTTGCATAGTTTAAGTTACCATCGGTGTCTCAGTGACGGCTTTGGTGGCGTGCACAAATCTAATCTATTGCATTCTATCTGTGTGCACAGCACTGCCTGATATGATAAAGGCCATGTATTCTATTAAGTCATGGTTGCTATTTGATGATGATGCTATACTACTGGTCAGAGATTACTGTCTGTCTTCCTGCACTGTGTGTGTGCGTGTGTGCGTGCGCGCGTGGCATAAGGCTTTTATTGGGGGGAACAGATCTAGTCTGAACCTGTGATTAATTTAAAGTCTTGCCCTCCTCTTCAGAGAGTTATTGGGGGCACATATTGTTTACATAAAGAAATCCCTTTGTAGTTTATTCTTTTTTTTTAACTGGCTGCATTTCTTTGATCCCCTGTTCCTAATTGTAAGTGCAAAGTACCAGAGTTCCACTAAATGCTGCTGTTGAATCTCTGCCTTGGTCTTTACAGTCCTGTCAGGCAGTGACACGTCATACTACATTGTTCAATTTTCTAAAGTCCAGTAAAACGCTGTACAGAGAGATCAAATTGAGCCTAAGACATGGCATATTTAATGAATGCAATGGGAACATGTCCCTGCATGTGCATATGAATATGAACAGCAAATGAATATGAATAAAAAGCAGGATACAAGCCTGATATATTGCGAATCGATCAAGCAGCAAAGCTTTGGGGCGCCCCACAAACGTACCAACTCTTTAGGTGTCTGGTCTGGAGAGATCTTTAATGTGTCTATACTTTTCCACAAACTATATAGAACACTGTGCTCATTTGTGACCTTGCCACGCACAGCTACTGTGAACACTTATTTTTTTGCTCTAAAGATCTACCTTTTATCAAAGCAGACAACCACTCTTCCATCAGCAATGTTTTACTGTTTAACACTCTTCTGCGTTTGTTCATCCATTTGTAACTCATATGGGTCCATTTTTTAAATGTGTACACTCAGAGATAAAGGGAATGAACATTTTGTTAAAAAAAAGTGTTAGGAAGTTCCATAATCACGACAGAGAATACACCGGTCACAACAAGGACGTCCCACATTGACATAATGTGCATGTGCTCAAGAAAGACGCAGGAGCGCAAAGCACCAACGAACTGGCCAGATGTATGGAGAACCGGGATGACTGGAAGCAACGATGGAGGGCTCGTCTGAGTATAGAGAGAACCCATACAGGATTCCGGTTTAAACAAGTGTTTATTGAAATCGTCAAGTCGAATAAATTATCTTAGTCAGGATTTCTCTCCTGATAAAATAAAAATCAGGTTAAATAAAATTACCTGCACATCGTCTTCACTTGCCCAATAAAGACAGTGTTTATTGAGTCAACCAATAGAAGAGAGGCGATGCCTGAAGAAATCTATTTACCAAAACGTTGCCTTTAAAAAAGTTGGATCCCAAACGATTTATGTTACTGAAAAAGTAGTATTGCAACAGTTTTTATTTATTTTATAATGAAAACAATACTTACAGTGTTTAAGTTATGTTTTTGTTTATATAAAATTAAGGGCCGATTCATACTCCTATTTTACCGCTGTTTCGGCGCTGTAGTGCCGAAATGATTTCGGCTCGTCAGAAATTTTCAGTAGCACCGAAGAGCCGACTTTAGGACGGTACCCGCCCCCCGAACCTCAAATGACGTCAAATTGTAGGCTCTACAGCGCCGAACCGACTTTTATTCGGCTCTAAAATAGGAGTATGAATCGGCCCTAATACCCTGGCCCCCTCAATGTACACTGAAGATTTTACTATGTACTGGTCTTTATAGAATTACAAATAGACTTTTCTGTGCAGTGTGAGACTCCTGGGACATTTTAGAGCAATGTAACTTTTTCCATTTAGACCACATTAATGACTTTGTGTGAGAGGCCATGATGCATGGGACTTTGTTTGTTTGACTAAACAATGTTGCTGCAGTTGGAAGAATTATACAATGTTTGAAGATTATAAATACAATAGTTAGATTATGTTTGTCCCAGTATGGACTGGTTTAATTCCAGCACCTTTTCCTCTTTTGGTCTTATCGTAATGCCAGGCAGGACATTCTTACCCCATCTCCCCCCTTGGTGTGATTTCCCTCACTAAAGTCATTAGAATCAATTTGGTTTCGTAAACGATGTTCCGGTACCATGGCTCCTGTTCAAAACAGCCTGGGTTTTAATTACCGTTAATTACAATTTGCATAAAGCTTTTTAGCAAACGGCTCCTGAAGCGCCTGTAATAATTATACATGTAAATGAATGGTAAGCTGATAAAGGCTTGCGTGTGTGTGTGTGTGTGTGTGTGTGTGTGTGTGTGTGTGTGTGTGTGTGTGTGTGTCCGCACGCACACATGCACAAAAAGAGGCTTCTTTTAAAATGCCATCTGATGTGAAAGTCAACTTAAAGGACAAATGAACAGTGCGTTCTTTTTTTGGCAGTGGAATGTGTGACTAAATGAACGGCTAATGTGACAAAAGTCTTCACTGCTCAAAGTTTTCACTGAATTATTGTTTACACATGTTGCTAATTATATCAATTAGAGCTTGGTTCCTGGTTTGTTTATGAACAATCTTGGGAAAATAATGGTACGCCTTCAAATAAATTATGGGTAAATAACTATAGTAAGCTTTCAAATGTGGGAAAATAACTATAGTAAAGTCCCTGGCCACCACCGCGGAGGTAGTGGGTTCAAATCCACCATGGTGCATCCGGCTTTGTTGGGCGAACACAATTGGAACTGAAAACTCAGTCTGGGAGTGCCAGTGACAACCAGGAACAGACTGGGTGAAGACCACGAAGAGTGTGGTGACATCTGGAGAAACCAAGGACGGCCGGAGAGAAACCGCAGAGGTTGTGGGTTCGAATCCACCATGGTGCATCCGACACGGTAGAATGAGATGTTTGTGCCCAGCAACGACGCAACTCTCAGAAGAAACGCTCACTTCTGGTCAGACGAAGGAGGAGCCAGGCCCGGGGAGACAACCCACAGTGCCTAGAGCCTCCTAGTGTTGCCAACACCTGCAGCTAAGATCTCACCAGCCACCCTACGCCCCCAAGAGACAGTGAGGGCAGTATAGCATGCCACTTGGACACAGGTCAGGTCGGGATCAGCCTTGGTCGGGTCGCCTGGAGGAGGTTGTCTGTTGCAAGTAGGTATTTTATGAACTAATCAGGATCCAGCTACACAGAAGGCCTAGGGGACTATGGCTGAACTGTAGTCTACAAACAGTATTATCATGGAAAGTCTGATTTATACTCTGTTGCCTAGCCCTAGCGTATCATCATACAAGCTCACAACGCTATTTTAAAGGGATAGTTCACAATTTTTCTACTTAAGTTGTATGAAATACTTGCCATTAATATAGTGGTTGCAACTGCATGTATTAATTGATTGCCCGACTCCCGTGCTGGGAGTTCTAACCTGGTTTTGGTGAATATTAAGTAGTTCCGGTCATTTTGTGGGGGGCACTGGGGACACGCATTAAAAGCAAATTAATCCACCATATATATATATTCTACCATATAGTACAACTTTCATCCATTTTTGACCCCTCTATCACATGGAACATTTTTTTTAAAGTTGCACTATATTGTAGAAATCGGTCAACAATACAAATGACGCTAGTTTTGTGAATTAATTTACTTTTAATGCGTGGCCCCCTGTGCCCCCCACAAAATGACCGGAACTACTTAATATTCACCAAAACCAGAGCAGAACTCCCAACACGGGACTCAGGCAATCAATTAATACAGTTGCAACCACTATATTAATGGCAAGTATTTCATGCAGCTTATGTTAAAACATTCTGAACTATCCCCTAAAGGTACTGCCACACAACTATAAACCAGGCATATGAATTCCTCTTCTGTGTGTGTGTGTGTGTGTGTGTGTGTGTGTGTGTGTGTGTGTGTGTGTGTGTGTGTGTAAACCGCCGTGAATGTAGAACAGAGTCTAGACTATTCTAGTCACGCCACAGCGATTTGGTTTTTCAACGCATCCCAACAGCGCGCGCACACAAACGGAGATGGAGACACAGCATGAGGAGAACAACTCAGCACTCCTCTTTAAGTCTGTTCAACAGACAATATGGATTTTAGAATGTATTAATTACAACTCACGCATGTCTATTTTTGAAACCTATCTTTAAAGTTGAAGGGTTTAATATGTAGGCCTACTGTATTTAAATTTAAGATCGGATCCTTATGGGTCTCAAGAACTGACCCTGTCCGAGGGACGGGTCAATATTTTGGGCCCGAAACGGCTCGGTTCTTGGTTCGACTCTCGAGTATTCGGTTCCGGGTGGACCTGTGCTACCCTCTAGAGAGAACAGACTAATGGGTACATATGTATGTATAATGAACCACCTTGGTAGTCTAATTCTGACAAGATAAGGGCTTCTAATTTTCACCATTCAGCTATAAACTCAGCAATACAGCACAATATTAATTTTGATTAAATGCCTACTCTGGATTCCAGGTTATGGTAGAAGGCAGGCAGGCAGGCAGGCAGGCAGGCACGCACGCACACAAATTAATTTGGAAATCCAAGATGTAAGCACTGCATATGAGGCGAGGCATATGAGAATATGAACAGAACCATAGACATAAGCATGCATACACAATGCATTATGTTTAGATATTATTCATCTATGGCAGCTGACCACGCAGAAAGATTTAATCTCACCAAACAAATGAGAGGCGTGTGCTGATTATGGATCCCTGCTTGTATATAAGCAGCTGGCTCTGTTCTGCTCTTTTGCTGTCTACACTTATATCAGTATAGGTCAAATGTTCCCAGTGAATTTTACCGTAAATTATTAGAGAATATTGCCCTCATGTAAATTCTATGATAATATGGTGGAAAATCTAATAAGATCATTACAAGACATTACCACTATGTACCTTCACTACTGATTTTATGCCACACGTAAATTGCAATCTTTAATATTAGAAACATACAGTAATGTTTAGTGACCGCTGACCGGCTGTAAAGCTTATTGTAGAGTAATTATATACAGTTCATTGATAATTCAACATTTTTTTTTATCATACAGCCAAATATCTAACATTTAATTAGTAATTCAGTTTGATGAATGCAAGGTGGTGTAAAACAAATTATGAATTACATTAGTTTATTATCTTCCATTTTAACTAAATGTGTTATTGCCGTTATTGTCACAGTACATGCTGCTATTGTTTCAGGGCTCAAAAGATGAGGTGTAAACCCAGCGCTTTATGTTACGTGACGTCGCACAAATCATTGCTGTGGAAACAGATATTTGTTGCAGCTCGGCACACCTCAGCGCTTGTTTGTGATATGCCCAGTCAACACCATTCTGTTGCAAGTAGTTGCATGGCGAATCATTTTTCTGGTTGTTTGGGCTTCATGCTTCGTCATAATACGACGTGCATGGTGAAAGTAATCCATTTACAAGTGCCTTCTGAGCTTGTGGGTGGATGTTTTTGATTGTTGATTTACGAGTGCCTTGTTGTGAGCTTGTAGATTGATTTGCAGCTTTCTGTAGTCCATGATCATCTCCTTTGTTATTTTGCAGAGATTAGAGGTTGTATGGACGATTGTTTGTGAATACAGTATATGTCTGCCAGCTTGGTCCGTGCAAAGCACGCACACGTTGAGGACTCAATTAGGGATGCTGTCTGAGCCAGGGTTAAACTTTTTGAAGGTTTTACACGTTAGGTATTTCCTGTGGGTCTGGGCGGAGCCTTATATACCCCTCCCTATGTAAACATGATCCAGACCAGCATGTTTACTTTAGTGAGTTAGGCAGTTGATTTTCTGATAGAATCTTGGCACAACTTCAGATTTGCACCAGCCACAATAAAAGCATCATCGGGTGTATACTATAATCGCATGCCTATTAATAATTCTACGGTTCGTTCAGTGCCTGTGTGTCGTTTGCCTGAAGCAGGATGTAGACTAGAGTATTGCTGTTATTTGTTGAATCTACTGTATATTACATATACAGTAGATATATATACATGTGTCTCCAATTCAAACCTCCAACCATCAAACATTTATATGCAACTGGAATAACACATGCACGGTTCTCTCTGGATCTGTTGAGAAGAGAAGATAAAATACAGATTGACATATTTTGTCAACTTATTCTGTTGCCAAACTATTATAATAAGTCTGCTTGTCTGTCTGTGTGTACTGTATAATACAGTATACAGTACACTACACACAGACAGACATTTGAACATCTTATGTTCTAATGTATACAATACTGTATGTATGTCACACTGTCTCCACATATGTCCACCAGAGGGTCCAGCGAGAAAACACCATAGCAAACAATACCTCAAATGACATTCCAATCAGCTAAATTACGCACAACTCAGTTTATGAATGTTTTTTTGTATTTGTTTGCCATTTGGTGTGTTTAATAGCTTCACATAAAGTAAGGCAAGGTAGGTAGGTAGGGCACATTAGCTTTTGCAGTGCCTGAATTTCCATCTTGCCCCATTGTAAATTTGATATTTTGTGTGTTTATTAAAGTAGCTTTACGGAAAGTAAAGCAAGGTATTTATGTACTAATTTTTTTTTGCTGTAGGGGCTCATTAACCAAGTGCACTTGCAGTGCCTGGGGTGCAGTTAGGGCTCAGTATCTTGCTCAAGGACACTTGAGGTAATTCTAGGAGATGGGATTGAACCAGGAAACTACTGATTACCGGGCTACCACTCTACATCCTGAGCTATTGCAAGTTATAGTACAGTAGTAGTACCATCGGTTATAGGAGATTAGACAAAAAGAGATCAGGCACAAATATATATTAGAAAATTATGAAAATACATTATGCAATATCTGTCTGAGCTGTATTGACCGATATTTCTCACCGAATCTTCTCAGTCTTTTTTTTTAACTTTTTCCTCATCAGCTGTAACTGTTTTTAGAATATATATTTCACATGGTGTCTACTGTCTAGACTCTCTAACCTCTGCCATGCATCACTTACTCATTTGGCAAGTAGCACCATCAAGCTCCAAACAATAAATTGGAACCAGACTTGAAATGTCTCCATCACTAGGCCAATCAACACAGCTAATAGGAGAGAGCATGAGCTAATGTTTCCATGGCCATGTGTCTATGCCAAATGCTGTAGTTAAAAGGTGACACTAAATAAATTGGGCTCCACTGAGATAACCATCTCTGAAAACTGAAATCACATTTGATGGTAGTCATTAGCTTGGCTCGTTTACCAAATTGATCATGCTGTCACAATTTTGGCCCAGTGAACCTATTAAATGCCATTAGAGAGGAGCATTTGAAGGCGCCACAAATTACCTGTGTGCTACGTTGTTATTTTGTTGGTATTTTCATCATCACTTCATGTGGATTGTGAAGTATGATCGATGTAGTGTGCCTCTGGCTATCTGTTGAACATACCATTTTGTCTACGTTGTGGTCTCTCAACATCAGCACAGGTGAACTGTACTGTACATTATGTGCAGGCAGAACCTCAAACCAATATTGTAATGGAGAGCTGCTGAGATTAGCTCTTTTTGTAGGCCAACCCAGAAGGTTTTACATGGGAATTTTTGCATCAGGTTTAGATAAACTATAAAAATTATCTTTGTAGCAAACCAAGGTTTATGATATTAACACATTTTGTTCGTCAAGTTATCTTCTCAAATCAACACATTTTACAGTTAATAGCCTACTATAAATGTGCAAAATGTGTGTGTGTGTGACTGTGGTTAACATATTTTGAGAACCGCCTGTCCATTCGACTTCAAACTCAACGAGTACGTCACAAGGACCCGAGTGAATGCAGCATCTGGTGACAAGTCAGTCGGATATGCGGTTTTCCGGAACCACTGATTCGACTGATATGCCCATATACTGTATATAGGCATGATGGAGTTCCGCAGATCCGACTGATAATGCCTGTTATGGGTATATACGATGACATCTGGGAACTCCATATATGGGCATTAAAGGGACATGGACAGACATATCTCCATATGAGCACACAAGGGAGTGCAGGAGTCTGTGTGCACAGTTTCACTTTGATCGGTCCAACAGTTCAAGGTTAAGGTTGTACTTTATTGTTGTGTACAGGTACATAAGTGTAAAACTTTTATTTGGCTTCCTTCAGACAATGCAGCACCGTAGACAATAACAGTAGAATAGTGATCAAAAACTAAAACTAAAATATTAAAGATGGAGTGCCGTGATTTCGGCGGTGGTTCAGGGGTAGAGTGCCTGGATGGTAACCGCAAGGTTGCCAGTTCGAACCCGGGCTCCCCCAGAGTTACTGTCGAAGTGTCCTTGAGCAAGACACTGAACCCCTAATTGCTCCCGATGTGCTAGTTGGTGCCTTGCATGGTTTCCGCTGCCATCGGTGTATGAATGGGTGAATGTAATGCACAATCTCTGTAAAGTGCCTTGGATAAAGGCGCTATATAAATGCACCATTTACCATTTACCATTTTACTGTTTTACTCTTCCTTATTTTGCTGGGGAGCCCCATGAACCCCTGCAACGGATCCCTGGCCCTGGGGGTCCCTGGACCCCACTTAGAGAACCAGTGGCTTATCTGCACCCTATCAGCTTGTCCTTAAATCTACATCTGTTACATGAATGATAAACAACATTGCTCTGAAAGGCAGGGACCTCTACACTGCTGCTGTTGTCTCCCGATGCCCCTAGCATGTGGCCCCTTGGCCCATGTCACCGTGTGTGATGCCCCGGCGACAGCCACTGTCAGGGGAGGAGCCCGCGACCTTTGCTTAACTAATGGATCCTCCATCATCCCTCCATGCCACTAGCAGGAGCCCCCTGTTTATTGCTCTTTATTTTAAATTAAATCCACAGCGGTACACATCCATCATAGTCGCCCATGACCTTTTACTGGAGGTGGTGACTTGGCCCTGGAGAAGGTTTCCTTCCAGGAGGAACGGTCTCTCTGGGGCTGTGACTGACCGTCCCCCAGGACATTTAACTTGAATCTTTCAATTACCTGGGAGGGAAGAGAATTACAGAACAAGTAATACTAGAACCATGTCCACAAGTTAGATTAGCTACACAGCTGATGCTGGTCAGCTCACTCTCATTGTTTATAACAAAGGCACCAGTGTGGGACTGAAATCAAAATGAGATGGCACCGAGGGCGGTTGCCTCATTTTGATCTTCTAACCAAACTTGTAGCTTTGCTGCTATCAAGTTGAGTTGAGGAAACAGAACCAAATAATTGTACTTGTATGTATATTGTTGGGGGTAGGAAACCTTATAGGCACGGATGCACATGTTGAAATTGTACCTTTTGCCTGTGATGAAAGAAAGTGGAGCAAAAATTGGTTAAAATGTGCCTGTCAGCTGTCACAGTCCTGCAATATGCTTGCTCCTTGGCTGATGCCCTTGCTAAATAAATGAAGCTGCTGGTCTCTGTTGAACTTGGGTCTCCTTGCTGAATATGGGAATGCCAGAGGACTCCCAGGAGATTATTTTCCCTGTCACCTCAGTATTGCTCAGCCATGATAAAACAATACAGGCAAAGGGATGGGGTTTGTTCCCCAGTGAATTCTCCATGGCTGATAGATTCTGCCCTCTAGGCTTCCTTTTTATAATGGAGAGGCTTGAAGAGGCTGCATGCACCTCCCCTATCCAAAGACCACAGTAATGTTCTACTATCCATCAGCAGCTCTAATACTTTGTCTTGCTGTATGGTGTAATCTATACATCACCTTAGATCACTGAGTCTTGTCTGTGGGAAGCAAAGCAGGACAACTAAATGACCATGATGTGACAAAGTGATGTAATTGGCTGTAAATGTGAGCAGCGATTTCTATTTTTGGAGAGTACCTGGCGATTCATGAAATCCTTCTGGCATTAAATGATGTTGCCAGGCTTCCCGTCTCATCTTTGTAAAAGTGGAGCAGAATGTTCTGCAGTTTCACACCTTTTATGCCAATTTGAACTGAAAGGAAATGGAGAAATGATTGAGGGGATTAAGGTTAGACTTTGGCTTGTGATCCCATCTTTAGTTGGAGTAGTGTGATTAGTAGTGTGATTAGATTCATCCTAAAAAGTTCACTTTACTGTGCTTGAAAGTAATACAATTAGTTGATTCGTAGTCCCTATGGTGACTTGGGATTGATGTGCTTGATCAGAGTACCTAAAAAAGCTGATCCAATTCATCGCCAAACCATAATAAATATATTGCTCATTTTATATTCAATAAATATATATTCCATCAATTCATGAGTTGTCGTGACTGAAGTGAGTTTAAAACAATTCACAATTTCACGTTCTCCCCCTTTTCTTCCTAAGCTGAACTGATTGGAACTGTGTAGTGTGTACTGTGTAGTGTGTACTCAGCACAGCTCTGACCGTGACTCACTTACTGTAATTAACGGAAGAGGCACAGCATGCAGCAGAGCTTCAATGGTTGCCATGCAGGCGAGGCCATTGGCAATCTCCTAAAATAGTTTGTTTTAATGACATATATAGTTTACTTATGCAGTATATAAAAAAAAAAAGATGAAGTGCTTCGCAGTAGTGTGGATGCTTAGTTCTCTCCTGTCAAGCGGGCACGGTGGCGCAGTCGGTAGCGCTGTCACCTCACAGCTAGAAGGTCCTGGGTTTGATTACCGCTGGGGATGCTGTGGGTGCTGGGGGCGTGTTCTCTCGTCCTCGTCATCGGTGCCCATACCCTAGGGATTGGTGAAAGGGCCTTTCTGTGTGGACTGTGGAGTTTGCGTGTTCTCCCCGTGTCCCCTAGGGTAGGTACCCTCACAAAAAACATGCAGTAATCCTGGTCTCTAAGCTGCCTCCCCTGGCCAGCCGGGGCGCCTAATGGAGGGGAAAGCAACTGGTTGGAATAACGTGTTCCTTCCACATGCTACAGTACGTCCAACCAGGGAAACTCCCCTCTGTCAGGTGAAAAGAAGAGGCTTGGACGCTCATGCACTGAAGGAAGCATTAGGTCAGTCCGTTGCTCTCCCCAGGTTGGCAAAGGGAGTGTAGCGTGTAGGATTACATTTAGATAATTGACACTGGGTGAAAAAAAAGGTTCTCTCCTGTCAAATTGAGAAATATATAATGTGATCTCACAGGCCACTAGTGATGAACTGGATTCAAGGCTATTCGATAACTGAAATTGCAGATCATTTGGGGGAATAACAAATTATCAACAGCATTATTTGACATGGGGCCATTGTTTTTTCTGCTTTCAAGGTGGTTTAGTCGACCATGAACAGCTGCAAGGCTTTCCCCAGTGTCCAGAACTGCCACTCACACTTTAGTTTCAACCGACATATCGCCTGTCACCAACAGAACTGCATAAAATAATGCTCTACTTCAAGAGCTACAACTCTGTCCCAGGTTGAAATCATAAACAAAATTACTCTCAAAATATGCTTCAAGCTTTTTTGGACAAAATGCGTGTGTAACATTTAATATGTTCCATATTGAAACATATATCATTGATGTCAGTGTATTTTTATGTGGTTGTTGTGGTCTGTGCATTTGGACCAAGGTTTTATTTTTTCTCTTTCCTGAATCATCCATGTCTTACATGATATACGGAAGGTCCTTTTCTTGTAAAAAGCTTTTAATATAGCCTTTCAGTAGGCTAAATATTCAATTGACATTTTTCATTACATTTTGTATCTTTTACTGCTAATTCCCTATGCATTTTAAAAGCATTTTCAAAATTGCCTTGTATTTACAAGCCCATAGATAACCGGCTCCAGGGTTAGATTTTGTGTTGAAAATTGAAACTGAATTTACGGAACAGTGGATAAGAAAGGTACTATCCAATGAATCTAGTGTTGGCCCCATGTGTGCCTTAATAATGTTAAAGCTAATGAGGTTTAATACAGGTTTCTAATTCATTATTCAAATATGGTGGACTTCTGCACACACTTAGGGAGATTATGTCCACTACAGAGGATGTCTCTTAGTGCCTATGAAGCCATTCAAGTGATTGTGGTTTTATACTTAACCACATTAAAGGGGAATACCACTCATTTTCAACATTGAACTATATCATTAATATATCCCCCCCCCCCCCCCCCCCCCCCCTTCTGTTTAGTCTAGAACTGGAGGTCTAGAACTTGGGGTCATGTGATCAGTGACATCACGTCGGTGTACTCCTTGGCCTACAGAGTACACTGACGTCCTTATTTTGGGCAAATGTTTAAAATATTTTCTAAAATAGTGATGAGACACATTGTACACATTGTATTTCTGCAGCTTTTTGTATGGCAAATTACCAGCTCAGTGGCCTTGTGCTAGCTAGAGTGTCAGCCTTGACGGATTCAATCCCCGGCCAGGTCATAACGAAGATAATAAAAAATGGGACCCAATGCCTCCCAGCTTGGCACTCAGCTTCAAGGGTTGGATTGGGGGTAAGTCCCTGCGACATATTAGCGTTATGTCCAGGGGGTGTACTTGTACATTACTAGAATTTCGCGGCCGCTCATCCCAGAGTTACGTTGCCGCGCACTATGGGAAGAAGGAAATTGCGGGAGTTGACTCCACATGTAGTAACGGATGGGTTATTAGTTATTATTATGTGTCCTTATTAGTGTAGTGTAGTCAACACGTTATGGCTCATACACACTGCCCGGTATTTGCTCCGATTATGCTGTCGGGGAGCATTTCTGGCGCTGGCCGACAAAACCTCTGATCTGACGTTAAGCAGTGCCCAAAAGTTATAGATCACAAAGGCTTTGCAGGTAGAGCACATGACATGGCCCTAAAAACATATATAATTTTAATATAAAAAACTATTTTTGCATCTGCCGCTTGAGATGACCTGAGATGACTTGATTGATTGACATAAAAAAGGGCCTGTCATCTCAAACACACAATGCAATAGTTGTTGTTGCGTACAATCATCAGTAGCAAAGTCAAATACCAAAAATAAAAACCCTACCATTTCCATTTCCCCCCCTCTATTTCCCATTCCATGTGCATTTGTCTTAGTTTCTCTGGCCTCTGTACTACTGCCACCTACCGTCCATTCATTGTATTACACAGTGGGTGAAAAAAACACACCCCTTAAGACTAAACCCGACCCATCAGAGGTGTGGCTTCCAGAGGTACCTTTGACATGACATTTTGTGTGTGTGTGTGTGTGTGTGTGTGTGTGTGTGTGTGTGTGTGTGTGTGTGTGTGTGTGTGTGTGTGTGTGTGTGTGTGTGTGTGTGTGTGTGTGTGTGTGTGTGTGTGTGTGTGTGTGTGTGTGTGTGTGTGTGTGTGTGTGTGTGTGTGTTTGTTTCGATGTGCAGGACGTTGCTGAAAATGTGCACCTGTGCTCAGCTACTTCCCTGGGTAAATAAAGAAAAAAAAAGAAAGGTACCTTTCAAAACCTATAGAAGTCAGCCTGGTACTAGCCTGAGCTAAAGTGTTAGGTTTCTGGTCTAGAGGGGCGGGTCACGGCTGAGATTTGCGCACGCCCTGATTGGATCTCATCGATCTGTCCGTCACCCCCGGCCCCTCCTCTCCCCCCTAGTGCAGCGCTACGTCACATCATTTGGAGCGACGCCCACCTGGAAGGGTTGACTCCCACTTTTAGACCAGAGCTGCCAATTCGTTCCTCCAGGCTTTACATTTTTGCACCAACAAAAATGAAAGCCTGGTACCGAGGCTAGCCTGGTACAGACGAAGGGGACACCACTGTATGTAGCCTCAATTACATTTTGTAACTATTTTCTGCAATGGGATGATAGTTTTATTTGGTGGGTATATGACTGGTCGTTTTGAAAGTAGGTCTGAAGTAAAAAAAAGTGTGGGCAGCCCTGGTATAGATGAATATATATATATTTTTATTCCGTGGGTAAATCCTTGTAGGCTACCCACATATTGGTAGCCTATATTGGCGTTATGCATTTCACTTGAATAATGTTGTGTGCGCACGTGCGCGTGCGGAGAAAGACAGAGTTATTTAATGAAAGTGAAGATTATAACGTCCTGTATTGGTAGCCTATATTAGCCCAATATTGGCGTTACGCATTTCACTTGAATAATGTTGTGTGCGCACGTGCGCATTATAATGTCCTGTCTCGCTGGCGCCGTGTATAGGCTGCACGGCTGTGTGTGTGTGTGTGTGTGTGTGTGTGTGCGGCGCGAGAGAGAGATTGTGGCTTCCAGGCGTGCGTGTGTGTGTGCGCAATGAAATGTACTCGGCAGTATGGCTGGCAGGCGAAATGGCGAATTCGAACGGTGTAATTGTAATAGTTTGGGACAAACCAAAAAGTGTGAAAGAACAATGTTGATGTAACTAAGTGATTCGCTGAGAGAGCGATATTTAATATTCAGAGATTTAGAAGGAATAAGCAAAATCGTGAGGCGAAAATTCCTCTCCTTCCTCGTTTCTCTTCTCCTGCGGGAGAATCAGATTCTGAGAGCTACTGTGGGCCTATTAGAAGACAGGGCAGTGTTGCCAGGTTCGCGAATTGTAAGCGAGTCGTAGTGTGTGTTGAATGGCATTTGAATGGCATTTGTGGGCTTGTGAATGAATTTTCTCACATGTAATTTGTGCTCACTTGCATAGACCTGGCGAATTTAGCGTGGTGAAAGGGCAACAGTGTTCCGGGGGTGTGGGTGCTTCGGGCGATAATGTTTGTAGTAAACAAATGCATTGCCGTCGTGAGTGTGGACGGGAGGCATTTTTGGTGGCAGTGCCAGTGCCAGTGTTCGGCGGGTGGTGTTGAGTTTTGGTGTTCGGCGCGATAGGAGGAGATAGCGTTGCAACACTGCGAAGGTAAGTGTGTGACGTCACTGCCGTGTGAGTGTGTGTGGGTGTAGTGTGTAAGATGGTGTTGCAATAGCGACGTAGCTGTTGTGGCTTTGGGTTTCTTGCCATGTGTTGGGTACAACTTCTCCAATATAGAATAGATGGCTGGGGGATGTACTCGTAGGTTGTAGGCGACATCAAGCCGCCTCACTCTATTGAAACAGGAGATATCGGCACCTGCCCTATGGGCCACACATGCCTCGAGAATCCTGGGTTCCCAAGGCTACTGTACTCCCTATTTTCCCTAGATAGAGCTGATCTGATAAGTCTGCCATCGCAGATCCCCAAAGCCTGGAGATAGGCCTGTCACGCCCCTCCTCTGGCGTAATCTCCCTCACAGCAGAGCTGGCATGTGTGGATTAAATGGAGCGATAGCTGTCCAGTCTTATCACACAGGGATTTACTCCTATGGGAGGGATTTGGCTTGTACTGGGAAATGGAGGCAGCCCAGTGGTGTTGACCATAACTCTACCATACGGTAGAGCCTGGTGACCCTGTGGCTCAGGCAGTGTACACGCACGTGCACACACACACACACACACACACACGCACACACACACACACACACACACACACACACGGACACACACGCACAATACTAGGCTGACAACACGACAAAACCAGGTGGTCGTGTATGTTCTTTGTCCTCTGTGGGCTATCTCCCTCCTCCATCAGCACTCGGTGCTGTCTCACCATAATGGACTCGCTGGGGGATTTAAACGCCAGGTCACTGCCCTGCTTCCAGTCTCATCACGAAACGGGATATTGAAAAGGATAAGAACTAAAAGATACAGAGATGTATTAGCCTCTAGTCTAGAAGGTTTCAGGAATGGGGATCAAGGAAACACATACTCCTGTGGGACTCATGGAGATCTATTGTCTGTAGAATTATTGGGGATGCTTGGCTTTATGGTGCAGAATGCTTATCTGGCAGACTGGCACGTTGGTTTGTAATTGCCTGCTGTAATGCAGGACCTGGTTGAATCTGAAAAGAGAGATTTCAGATCATGAACTATACCTTTTTTGGAAGTTAACCACTTTCAACTTGGCATCCCTATTGTGGGCATTTTGTTCCAACATTTTCTTAATTTTTTAAACAATTCAATATATTTCTAAAATATCAGATCTACAGTATATGCCCATGCATGCAATGCATTTGAGTTTGTAGATTTGTTATTTTAGCTATTCGTGGTATATACAGTATTGTAGAAGTAGAGTGGTTAATACAAAATAGCTTACGTTATTTTACACAGAAAAATCCTCACAGCAATACAGTTGGAAGAGAAGTTCTTTCACTTACCCTGATTTATTTAATGAGTTCTCAATCACCCTAGTTCCACATTAGAGTCCATGCACGCATCCCAATGACGGTGCCATAGGTTTCCTGTAAGCTTGCGTTCTAGCGTGCAATGAGGTGTAGCTTGGCTAGAGACTACAGTGCTTTGATTTGCCAAAATTACATTCTCTTGAAAATAAATGTGACAGAAGCCTCCATCTGTGTCATTAATATCCAGTAGAAACACCTGACAGAGGCAGCAGAAGGAGTAGGCAGACTGCCAATTAATTATTTTCTACAAACTTCATTTTTAATCTGTCTTTCCTCACTTTCCTCTAACTGAAAATTAGAACTTGGCCAGCTAAGCTACCCCCTGCTGTGCACCAGGAACCCAATATAGAGGAGGTATTATATGAAATAGTCTTTTCACCTCACTGGTAATGAAACCAAGAAGGTCACTTGGGGGGCAAACATACAGTATAGCAGCCAAACTATACTAATCTCAGCACAATGTCATACTGTACTTACAGGTCCTATCACATCGGAACACAACTACATTAATCTCTCTAAGGCAAATGAATGAAAGCAGCATTTCCCCTCTCATGTTCTGGCTAATTAACAGTGTTATTTAGCTGTAGAGCGCTACTTGTAACAGTTGTTAGCAAGGCAGCAGTCAGACAGCCAGGCCTATATTGTTCGACTTGTATTTCTGGGGGCTGAATATTTTGTACGTCGAGCATGTCTTCAGGAGGAACACAAGGTGTGTTCACACATATCTGATGTGGCGTTGGGCCAGACCCTTAACCACCCTTAGGAGGAAGGGAGGCTGAAAGGTCTAAGTGGTTCACCCCCTCACCTCCCCTTGGGGTATTCTCCCCATCCTTCTGAGCTGCATGAAAGGCGCTCTTTTCTACGTTCTACTTTGTATTCCCTCTTTTCATGTTGGCCCCGGTGACCATGCTGTTGTTTCACTGTGTAGGCGATAAGCACCCACCGCACATTCAGATTGCTACCTTGTGCCATAGATCTCTGCGTAACCACTTGACGGATATCTCCGCTCTCGCACCACAAACAAATTATTTACCACCTGCCTTTCATTTAACCTTGTTGCTGACATTGTAATGCAATTGCACAAGGCTTGAAAATACCTCTGAGCACCCAACCACCTCCTCCTGTCTGTAGGGCCAACTGAAACAGTGGAGTTGAGAGTGAATAGAGCGCTTGTTGTATGGATTACAGCACTGGAAGGTTTCCCTGCTGTGTATTGAGTTTCTGTGTCCAGGAGTAGTGCTCCCTTGGCTCTTTATGGCCTCTGTACTTCACTCAATCGGGTAGAGAAATGGGGAGCACTTTGGTGTTATGTGAATGGTATCTATTTACTCAGTCGTACCCCAACCATTTTGTTTAAGGATGTTTGTGTAGACATCTGGGATCCTACTGTGTGTAATGATGTCAAAGCCATGAAGAATGGACAATGACTGGAACTTAGAACTGAAGGGACACTGTGTTCACTGATTTACAACAGGTTGGTTAGTGTATAAATGTATACTATGCTTAAATATACAGTTTCACTTCACATTTGTTCTCTGAATAAACGCCATAAAGGTATTACTAATGAAGGTTAGGCTGATGAAATGTAGCTCTGTGATCGGTCGGATGGAATTGGATACTGAATGAAGATTTATAGCTAAATGGGGGGGGGGGGGGGGGGGGGAATCCTCTGAAGTGAAACTAGGGCAAGTGCTACGGCAAGGGCAAGTGTTTCCAGACTATTGCAGACAATTGGGAGTGAGTCTGCAGTTCTGCTTGCAGTGGGAAGTGCATTCCATAGTTTTGGAGCCAGAAGGGAGAAGAGTTTGGGACGTGTGGAGTGGTGTCCCAGAGTTCTTAGTGAATGTTCTTCCAGCTTCCCTGCATTGGCTGATCTGAGCACAGTGAAGGGTTTGTGGGTGCCATACCTTTGGTTGCTTTGAAGGCCATAATCAGATCAATCAATTTTGTACTGCGGGCAGCAACCGGGAGCCAATAGAGGGAGCGGAGAAGGGGGCATATGAGAAAGACCAAGCGAGTTGCGACATTCTGGATCAATTGGAGAGGCTTAAGTGCGCATGCCGGTAGGCCAGTAAGGAGAGACAGGCAACTAGTTTGCCACGTTTAGAATCTGCGAACAAAGCCAGAGGGAATAACATAAAATAACAGAGAGAGAGAGAGAGAGAGAGAGAGAGAGAGAGAGAGAGGCTCAGTACTTGGGGTGTGTCTTGAATGTGAGCGGTCTTGTGATGCATGTTCATGGACACTTATTGGTCCATGGACGCATTGTTGAAATCATAAGATTTCTTCCATGCCTCCATTGTGCTCCTACATCATAGTTAAAAAAGTCCTCCTGCAGACTTACTGCATGGCCTCTTGCATTGATGCCATTCCAAGACGACACACAAGTTGTTCCCATCTAATCAAACAACAGCCCCTCCATGATGACTGTTGTGGTTGGCCGCTCTCTTTTCCAGCCCTCCAGGAAGACGACAAGAATACAATACAAGTTTACAGCTGATCGTCTGTTGCTAGTTAACACTGGTAGAAACCACGCAGCCAGTTTAGCAGTTCCTGTAATAATTGGGCAGGGATTTCTTCCTCCCTGGCTAGGGCATAAGGGGTGCTATTTATGCTAATAACCTGGGCAATTAGCCTGTGGAAACATGGACTAAGAAGACCTGATCTGCATTAGTTTTGTAGGCGCACACACACACACACACACCGCTGACCTCTTCAGAAAGTCGATATTTGGATTTAGTCAGGGGAGCAACATCAAGGCACTGAGTGTCTTTTTAAACCAGAAAAGAGATAAAGATGGGCAACACGCCTATTTTCCTGTTTTCTGGAGAGCGAGTGGAGCTGCCTTCGTGAGGGGATCGGGACTCAGAGAGTCAAGGACGATGTGCAGCCACACGGCTGACTGGCAGACAGAAGCTCCCCTGTTGGGTGGCACGGAACCCAGAGGCTCTCTTTTGATTGGACGGCCCCTCGTCCTGAGGGTGTAATTAGGAAGTAGGGCAGAAAAGGTTCAGAGACGCCTGTTGCACCACCAGTTGAGGTGCAAATGACCCGTCATCTGCTGTAAGGATAATGACATGCCAGAGGAGTGTTGATGGTACAAAGCCTGCAGTTGTCATCGTCACCAGCACGCACCAGAGCATGAGAGCAGTTGTTGAAGCGGGCTCACCTTCCACCGTATCTGATTTAAACTCGGGACTGCAGGGTTTTCCAGTTCAGATTGACAGCTTACTGACACAGTTGTGTAAGTAAGGAACTAAGAATATTGTCTACACATCCTCCAGCTCCAGCTCATTGTCAAATACTGTATGTATTGTGAGGGGGGGTTAAGAATCAAGATAACTTTTTGGTCTCCTACACATATTTTCTTTGCATAGATTAGACCAGTAAGATGCCCTGAGGGCGAGAAGCGACCTCGACCTAAAGGGGCGAGAAGCGACCTCAACCTAAAGGGGCGAGGTCGCGTGCACACATCCGCCTGCATGGGTCACGGCAGATTGCTGGGCGAGCGCTGGCGCGACCATATATGGAGGTGTGATGTGACACACGGAAATGCAGGTTTTCATTGTAAATGCGACCTACTGTCGCAATAATTAGCTGTACGCAAAACATTAACCCCATGCCTTTGGCCTGGTGGAGACAATAACTCCATTCTTTGTGTTTGTTTGTGTGGGGAGATGTTCATTTGTCCACAAGCATTATGTGTGTCGGTGTGCTTGTTGTCACTCAGACAGCCTGTCTCTAGGGCCATTGGGAATTGACGAGCTGACAAAGCACGTATGACCCCCCCAGCTGCTTCGCCGATGGAGCCTAATTGGAAAGTGTTTATGCGCAGTTGACATTTAGATATTTGCGGTGGCCTCCCTATAATCCAATCTGGGACGTGGTGAAAGCCCCTATATTTGCTTGTGACATTTATAATGCATGGTGTGCTGTAGAAGCGGGTAATATGTGGTTAAATCTTCTATGGATATACCTGTATGAGCTCTGCAACTCCCTCATACGGACAGTGATGATTATAATTGCCGTGCCCATTCCTCCAGCTGTTATCAACGATAACACATTTCGTCCAAACGTCAGTGTTTTGCAACGTACTGTAGATAGCTGGGTGAGATTGCTGTGTAAAACATCTGTGTTTTGCATACTGCATCTTTTAGTTTAGTTTCAATGTAATTTACAGCCTCCACTTACTGTAAACGGTGTGTTCTGTATCACCTCCAATTTCTACCAACTCTGTGTGACCCCTGTTATATACAGTATGTACTGTACTGTGTGTGCTCTATAGCTCTGTCTACCCACCCCTGCACAGGTATACAAAGGGTCATGTGCACGGAGGTCAGAGAGAGGGCACGCCCACACACACTATAACTCTGCTTGTGATAGGAGCTGCATGGTGCACTGTTATACTAAACTTTCACTGACTGTTCCTCCACCACAGGAAGCTGTAGACTAGAGTACAGTATAGTGGTTCTCATTTTCATGTCGAGGACCCCCAAATTGATACGAATTGAGACGTATTTAGCATCTCCTCCCATTTGAAAAGAAGGGAAGCATGTGTATTTTTGAGATTTCACGATTTTCTTTCTTTCTTTTCCGACAACATCTTTCGGAAATAGTGTAAAATAGGTTAAAATGGTTAAACTGAATTTCATGCCACTTCGGTATACTGTATATTATATATTTACTCATTATTAACCAAGTCTTGGTAACATTTAACCAGACCTGTTCATCTGTATCAGATTGCCACTCACTCTTTTGAGTTTATTTGTACAGGTTGATGCCTTTATTCGCTGTGAAATATCTGCTTTGTTCCGGATATAAAATTGTGTCTCTGTATCGCCATGTAATATTCACATTCTGTGTAGATGCACTCATGACAAACAACAGTTTGAAAATAATTTTGGGGCTAATTAATTGCATGTTTTAAGAGCAACGAGGATATACAGGATATACAGCAGAAGGATGGCAAAAATATATACTGTATGTCATTAGTTCTCAAAGTGGGGTCCGGGGACCACCAGGGGACCCCGGGGGAGAGGGGGTACCAGGGGGTCCCCAGCTAAATTGGTTAAAGTTACAATCATTTTAACCACTTTAACCGTATTTTATACGTTAGCTATTCAAATAAATAGCAGATATACAATCTCATAGTTTGTAATGTCGTGCCAGCTTGGCGAGTGCAGCGCTACGAGCTTGTAGGTCTGCTATATATAGGCCCATATATATTTTTATTTTATTATTATTTTAAGCGACTTTTTAACTTTAACTTTGAACACTTTAGCTTCTGGGGATCCCTGGCACAACATATTTCTAGATGGGGGGCCTCACTCCACAGCCAAATACATATAAATGTGGGGGTCCTTGACATGAAAAGGTTTGAGAACCACTGCTGTACAGTATGTAGTGCAAAAGCATAAAATGTGCTGAACGCTCTCTCTCTCTCTACCCTGTTGGCAGTAGCGTTCTGTTTTTGTATTACTGTCTCCTGCTCAGCGTTATAGAAACAGAAAAAGGAGATCTACAGTATGCACACCCCAATAACTTTTTGCAGGTGCTGGAGTTATAGGTAAACAATAATCAACAACTCTAAAGCCATATTCATAGTCCAGTTTTTGTTGAAGAGGTGACCACTGAAACGGTGGTTAGTAAAAACAGAGAGATGTGTTATGTGAGCCGTGACCACCGCGGCGTGACGTCATGTTGTACTTTTCGGTGGTCACCTCTTCACCTCAACTATGAATAGGCCTTTAGTTGTCATCATCAGGTAAACTCTTAAAGAGCATAAAGCTACACCAAGCCCCCTATAATTAAAATGACAGTGACTGCTCAGTCAAGCACGCAATATGTGCATTTTCTTGAATATCAAACTATAAAAAAATATATATATTGAAATATGGAGGATTCATTATGAACTGTTTCTCTGCTTTTATATTTTCAGTTGATTCTACAAACTAATCCCAAAGTTTGATTTATATCAGATTTAATGCCCCTGTGATGCTGATGAGGAACATGCCACGTCTAAGTCAACATTTCATTCATTAGAAGACACTCAAGGTTTTGGCAGAGCACTTTTCCAAAAGTCAGTCGTCAACAATCATTGCCAAGTAATAAATCATGGATTATGTAAATAAAGCAGGTTTTCTGTCTCATAGACAGTGTATGTACTGTAATGAATTTGTCTGAGAAAAGCAGTGCTTGTTGCACCCAGTGCCCTTATATATAAAAAAAAATCTCTCTCTTTTGAGATGATAATCATAATATTTTGGCTCAAACTTTTACAAGATGCCCCAACCTGCTCGTTCCCCTCTCCCTTTTTTAATGATCTGTTTTTATTCATGCAGTAGTTCCCTCTGATATCTAGGTCACCTGTGTTTCCTGCATTAACAACCAACTTGTTCAAAGAAACATACCTCAGGACCAGCAGTTAATTAGTAACTGGCATAGTCGTCATGCACTTAATTTATACAGATCTACAAGCTCACAACGTGTTGTGATGCAATTTCACATGCATTTTCATTTGCATTTGACACCGGCACACAACTAAATCATTGTCATTTGAGCTATACAAAATAGTATACTACTATGAAATAGGAGTAGCCGTGTCTTTGATATGCAATCAAACAAGCTGTTTTCCGTTGGGTTCAGTTCTGTTCAGATTGACAATTGTGCAGACCTCCATTCGACCCTCAGCTCAGTGCTCAGCAGCTGAGTGGCAGCGCAGAACAAGGAGTGGTGATTACATAGCGATCCACAGCTATTACCCAAGAGGTGGAAAACATGAGCTATTCCAAACAGCAACACATCAGCTCTCCACCAGCAGCATTCCCAGAAACGCTGACCACTAATGATAGTGGAGCAACACCTGAGCATCCTGCATGTCAGCGAGCACCAGCCTCTCATGGGAAGGACAATTCCATAAGCTGATTTAAATGACGGGTTTGGCAGCATTACATAGCTAAATCTCAAAACACAGTATGTGTCCCCCCTCAGGCTGTACTCGTACAGCAGTTATAGGCAGGCGCCCAAACAATGACGACATCCGCATACCTGAATCATATATTTTATATTCCATAGGGCATGCTCAGATCAATATGCTGTCTCAACAGAGCTTAAATTCATGTCTATGGAAATACAGTAAATATATCATCTTGGTAACATGTATTGACACATCTGTAAATCTATGATCGCTTTTACTGTTGTTATATGATGACTCATGGGCAATCAGTCTGGAATTTGAATCGATTAGTTGCTGTGTCCAATTAATGAGATAGTGCCCACGTGACAAATAGTTGGTGATACACAGTAGCAAATAATTTTATTCTTTGGCAATGTCCATAGTTCAGCCATACATCCTCAAGTATTGATTGATTAATCTGGTTGCTTTCTCCCTGTTGATTTCCCTTGAGAACGAAACAGGTTTTACCAACTGAATAATGCTGTAGGCCTATACTTCTGTTTCAGTCTAGATTCTGACTGAAACACTTTAAATGCATCCAAGAATTACTTAGCAAGTACAATGATGCATTACGCAGAAGCAGGCTAAAACTTGGGCATAATAGTTGATTGATTAGTGATTTATTTTCCGTTCACAGAACGGAACAGAATTTCTTGATGATCTCAGCATCTCTGAAAGCTTTTCCCAGGATGGTCTGCTGTCTGAAAATTGAATTCTGCAGGCATGATGTCAGATGACATGCTGTTAAAGACATCCGAGGGTCAAGGGAAAAGGAAATAGCTCCAGCAACTGAATAATGTAAAGAAAATGAGAACTGGAGGCAGATTGGCAGGGTGCAACGCTCCAAAAGAAGAGCATGCTCCCTGCAGATAATTAGATGCATTGAACAGTAAATTACCTCCAGCTGGACACCCATTTTCAGAGTTTGCGAGTGGATCAGTGCTGAAACCGGAACACTCCAGTTGTAGCACTGATCCACACAGGGGTACACAATCTGTGTTGATACAGCATTCATTACGATTCTTGATGGGAATGCATAGCAACACCGTGACCTGCTTCTGGTCAAAAGGGAGCTGCATAATGAGCTATTTCAGAATTTAAGTGCCTAATTATACGCACAGGCATGCACTTAGCCGGCCACCTACCCACACATACTGTATTTGTGCACACAGTCACTCTGCATGCAACAATTCACTCTTTTTGGTAAGGTAATTGAATAATTGCATTCAAAATAAGAGAAGCTTCTCAATATAGATAGATGAGATTACTTAATTTGTCATACAAAAATGTTTAGATTTTTTTTATTGTTTGAGATATTAATTTTTCTTGGCTAAGCTTAGATAATTATATGTCATACGTCGAGTTGTTCAGCATGGATGGAGGGACGGTGGATCTGAGCTTATGAATTCATGAATATGAAAGGTATTTGTGCAGTTACATTATGCAGTGTGCAAAAGATTTGCCACAGATTTGGTGGTTTACGAAACAGACGCACAGACAAACCCTCTTCTAGATGGCTCGCCCAGTCGCCCTATAGGAAACGAGCTGTAATAATAGGTTTGTATCATGACTACCTCAGGTGATATACAGTACTATGTATTCCATAGAGCTTTAAATGAAAAAAAGTCCCGATAAGGAGTTAACACTGCATTGCTTCTAGCACATGATAGCATGTGAGATTCTCCATACATATCCTCACTTCATCAGCAGATCTTTTATTGAAGCCGCTGCTGTCACTTGCTGGAATCGGCCAAAAGCCCAGATTAATCTAGGAAACGTGTTATGCATCTCTTCACGCCTCTTTGCTCGGTTGAAAGCCCGATAAAGAATTCACGATGCCTCCAATCACAAAATTAGAACCACTGAGGAATACCAGGGTAATGAGTTTCTTCCTGGGCTCTTCGATTGCCACGTTCCAGGTGGAGGATGGATACAGGAGGAATCTGCAGCGCTGTGGTCTCTTAAGGCCCCCGGGCTATGCTCACTCACAGTCTGATTTAAAAAGTGACTTCAGCACACTGGAAAGCAGGCAAAGGGGCTAATGGGAGGAACCCGCAGAGACTCAAAGCTGAGAGAAAGAGAGAAAAGGTATAGAAAATAAGAAGAGGGCTAAAATACAGGGACGGGGGCAGCAGGGAAAGTGCTTCCAAGTCCCCCGTGGTGTGTGAGAAGGATGAGAATCGATCGGGAGAAGTGTCCTTTAGTGTCGGACTCATGCGAGAGGACGTGTTCCTGGTGGACAGTGTGAACATCATCACAGCCATAATGTACCATGGGGTACTGTTCTCATAATAACAGGTAGCAAAATAACTGCTCCCTGCTGCCCGAGGAGTTAGTTTATCATGCTAAATTGAATACCACAGTGTACCCCAACTCCCTTGCCTCCCAGTCTAAACATTTTCTCAATTATTGAGATAATTATGAAGGAGATTTGCCAGTAGTGCAGCTATTAGATTAGGTAAGTCTGTGGTGCTGATTGGTAAATGCCTTCCATTACATACTGTAGGCCCGCTTCACCTGTCATTAGCAAGGGGTTGTGTCTGTTCATGTCAGGGAGATGCTGGGAACAGAGCCTCTTGGGTGCCTATGGTAAATTTCTCCATGCCCCTGATTCACTGGGCCGTAAACTTCGCGGGGGCCTTGTGATTACAGGGCCCAGGTTTAAGCTATCTGGGTTTGGGCTGAATGTGCACAAGGGCGGGGAGAGACGGTGCAGTGTGAAAGACTGCTATCATTGAGGACAGGTAGGAACATTGTTGGCTGTGGAGGGTGAGGCCCTGACAGGACAGCACCTGAGGTTACATGCTCCAAAGGCAATGACATTTTAACAAGGTGGCACATCATTTGTAATTATCCTTCATGGCTATTATTATCTATCACATGACTTTTATATTATATAATCCAAACAGCAGTCGGCACATTTTCTGTAACACAGCAGGTATTTATGTGGCGTAGTTTCAACAGCAGGTAAAGTCCTCCTCAGGGGCATGGAGGAAAATAAAAACATGACTGCAGGCTGTAGATTCTCCTGCAAGTAGGTGAACTTACTGCCCTCTGCTTGTACAGGAAGTAAATGTTTTTAAAGGGGAACACCACTGAATTTCAGTATGCTAATCTGATCTCCCATGGGTTTTAACAAAGGGATAGTTTATATCCTTTATCTATAATATAATGCCATGCTGAATTAGATGAGTTGGACTAGTGAGAGAATAGTATCTAGGTTTACAGTATTGGAATGAGGGTATATTTTCAAGTAAAATGGAGTGAATATAATTCAAAATACCATTATTTTCATTATCTGTATGTATATCAGCGGCACACATGTTAGGGCCAATTAGTCTAGGGGTAAACATATAAAATGGACAGGAAACCCACTGCAAATTCAAAAATGCTTTTACTTGCAATTAAAGATTACAAAAGTGTTGTTTTCAGTACAAATGGCTCATGCATGATGGAAGTTAATTGACTTTCAAGTACATCATCATTTATAATAATAGAGATAGCCAATAGGCAGTATTAGTTATAGAGAAAGATATTAAAGCAGAACGGTCGAGGACTTGTGGTGGGGTGTTCCCAAAAGAAAAGGAGACGAACAAAACAATAACTTCACCTAACCAAAATAACAAAGGGTCAAAACTATAACTTTAACACTCCTTCCCGAAGGGAACTACAAATAAACCAAATAATAAGCAAAAGTTAACTAACAAGATATAGTAAGGAACAGCTGTAGTTGGATAAGCAATGTTGTCTCGTCAGAGTCCAGGCAAAGACTGTCTTTTATAGTAGACGCAGTGTGGCCTCCAGTGCGTCACATGACCGGCTTGGCCAATGAGGGTGATCAGGCCCTCACGCAGCTTCTAGCGGTTCTCGTGAGAGATGGCAAGTGAGAAGGGACATCTTTTAGTCTGTAGCTGGAATAAGCAACACTGGCCATAGTGGCGCCTCATGGCCAGTGCAGCGTAAACAAGACTACCAGCAGGCGATATACAGTACATACATGTATATGGGTAACCTTAGCTCCAGAACTGTATATGACCAATAGCTTGTTAGTATAAATATATATATATGGAAATAGCGTAAGTTGTGCAATGTATCGATGAAATAAATATACCGTGAGTAAGCCTACATCCGCAATGTCTCTGGCTCGGGCAGTGGAGTAGCCTACAACAAACTTTGCCTGCCTGCCATGATATCGGGAAGCATTGCCGTTTCCAGGAATTACATTTTGGGGAGGCAAGATGTGTCTTCCCCCCCCCCCCCAGCACAATGGTGTGATGCATGGAGGATTATGTTGGATGGTTGAAAAAGATAATATGCTGCCCATCAGCGTGTTGCTGGGCTACATCCCATCAAAACAAACTGTCACCCGTCGGTCGAATTGAAGCCCATTTTAAAGAAGAAAACTAAATCAGTACTGAGTGGTGCTGTTGGAGTGACTATTGGTTGTCTGACTATTGCTTGTCTGACTATTGGCTGTCGGAATATTGGTTGTCGGACTATTGGTTGTCGGACTATTGGCTGTGGGACTATTGGTTGTTTAATTTGTAACCTATGTAATTCACAGTATACCTTTTATGGATTTTCTTATGTATTGTGATATTGTATTTCTCTACGACACTGAAAATGAGTTTAATTACTCAGTGTAATTTCGAGAATAAATAAAACTTGAATTAATTAATTAATGGGATATTCTATGGGAGTTAAGTGTTTACATGAGCATTTTTATCCTGATGTTTGGAATTAATCCATTCATTCATAATTGCAGCCAATGTGTGTGTTTTTCACTTCTAGGCCTATTCACTCTTTTAAAGTTGCTTACAGTGTCATGCACCCTCTTATTTGTACATACAGCAGACACCATACTTCTACTGGAAATATGTGAAAGTTGAATGCAGAAGGCAGTTGGTAAATGCATATAATGTGAGGCTGCCATATAGAAAGGGATACAAATTGAAAATCAATGCAAGGTTTATGGCCATTTAGCCAGGAAATATGCTGTCTCCAGGGGTCACCATGTTCCACAGCTTATCTTCCCTTAGTAATGATGAAGTGTAAACACATTAAACGGATTCTTTTGTTTAGCTTCACTGTTCACACTAGAGATATCAGAAATATGCTGAGGAATATGCAGTGGTTTGCCTGGACAAGCCACGTGCAGATGAATGATATGTAAAGATAATAGCAGGTTGTTTTTATATACATTCATAGATATATGACCGTTTGAGGAATGGAAAAGACTATTTTGGTTGCTGTGTGCACATGTCTTTATATTGTATAAAGAAATAAAAACATGTAGTGGGTACAATCAGTTGATTGCTGCTAGAACACCCACAGTGCAGTGATAGTTGTAGAACAATGAGCCTCTTCTTTCAAATGTACAATGACAGCCTTTCACCCTCTCTACATGGGGATGTATCCTTGCTCTCTACATTGGGATTTTGACTTATTTCATTTTTTACTTTGTTGTTAGTTTACTAGGGTTCATGCTGCAAAGCCTGATCTTGCACTTTATAAGGAGGTGCCTACATTATGATCGTGCATACCACTAAAAGAGAATGACTTTTATTTTTACAGATTTTCAACTCTGCCTTTTGTTTTGAGGACATTGCAAGGCCCTTGTTTCTTTTTCATTTCTATTCTCTCCATGTTCAACTGGTTTGTATTGGATACATGTAGCAACAGTCTGGTGATAGCAGCTGTGTAGCTCTGTAATTGTCCTTGACAGAGTGAGAGAGGGCTGCTTCAAGTGATGGGGGACCGGCACTGTGTTTCGACTGCGTCAATCAACTGACCAGTCCCAGCCAGGCTGGGCTAGATCAGCCAATGATATGGGCTGAATAAAGTGGTTCTGTTGATTCTGTAATGGCCTGTCGCTACGCCATTTTCTAGGTGACAGCACACATTCCCGGGATTAGAAAAGCCTCCACCATTGATGGGCATTGATTGAAAGTGGCAGTCAGTGACCAAAAAAATATATTTTTTTACATTTGCTAAGTAAGTAAGGCTACGGTATATGTAGAGTCTCAGTCTGTTTTTATACCTCACAGTTGTTAACGTTATCTTCCATGCGGTCAGGTCATAGTTATAGTAATTCTATAGTAAACAAATCTTATTTTCTATCAATTAAACACCCTATGAAGACTTGAAATTGTTTGTTTTTGCCGCATTCCTAAGCCAATAATATGATGTATGAATTTAGTTTCCTACTGAGCAGCCAACCCCCCCACCCCCGTCATCAAAAGATTGGCTTAAACTACTCCTTTAATCACTTAAACGATAAATACTTTCTTGTGCGGTGTCGCCTAGGGCTCATACTAGGCTCCCTCCTGTTTTCCCTCTACACTAATATCTTAGGGTAGAGGCACAATAGATCTACAAGCTCGCAACACGTTCCAAATCCAATGTGACGCATTGTGAACTTGTAGATCTGCTATTTTCGCGTAATGTTTAGCGCCCCAGAATAGGGGCGCTAGGGTTCAAGTGGTTAATATCTCAAATAAGTTAAATGATAGCCAAGGGACCTGATTCTCCATCTGCTTAGGGTCAAACCTGCACAAAGCCATCAGGAGGCAGTGGAGGTAAAGAGGTTGTTGGGGAGGATGATTGAATCATAAAAAGATCACATTGAAAAAAATCCACAACTCCATTACTCTGCCCCATGTTTTACCACCCCAATCCTATTTTCTCACTTTACCATCTCTCCCATGCCTGCATTGAGCTTAAATAATGCCTAGTTTTTACAGCACTATTGATATAGCAGTACTGGATCAAGATATGGACGCTTTGTCTTCTTTATGTGCCTATTTCTCTCCTTAGTATGTCATTACCAGGACAGAGGCTCAGAGAGCCCACTGTATGTGGGTGTGGGTGACCCACCCCCCAGCCCTGATTGTTTGGTGATGTCTTGTTGGGGGAGTATTAGCTAGCGATGACAGTCCGAGAGAGAGAGAGATGCAGACATATCCTGACTCCTGAAGGATGCCATAGAGTGTATTTGTGAGAAATGCTTCTGTTGAAACAGACTTTCCCCTTTTATTTGAATAATGTGTATAGGTGGAAGAGAGAGGAAATGTTCCCATTCAATTAAAAACCACCAACAGAGACGACTCTGCTCTAATGAACGATGTTCACTCTGCTATTACTGCATTACATTGAGCCAGTGAGGATGCTATGGGGAGGAAATTACATAGTGTAGGTATTGTGTGTGTGTGGTGCAGACAAAGGCTGTTTGTGTACTGTATCTGCAAAGCAGGTGAGAGAGTATCCAGTTACAGTTACGGCTCTTGCCACCGTAGCATAGGAGACACACTCACACGCACACGCGCATGTGCACGCACGCACGCACACACACATATACATACACATACATATACATACACACACACACACACACACACACACACACACACAATCCAGATAATGCTGGAGTGCTGTCTTCTTTGGCAATCGGTGAAGTGCGAGATCACAACATAATTTCCAGGCAGGAAGGAACATGCAGACGGAACATGCATGAGGTAGAAGGCCACTACACAGGCACAAATGGGGAACACAAACGCTGCCAGTCAAAATGACTGATTACCTCTCAGGGTGTGTTGTGAAAAGTCAATTCATTGCTCAAACCCCCGCCTCTGTCCCCAGGCCTTCATTCACTGGCCTATAGGCCTACAAGCGCCCCTCCCTGGGGGGGGTTCAGAATATATAATCATTAAAATGGTACCAATGGATAGCCTTCATTGTAATTTCCGAGGTATGTGGTGTTCACCTCCGTTTGGCTGGGCCATTGCCATTAGTCCCCCATGGTCACTATGAGATACGATACGAGATGTGATGGATGGAACTTGTGGAGGGAGACCTTTTTTTTTCTTTCTGTAAATGTTCACAAATTTATTCTGGTGCACCGCTGCAGTGTTAAATTGATTTTAAGGGAACCACCGCTTAATTGTATCCTAGAGAAATGTGAGATGAATCTGAGCAGCCGCGGCTACCGTCTAGTACTGGTACATTCCGTAATTGAAAGCTTGCTGGATAGTGCACATCCTGCTGTGAACCGTATAGTACGTTCTGAGCACTTAGATGAGTGAAGAATACAAAAAGTAAACTGATACTGTCTCACCTTCACTGGCCGCATGTCTGCCAGTGTAAGTGCTCACACACATGTTGAGTCTTCCTCCCAGGGGACTGTGGTCTGAGCTTCAGTTTGCTCACTCTGTATTTATAGCCTGTATTCTATCATGGGACTATCTGTCCTCAAACTGCCCTTCACGTGCAAGAGAAAGTCTGGCCTGTCCCACAGTGCTACCACACAGCCAGAACCTGATATATCACTTTCTCTGTTCTGCACGCCTTGAGCCCAACAGACATCTTAGTAAGCATGCAGTCTCCCCTTGCACAGCCAGTGACTGGGAAAAAGAATGAATACACAGCTATTATTTATAACAGACGCAGCCCTCAGCTTATGTGCACAATCTGCACAACTCCAAACCCCTTTTATGTATATTGCCAGCTTTACCCAGCATCATGGATGAATTGAATTATTTTTCATATTGTTACAATAATTATTAGGGGGATTTTTGCAGCTCCATCCCGCAGTCGGCATGCACTGAATGCATGATGATGGTGTAGTTAAAACGTGCTGCCACTGATTTGCAAAAAGGCTGTGTTTATACTGTTGACACAAGGTAAACACCTACAAAAGCCAAATATGCCTGCAGGCACAGTGAGGGAGGGGCATAGAAGAACACTGACCTATTTGAATGGTCTTGCGTGATTTAAAATTACGGGCTTTTTTTGTTATATGATCTCTGCCGTGAATTAATCACTGTCTATCTTATTCCCTCCATTGTGACCTTTTGAGCAGTTCATTTGAATTTCATTTCAAGCCTTTTCATGTACAAGGAACATATAGGCCAAGTCATTTGGCTATGCTACTGTATGGTGTCATTGCTAGTTTATTAGTCTCATATTGGGTGTCGGCCGGCTGCTTGTTTCCTGGCTGCACTATTTGTTTGTGGTTTGAAAATCTTGACAGTAGCCTGCCCTTCCAGCTACGTCTCTCCAAAAAACTATTTATGAAGGGGAAGTTTTCCACGGGAAACCCCATTTTGATGGCTCTTCTTAGTTTCGCTTGCTGGATATTTTCCATCTATGGGAGACAAGTGCACACAAGGAACTGACAGCTGCAGTAGGTTTGTCGTAATATTCATCAAGCTTGACCCACATCCCACTAGACTACATAATCTTATAACTATACTTAATCACTCTTATAGGGTGTGTTTCTGGCACCATGGGCTTTCCTTTATCAAGGTACTGCAGTCACAGTATTACAGAATGTCACTGAAGTACAACTACTGTCATGTTTTCCATTTTAGTTATGTAGCCGAACTGGCTCACATAGTTCACGTATTATGCATGGTCGTTGCTGTCTTCTGGAAACCTTGTATGTTCAAATGGATCTAATGGAAAATAAACAAACTACAAGCTCACAACATGTCGCATAATAACAGCTTTTGAGCTTGGAGATTGGACTATTTTAGCATTTTCTTTTTTCTTTTCTTTTTTAACAATATATTTATTGCATTTTTCTTTTTTTTTGACAAACGGACAATACAACAAAACAATACATAATACAGACAATACAATTACTTAAAATGAAAAACAAACAAAACAAAAAACAAAACAAAAACATACAATACATACATATATAAATAAATACAGTATAATAAAATAAGGGCACTTAGATTGGTAACAAGCAAACAATGACAGAGTCATTATGGCCACAAGACCAAACAGCTGCAGAGAATACAATTAGACACTTTCAGTTTCCAACATTAAATAAGATAAATCATTAACCGTAATATATTGGATAAACCGTCCCCATATCTTATCAAACATCTTCTGTTTATTCTTCAAAATATAAGTGATTTTTTCCAGAGGAAGACACAATGTAAACTAAGTATAAGGGGTTCAATATTTGTGAATTCCACATAGAGACAGAGAGAGACACGTACTGTATGAGATACAAGGCTTCCACCCGACAGTGACTCTCTGTGCATTTTCTAAACTTCAGAACGTGTCATGAGACGTCTCCGTGCTGTCATCTTCATCTCCGAGCTCACACATGCTTACAGAAGGGTAATTCATGGCCAGTCAGTATTTACAGAACAACCAGAAGAGAGGAGCTAAGTCACAACGAGAATCACAACAAGGTTGTATTTAGATTCCTTCTTCGTGGCCTGGGCCGTGGCTCAGCGGTCCAGGCACCTTGGTCGGTAGTCCGAGTCTGGCAGTGTGCTGTGGGCTCGACTCCCGATCCCGACGGCCTTTACTGCATGTCACTCCCCCATCTCTCTCCCCCATTTCCTGTCAGCCTACTGTCTGTCCCTCTATAAAAATCACACCCGTGTGAACTGAGTGGTGCAACTCCCCTCTCTCTCTCATTCTCTCTCTCTCTCTCTCTCTCTCATTAGCAGGCAACAGTGCAGCACTATCTCTCTCTCTGTTTCTGGCACAATAGCGTCCCTACTGGTATTCATAGTCATACTGGTGCTCATTAACACATAGGTTAACACGGACATAGTCACATAGTCAGGTGAACACAGACATTGCTGTTCCTTGGAGTGGTTGCACCACTCAAAAATATAAAATAAAGGCGAATGCAGCAAAAAAAAAACATTAAATAAAAAAAGATTCCTTCTTCGTTAGTGCCATCATCCTACAGTACCCGTTGTTCTTTGAAGCAGCTTTGTAATGTTGTCCATATGGGTTCCCTCAGCAGTCGTTTCCCCTACAGCTCTTTCCCAGTGACCGTGTCAGACTGCCTTACTGAGATCATTGGCCCTTGACAGGAGTATAGATTGCATGTATTTGTATTTTACAAGAAAAAACAACAAGTCTGTCGCCTAAGGGGTAGGTTGCCCGTCATGTCCTTCACAACTGTTGGAAAGGAAACTTGTCACGCTTTCACGTGTGAGCAACATACTGTATGGCGAAGAAGAATGTTGTTTTAGGTTCAACCTGGAAGCCTGTAGTAAATAAAGTCGTCAGTCCAATGCTGTGGTTAGTATGTAGGCATTCTGTTGTACTACAGTATAATTATGTCCTTCACTGTTGTTGCTGCTTCCATGCCTTGGATTAAACAAGTGCTTATTGTTCTACTGTAACTTTATGGATATCTAGATTCTGGTCATCGGACATAACTGATTGTGTGCATGCGTACACACACACACACACACACACACACACACACACACACACACACAACCTGACAGGGTAATCATGGACCAGGACAGCATTTTATGAGGTTTTCTTTAATGACCTCCAGTATCACTTGACCTCCGAGAGTCCCCCAAATGAACCATCTCTTCCATCCCCCACTGCACCTCACCTCTAACCCCATCGTCTAAGACCAGGCATGGCTATAGTTCCTTCATATCAGCCCGCCTCCTCTTCTCCAAAATCTTCCCCATAACCCCCATCACTTCTACTGACATGCTCAGATGCTCCAGTAATGTCCTGTAAGGTTTAAAGGTCACGCCTGAGCTGTCATGTTGGATTGGCCCTCAGACGTAACCGGAGCTCTTTAGGGACCACAGCTAGACCCGTCCGTCCCTTCTGCCAATCAGCCTTCCCAGCAAATTATTGAGAAGCCAGCCAGTGTGTCACCGTTTTGCACTTTGTGCTTTAGTTTCGTAATTGACAATTTACTCTTAACCCTAAAATTAGGATCTAATTCACGCCTGCAATATTATTTTGAAAAGCCACATTTCCAGACTACCGGAAGTAGTATTATCCTAGTAAGTTTAACAGGTCCAGGACGACTGTTGTTTACAATATGGGTCTATGCCGGTGCACTAGAGGGCTGTCTCTGTGCCGTCAAAGAAACGCTGTTTTGACCAAAAATGCCATCTGGGACAAGGAATGGGAGATACAGGCGATTGAAAGAAACGGATAGAATGGATTATTATGGTGCCGATGATCTAAAATGGACGACGGAGTCTTGTCACAACAACAGCTAGCTACCCGATGCTAACGTAAGTAGCATTATGGCTTGATCGATCGAATGCACTATACAAGCGCAATTGCCATTAATCAACGGCAATGGCGGTAAGCGTAGTATAAAAAAATAGGCTTCAATTGGCATTAATCAACAGCAATGGCGCTGAAAGTATTTACACTGTAGATTAAAATGTTCGGATGTTGAATCTGAGGGAGATCTTTTTTTGAGAGATTTAGTTTCAGATTGATTTAGGTTCTACCTCTTGCTGTGTTAGTCATGTCGAACGGGCCCTGAACAAAGGTGGTGGGTCTTTGAAAAAGCGATCAATTATGGAGATGCCCCACGTTGTGGTGGAGCATGGCCTTCAGAGAGGAAGGTGAGATCAAAGCATGGAAGCCAGGCATCCCTCTCTGCAGCACCATCACAATTCACAATAGTTGATCCTGACACGTGCACGCACACACACACACACACACACACACACACACACACACACACTGCAGTACCAAAACAGGAAAAGCCTGTAGCAGATAGGCATCTGCTACCTACCAAGGGCTTTGCTTGTTAACCTTTGTTCTTTCTGCCCCCAAGGAGGGCAATGTTTTTTTGGTAATTTGTTGTGAAAGTATAGAATAATGTTAGTGTAGGTACTAGGTAGCCTATATATTATTACCAAAATGTGATGCAAGACTTGCAGTTAAAATTAGAAATTGTATCATCTTTCTATAGATTTGTTAGAAGTGTACAGTATGTTTGCCTTACAAGTCTATTCGTCTCCCCTCAGGGTGGGTGCGTGAGCAGGTTGGCAGATCTTAGGGTTTGTTTTGTGTTTTATGTAGTGCGTTCCTTGCCTGTTACTGTGTATCTTGTTTTTTTTAAATGAGGAAAAAAACATTAAATAAAAAATCACACCTGTGTGAAGTGAGTGGTGCAACTCCGTGTGGGGGTCCCTGGGGGAGGGGCGGGGAAGTTCCAGACCCACAGGAACGCACCCAGGGTACCGGCCCGATTCCGGCGAGCCGCCCCACGTCCGAAACGGTTGAGAAATGACAGAGTTACCGTGTGGGGGTCCCTCTACTGTACTGTACTGGCACACCCGGAATCACCATACCTGTACAGTATATACAGTTAATATGTGTGTGTTAGGTTGCGCACAGGTGGTGAAAAACAACCATGCTGTTTTCGTGCTCAGAGTCAGACGCACCCACCCACCCAGCCAGCCACCCACCCACACACACACATAGCTCCGTAAGGGAGTGGTTGCACCACTCAAAAATAAAATTAAAGTGCACAGTACAAAGGACAATTAAATCTTAATATCGGTTTAATTTAAATGCCATAATTGTGTGCATGCTCTGAAATGATGGATTCCTTTCATGGAATGTAGAATGTTTTTTCTTTTCTTACCTAAAACAACATAACAGCTGCGTGTTGGCCAACTCTTTCAGTTTTATGACTGCAGTGGCTTGGCACTGCAGAGGGTTATGCCACTGGACGTGTCTGCTGAGTATGTAGCCAGGATGGCCTTACAGAGCTTGAGAAAGTCAGCAGGCACCATGGCGCGATGTTGGCTGCACACAGGGTGATTGTACACCCGTATGGGTGTACAATGCCTGTACGAGTGTGTACACATATAACGCTACTGAATGTGTGCATGTGTTTGTGTATGTATGTGTATATGTCGGGCGGCAGTTGATGGATGAGGATGTTTTTATTTCCACTGGACCCTCTCGACAGGTCATCTATTCTCAAACAATTTGGCCGTGCCCTCGGATTCTGAGACGGTGGAAAGCATGGAAGGGCCACTGAGCTGACAGTAGCTTTAATAAAAGACTTGTCTGCGGCTCCGGGCGACCACAAACCAAAAAATGGAGGGGTGAGCGGGGGGGGGGGGGGGGGGGGGGGGCTTCACTGTCTGGGATCACTGTCTAGGACAGAAGAATAACATGCCAGCGGGCAAGGCAGGTCATTGATACAGGAGGGCAATAGTGGCTGTAGGCAGGAGGGGTGTGGGAGACGAGAGCTGCGGTCAGGTGAGTCAACCTGGGAAGTAGCAATGAAGCCTCAGGCGGGGGATCGCTGTGGATGGAGGAGTGTCATCTGATAAGCGAGGGTGGGAAGGTCTGTCGGGAAGGGAGAAGGCGAGTAGAGGGAGGGAGGGGTGTGAGGAAAGTCTTTAGAGAGGGCATAGGGGTGGATTGATCTGCAGTCAGTGCAATATTTTCTCAAGAAAAAATATTCTTGCCAAACTGGGGTTATACTTGACTGTGATCCTGCAAGAGATGAGTCCATGGAATGTAATTCCACCGTGGTTCTTATGCAGTTTCAACAAGATATGGTATTCAAGCACTATTCTGTATAGCGTTATTAAAGTGATGCTGAACTTTGGTGGAACATTGGGTTGAATAGCTGAAGGTCCGGAGGGCACTTGCCTGGAATGCCTTGCACGGGATGAGGAGTGTGTGGAAATCTGGGGGGATGACCTCAAGAGGTGGCTGTTTGTGGCTACAGTGGAGTCACTGAGTCAGTACAGCCGAGGGCTGAGACACTCGCAGCACAGCAGGAAAAGGCCCTGAATGGCATCTATGCAGTCTACACAATAATACAAATGGCACTTGTTGTCACATGGGCAGACCACTTGTTTGAAGTGAGGGGCGCCCTCTGTGGCAGCCACATGACGTCACAGGTGGGCTTGCTGAAAACGGGGGGTTAATGCAATCGTTAATTTAATACTAGTCCATAGACTTAGCTGCCACATGATATTACAAGTGAAAGCCAGACGTTGGACCGCGCCCCTCAAAAATGTGAATCCTAGCTTCAATGTGGATCTCGGACTTCATATGACAAGTCATTCAGTCATCACTATGACATATCTGACATATGTAACAGTATGACGTACCTCTGACGTATGACTCCAAATTTGGGCAAGGTTTCACTACGATCATAGCCTCATTGACTCGATCATCATTTATACATTTTAATATTTTAAAAAATCACACCCGTGGGAAGTGAGGGGCGTTCTTATCATCAAACGTCATCATACATCATCTCATTCTGGCCAATCACAATTTGCGTCCTCACTTTTGTCTTCAATGTTGTGTTTACACAGACCCTCAAAGCTGAACATACTCAAAGTATAAAATGTGGAAAATAAATGATTGAAGGTACTTCTGGGGCCTATTCGGCGTTCATACAAAGTTTGGCACTGGTCGGTCGAGCAAGATTAGATTAATTCCAGAAAACCCACTCACAGAGCACTGGTGACAATTTGGACATTATGGCCAGGTATCTATAAAATCCAAGATTCTTTCACAGTTCAACATCACTGTAACCTATAGTGTGTGTAGTACAGTATAATGCTTGATGGTTTTATACCAAGAGCAGATAATGAACAAGCTCTGGGCTGTTGTCAGACCTGTAGATTTATATTGTGCAGCTGCAGAGAGTTGACTCCAGTCTCCCTGTGTCAGTCTCCCAAATGCAACCTAACCTCTGAGTGCTAGCTGGCAGTCTGTGATGGATGGATGCATGTGAGTCAGGTTAAAAGTCCACTTCCAGTCGCTCATTGGGGCGACCAAGCTTTAATCTTGAACCCTGCGAGGCTTTCCTTTTAATGTAGCCGACCCAGGGCCTGATGAATGAGGTTAGGAGATGTGCTCCACTGGGTCGAAGCTGGATGGATGAAGCCCTGGCTCTGATCCCACTGCTCAGATTACCCACCTGGCCTGATCGCCCGGGTTAGTACACAGATACATTAGCCGTTCCCTCTGCACTAATAAGGCTTGTAAATGGATGTGAACGATGGAAGAGAGTGCAGGTAATAGACATCCAAATTTGTTTTGACCCTCCATGCTGTCATCATCTTGTTGCAAGCGATTATCCCTTTCATTTTTGAGCGCGTGCTGTAACTACTCCTAGAGGGGAAGCGGGCCTGAGACAAAGCCAGGTAATAAAGGCTGCATTAACAGGCTAATTAGTCCACAGACCTGCTTTGGCAGAACAAATCATTTCATTGTTTCATTCGCAATAGGGCGTCACGGCTCATCCGCATGGCAATATTTCATAGCCAATTTGCTGCACCTCTGCTTCATTCAACAACTTTTGTCAATACATTTCCACTCATATCCATATTTATTGAGCCCGAGAGCCGGAAGCCAGGTGAGCAGGACCCAGATAATGAAGACGGGTTTTCATGGTGGATTCAAATCCCTCTGTGAGTTCTGAGACATCCCACTGATACTCATATTTCCTTCTGCTGAAAGGGGCAGATGCATGTACAGCCCTTGTAAACCTGACTTGGTGTCAGGACCATGTCTAGATTGTCAGCTAGGCAATAAATTACTGTGTGTGTGTGTGTGTGTGTGTGTGTGTGTGTGTGTGTGTGTGTGTGTGTGTGTGTGTGTGTGTGTGTGTGTGTGTGTGTGTGTGTGTGTGTGTGTGTGTGTGTGTGTGTGTGTGTGTGGGTGTGGGTGTGTTTAATAGGTCTGCTTGATTTCAGTTTGAATATTGTGCAAACATTCTTATACAGTAGGTATGCCCATTTGTAGCTGATGAATTTATTCTGTAAAAGTATTGTCTGCTGGGTCCATGTGTTCCTTTTCCTTTTTTGTGTGTAAGGTCTGTGTATGCATGCACATTTCTAAATACAGTAGTATCAGATAAAACACTGATTGTCTTTATGTGTGTCATTGCATCTCCAGGTTTTCAACTCTCCCAGGAACGTTAAGAGTGCGAGATCTCCAATCCTTCCCGTGATCGAATCTGGCAGAATCCAACCTCTCTGAGTGGAGATAGCAGGTATTATTCTATGGAAAAAGTCTACGCTGTCAGCATCGATAATATGCGTGCATGGATATCCCCCCGTCTCACCATAAGAGAAGGTGGGATTATGCTTCTTATACCCCTTAGAAGGCTTAGATCGTCTGTTCTCCTCCCTGCCTCTTTTCCTTTCTTTTTCTCTTCGGTTGTTTTCACGTGGAAGGTCACCTGAAGGAGGCAATCTCTACTCCCCTCTATCTTCTGTTTTATCTTGGTGCTTTGTCGCAACGCTGGGACCTACGCACTGATCAACAGTGCACAAACCAGAAAAAAGGAATGGAACACACACACACACACACACACACACACACACACACACACACACACACACACACACACACATACATACATGCTACATGCAGTTCGACTCAAGCGATTACCTATGGTATGAATAACAAAGTAAGAACCTTCTCAGAAAAGCATTGTTAAAATATGTATGAGGTCCAGTTTTTAATGCGTTGTGTGAACATTGTGGGGCCTTGACCAGCAGGTGCCTTCTCATTTCAAAGCACGCCCATGCCTGCATTTTATGAGTGCATACAGGTTGAGCGTGAGATTGCATACTGTATGTGTACTTTCCGCTGTTTGATACCTTTAAACCCATTTGATACCATTTGTACACTCTCAGAGTGATAGACCTGTAAGGATCCATTTGGTTCCTAACTCAATATTTTAGTTGGGAGTTCCTGGACCCCACTTCACCGCTCTGTTTTAGTACTGCTCTATTTAAAGCTGTACCAAGTATTTAACCACATAAACCCTACACTTTGTTGGCTGGAGTCCTTCGAGGGTCTATAAGCCCCCTCCTTCCCCCCTCTACACCAAATCTCTTTGCTGTAAAAATGGCCGATCTCCCAACGCAACACGTTGTGAGCTTGTAGATCTGCCATTTTAACTGAATGTTTGGCCCAGCATAGGGTTCAAGCGGCTAAAAGGTTCACACAAGTTGAGCCGCCTCGTTAAGTCTACTCGGAGGCAATCGTGTCATCGCAATTAGGCCGCGATTGTCTCCGGCCAATAAGAAGTCGGTGTCAGGCATTTGGCAGCGGTGGTACATACATATACCCCCGCCACCCCTCCCCAGAGTCCCCACCCAGTGACTGATGGGACAGTAAAAATGAATCACCTCCGAGGGCTAGCTATCATAGTCACGTTAGTGAGGAACATTACCCTCCTCTGTATATAATGAGACATATTTAAAACAGCAATCATCCCCTCCTTTGAACCCTAGGTCGCAGTATGGAATCAATCCTTAAGGTGATTGAAAAGGCCATACGTGTGAATAGAATATTAACCAAGGTCACACACACACACACACACACCGCATGCGTACATGGAACGACTGTTCCTTTAGAATTGCTGACTGTGATTAAATCTAAGGCTTAGGATCACATTCAGACTGTGAATCATCAGTCAGACCATTAACGGGCCTTGGGGGCCAACTCTGAACTGTTTCTTTAAATTGAATTATTATTCTGGATAATTGTGTTCAAAGATGAGCAGTTCATACAGGCTGCAGTGCTCAGAATTGCTTTAGAATTAACACAAAAGCGCAGTGAGAAGAGACATTTTAGTTGGATAATTTCGTATGATTACAATTCAGTAAAATAACCATTCCTTCCTCGATTGATTGATTGATAATTGGTTGGTTGGTTGGACTGCCAAATATATTCAACCCTGTGGAATCCTGTCTTCACCCTGTCTGGAATATTAATATTTTCCGTAATAGTTGGTAGACTGATTAACATACTGTAGTCTACCTAGAAGTATTTCATTCACAAAGAAAGCTGTCACCTTCCCCATTTAAACGTATGGTTTGACACCTGCTAACACAGGCACAGTGTGGATTCCATGGTGCACTATGGAGAGAATTATAAATGCTAGCGTGTGTGTGGATGTTAAACACAGCTTTCCCATCACTGGTCCCCCATGCTTAATCAGATTTACTACCGTAAATGATTTAGCCGCTTTTCAAATCCAGCTACGGTTTTATGTTTCCATATGGTGGTCCCCTGCTCACAAACGCAACAGACATCATCAATCACCATCGGTAATATTGATGAGGGGAACTTTGCTTTTTCATTATCATATTGGTGAACTTCAAGATATACACAAATTAATAAATGTCACTTATTAGATCAAGATTTGGTGAGGTGGCAGTTGGCTAGCATGAGGAACAGTGGTCTCAGGTTGCCAGTTGTCAGCTATTTCTTGTAAGTAATGTTGTGTGTGTGCGTGCGTGTGAACATGCACATCCATGGGTGTGCACGTCAGTGTGTGTGGTACCTTTCTATAGACAATTGTACCTGTCCAGTAGACTCCTGGTAGCGGATTTGAATGTTATCAACACATAGTCACCAGTAGGTTACTTATAAAGACCATGCAATGGAGACTACTAGTCTCGCTTAGCCAGACAACTATTCCACAATCTCCGAATGCTATAGAGTCTGGAACTACACCTACAAATACAAATCCGAGTAAGGAAGCTGCCATTTCCGTTCACGAAAATATATTAAAATATATCTTTACATTTTATTTTTTATTTCCATTTCTGCTAAGCAGGAATTTATATATGCTTAGATGATTTTGATTTATATTAGGATAAATTTGCAAAACTGTAAAGACGAAACAGAAGTGCGGAGGAGGCTTCACTTCCACTTTATCACTTACTCATGATCAGAGCTTCCGTGCTCCAGACTGTATGACGGAAGCATTTGAAAAGAAAATTTGCGAGACTATCCGACTACTAACCCTAAATCTAACCCTAACTCACGTAAGGAGTTAGGGTATACAAAGTTGTTGTATAGCGCAGTTTCACAATGTTTTCGCTTCTGCTTAGGTTTTCAATTCCGTGTTTCCTAGTCGCCTACTCGCGATGTAGGAAATGTCCAGTAGGCTCCATTGCATGGTCTTTATACCTACTGTATGTACTGGTAATGGTTGATAAACTTGATAACATTCGAAGCGGCTGCTCCTGGGAGCTTAAACCCTATATATACTTAGTTAACTAGAGTTCCTCACTGTTCTATATTAGGCCCTTTTTTCCATGTACACAAAATATCTTCTCTACAAATAGCTGATCAGCTATTTTAACCAAATCTTCACCCCAGAATAGAGACGCTAGGATGGTTTAAAAAAATACAAGCAAAGTGAAAGGAGACTCTGGGTAGGATTGCCAAGTACATCATGTCTGTACTGTAGGTGGGCAGGTTTGTCAGTCACTGACATTTCCAACGTACTCAACGATAAATAATTGGCTCCGGAATAATGAATATTCCTTTACAGCCTCCACCTCCAAATGTCAAATGCCTATTTTATGGTTTGAGATGTTTTGATGTGAAGCAACCGTCTACCATCGTGTCAAACACTTCTCGTGTTTTTGTGATGTTTTTATCATGTGAAGTAACGTACTGTACTGTAGTTCTGTGCCCAAGACAAATCTCCCGTCGAGGACAATAACGTTTCTGTCTGTCTGTCTGTCTGTCTCTCTCTCTGCCTCCCTCCCTCTCCTCCGGCTGATTAAACCATGTGTTATTGACCCTGATGCAGCTTAAATGGTGTGGATAACACACAGAATAGATGCAAGTCCAAAAAGGACACTTTTCACACTATCTTAGAGCTAGAGGCTTGGTGCTAATGACAATTGGGAAAGATATTAACCCCCTGCAATGTGTGATAACCAGACAATGAAAGAAGTAAGCATGTTTATTGTAATGTAAAGTATTACCACTTGAGTAGCTAATTAAGCTGTATAGTGTGATAAGAGACACTTATATAATATTGACTCAGCATGAAGGTCAGCATCCTATAGTCATTAGATGGGAGGGGTGGGATGTCAGCATGGTACATTGTAAACTCCTGAGCGTTAAATTAACTTGAAGAGGACGTAATCAGATTTTGTAACAGCTGAGTTATAAACACGTCCTGTTTAGTGGATAATTTGTCATCTCAAACAAAATGTTTTTTTTTGTTGGATACCTGTGTGATTTCATTTTATTTAATGGACAGAAGATATGATAATCTCTGCGTTTCACCTGTCTCAGACAGAGAGAGAGAGAGAGAGAGAGAGAGAGAGAGAGAGAGAGAGAGAGAGAGAGAGAGAGAGAGAGAGAGAGAGAGAGAGAGAGAGAGAGAGAGAGAGAGAGAGAGAGAGGGGGACAACATACAGAGATGCACGGCAACAACAACAATATTAGAAACAATAGGGGTTCTACCCAGTACGTGCTTGGCAACCAATAACAATACCAGTGGGGGCACGGTGGCACAGTTGGAAGCGCTGTCGTGCTGGGGGCGTGTTCTCTCCTCCGCATCATCAGCGCCCATACCCTACTGTAGGTGGGGTTAGGGAATGTTTTTTTGCATGTTTACCCCGTGTGCCCGAGGTAGAGTAGGTACCCTTACAAAAATCATGCAGTAGTCCGGCCTCCCTCTGGTCAGCCGGATGGAGGGGATAAGGAACTGGATGGAATAATGTGTTCCTTCCATGCCCTACGTCCTACCGAGGAAACTCCCCCCTGTCAGGTGATAGGAAGTGGCCTGCTCACTCCTCATGCATTGAAGGAAGCATGAGCTCAGTTCAGGGCTCTACCCAGGTTGGCAGAGGGAGAGTAGCGCCCAGGATTACAGTTTAGGCATTGGCACCGGGTGAAAAAAAGGGTTACAAAAATAGCGATAATCCATAGAAACCCTTTATCCGCAGCTGTGGGGTCTGCACCATTCATGGATACTTGCAAAGAAATGAGGTATGTGGGTACATTCATGCATGTAGTCCAAATGGAGTCTGGAAAGGTCTGAGGCTTCTGTTCTGAATGACAAACCTGTTGACATTGCGTTGACACATACACAGTACACACACACGGCTCTCAAGATAAATCCTGGTGGAGGGAGTAGACATCATGAAAACGGAGGGCTCTACTGCAGTGATAATGAACTGACAAGACCTGCTCTCCTGCTGCACAGCCATAAACCCCAACGGCAATTTATGAGTACAGGGTAACCAACAGACCCACATTGTGTACACACACACACACACACACACACACATACACACACACACACACACACACACACACACACACACACACACACACACACACACACACACACACAGCTTCCTCAGACTTTAACAGCTACAGTACCACACCACAGAAAACCGGTTTGGAGCTTACAGCTTTGGAGACAGCTAACGAAAGATGCAGTTTTGAATATGAAAGCCTTGTGTAGAACATTGTGACTGCTGAAGTGTGGAGGGTCTTTTTCTTGTTTTATTATTATTCTTTTTTACATTGACCACATCATTTGACTGATGTGTCATCATGGCATTGACTCTGCTGTTGAGGCCTTTTGTCTGCGTTCAAAATGGGTTTTCAAATGTCTCCTACTAGGAAAACAACTGTCAGCCCGAGAGTTTTTACTCAGCATCTTAAATATATGATATGATATAAAATGGCGATTTTAAATTATTCAGAGGCACGTACTGTAATTACAAACCTCAGCGTCCAGCGCCATGCTGCAGTGTTGCCACGAGGCAAAGATCATCCAGGGTCTGCTTTTTATTGATATTCTCATTTCTGCCCCGGTCAGGGATTTCAGCAGTCCTACACCCTGGATCTGCTGAACACAATTAGGCCAGTGGCTCCCGGGAGTAGCCAGCCACATAGAGGGGCTGGATAACAAGGCCATACTGAATTAGTAATACGGTAAATAAAACACTGGTTGGATAGGAATCCCCGTCTGCCAGGCCCTGGAGTCACAGAAAGCCAGGTTTAAAGGGTCTGTGGGGTCTCACAAACATGCTGTGAATGTTATTGATCTAGATTTGCTTAGGCAACCAAGGGATTTCTGAATGTGTCTCATGGCTGTCTGTTTGCTGTCGTGTTTTGTTTGCTGCGAAATGAAATTATCAAGTTTTCTATGATTGTTTCATGCCAGTATTTTGTGCTACAAACACTTGTGGAATATAATCTGCCTCGATTGAGATTCAATTTTTTTTAATGCTATAATAAAGGGCTGTGCATTATTTATGAAATGGCTGTCCATTTTTCATTTGTGGCCCAAGATGGACTAGTTAGATGGACTGGAGTGACTGATACTGCGAGTCAGCCGTCTTGTTTAAGTTTCTAGTGCTGTGAACCCATTTTAGATTAAACTGGCAATTGAGTTTAAAGTGTGGCAGTAGGTGAATCAATCAGGATTCATTAGGTTAGTTTGTTATGCAATACAGTATACAAGTTGAATATACATATTTTTGTTTTTTATTTCTCTCATTATCCTTTTCTAGTTACTTGTAATTAAATATAATTTACACAGACTTGGATGAGTATAATCTTAAATTCATGCTGTCCGAGGCTGCCTTTTTTGATTCAAGACACCATCAGCATACATGATATCATGGTAATTTGGTTGATAGACCTTGAGAGCCTCAATACAGTAGCAAGGCTGTGTGTTTTAAAGGCGATAAAACCACTCTAATATGCAGCTTATTTCTCCTCTCACCTTTCAGAAGGCTATGCTTCTTTATCCACTTTGCTTGCAATGGCATTGGAGATGAAATACCAGCCCCCAGTAAGCCATTTGGCACCTAATTGAGCAATCCTATTACTTTTCTCTCTCTCTCTCTCTGGACTGTGACTTTCATTGTGCTTAAGCGATTGCTGGGTGCACGGCAACTGATTTCGTTATACTAGATGTGAGTACATGTGTGTTTAGGTATCTTTGTTGTGCTATGATGTGTACATGTGTGCACACGCTTGCTCTGGTTTCTCAAGAACTCAGCTCAGAATATTATAACCACTTTCAACCTGGCATATTTATCATGCCATTGTAGACTAAAATTTTCAAAGAATTTGTAAACTCATGTTTAAAATATAGCTAGCATAGCAGATCTACACCTTCAAAAGTCAGGAAGCAGTTTTTGAGATTTCTACTAAATACTAGATCCAATCATTCTTGGAAATTTCCAAATCTGTTTGCTACAGTTTACCAAAGGACACTATAAGATCTGAAAAATTTGGTGCAGAAGTTCTTCTCTGGCATCCAGGGAGTTCTGCTCTGGCATCCAGGGAGCGTGCAGTTTACCGTTGATCAGGCCAATGGTGCAAAACATAGTCTACTCTAGGCCACGCCTTCAGCCTGGTGGAGACTATTACATGACATGAATTGTGTCAACGTGTTTTATTTTTATTATTGTATATGTCCAACCTAAAGCAGACATGTCCAATGTCCAGCCTGCGGCTTCCTTCTAAAAATCTATTAGTTCATAGTCATGGTATAGTCGAGTGCAATTCATACATTGAAGTGTTTGAGTGTTTTGAAATTGACTTTAGGCAGATAGGATGTTTCTCAGTATAATTTGTAAGGATTCCTAACTTGTAACATTGCCAACAAAAGACTATTGACATTGCACTTACTCTTACATGTAGTGTAGTTTGACGAAGTAGGGCATTCATTTATGAAAAATCACACCCGTGTGAACTGACTAACTGAGTGGTGCAACTCCCCTATCTCCCCCCCCCCTCCTCTTTCTCTCTCTCTCTCATTAGCAGGCAACAGTGCAACACTGTCTCTCTCTCTCTCTGTTTCTGGCACAACAGCGCCCCTACTGGTACTCATACTGGTGCTCATTAGCCAACACATAGGTGAAACAACACATAGGTGAACACGGACATTGCTGTTCCTTGGAGTGGTTGCACCACTCAAAAATATAGAGATACTGTACAAGGTTGTCTGCTTGACAGCGACGATATTATGTGTAAACGAGAATAAAAAGCATGAAGTTTAGACTTTTACAACTGGATGAGTTGTGTTACTTGCATAGTTCTGAACGATCGATTTTTCTCCTTTGGCCACACTGGCATTTCAGTGAGCTAAGGCCTATACCATTACTCATACTGTTACAGGCACAAATTCAATGAATGACCTTTGAGACATCTCCCCCTGACTCCCATAGTCTGACTATCCACTCTGTAGAAATGACAATTCTATTACAAACTCCCCATGCACATTGCACTGAAATCCAGTACAGATTGTACTGTATTTAATGTCATCAAGAAAACAACTAACATGCTGTGTTCTGGTAGAGCAAGATTTTGGCTTAATTTGAATTTACAAAAGACACACAAGCTGATCTCAGTTTGAGCAGATGTATCTGCACCAGTGGATTATAGCATTTGGCCAAGGAGTCTGGCATTGTAACAGGTTGCTAACAAATAAGACCATTAACACAGGGCACCTAACACCTGCTCATTTAGCAATTACCATTTAGTTCTGGACCCAACACACTGTCAGAGGAAAGTTCCCGGTTACACAGGATTCATACGCTGGACCAGCTTATGTTGAGCTCATCCATGATTCTTAGCGGACCTATGGAAGCCTTGGTAGGTTTTGATACATGCTGGTTAATAAGTCCTTAATGCTGTTGCAGTGGAATCAGACGGATGTAACTGTGTGATTTTCTTTCGAAGGCAGATATGAGTATGTGATTAATTCAACATTTATAGTCAGGATTTCCATAATTAGAGTCCCTGACCAGAATCTTATTTCGATCATCATTGCTGGTATAACACATGCACAGACATTCCTCTTGGAGGTGATTAAATAATATTCTATTAACGCCTAACCAGTGGGGCTGTAATCTGGCAGTGAAAATGGAATCGTGGGGGGGTATGGGGGGGGGGGGGGGGGCTTTTCTTTGTTGTATCATCCCAGTGTACATTTTGGCACATGCTTGCGTGTGCATGCGTGTGTCTGCTTACTTACGTGTATTGTTTTCTCTCACTACATTCTTCAGTATGTCTTGCTGTATTTATGGTCGTGGGGGGGCTATACGACACATTGTGTTGTGGTCACTTAGATGTGTGCATATCGTAATGTATACTGTATATAAGCCTTCTGAAACCAGCTAGTAGCCATCGGAGTGCGCTTGATGCATAATAATGCTCAATTGTGGCAAATATGACTAGAATAAACTCCCAATAAATCCTATCGGTGGATATACAGTAACAGACGAGGAATCATTTGATAAAATAGCACGGTGTCAAGTCGAGGCTATAAACTGGAGTGTGCATGGAGGTCTCAAACACAGCAGACCCACCGTAATCTGACGTAGAAAGAAATTCATGCACTGGTGCGGGCCATTGTGAGATTGTGCTCCTACAAGCCACGAGTAAATAAACACAGTGCTGTCTCTATTTAATGTGCCCTGCATGCTAGAGACCACATGACTAATGCTGCATTCTCATGCGTGCTCTGGTTTTTATCTCTGTCTCCATAGGGGACCATCAAGGTTCTAGATGTGTGGCTAACATGCAGCAGGCGTCCATGCCCACGCCTTTGTCCTCCATTTTATATCATCGCATAAATCACGTGTGTGTGTGTGTGTGTGTGTGTGTGTGTGTGGTGGGGGGGGGGGGGGGGGAAATAAAAACAAGTCTCGTCTTTTCCTTTTAGCATAGTTGGTCATGCTAAGCACACGGTATGCACCTTCTTGCATAATTGAATAGGTCGTGATTAGTTCTAAATTTCCCGGGTTTATTTATTCAATTTAAATTGGGCTGTGATTGTGAAAAACCCAGCAGCATCACGGGCGGGCATTTTGTGGTTCGCAGGACTGAGATTGAGCTTTAGCTCCTTTCTTTGCTCATTTGACTGTACAAAGCACATAACATGGAGCAAAGATGCTGTGCTGAAGGTGTGTGAGGTGACTGTTTTAGCCGTCGGTGTGTTTTAACAATATAAAATGTAAATGTCTCACAAACTCATTTATAATTAAATGTGAAAGTCTGCTATATTTAGCCGTAGCCCCTCTTTGCAGGCCACAGAGCCACCTTTGGCCTGGGTCAGCCTGCTGGTCTCACTGTTAGCCCTGCAAGAGGCTGGGTCTCCAACGGCTGTATGGAGGCTCAGAGCTGCTGCACTGCTGAGCTCCCCTCATTATTACACAAACAAATACACACGTAGGCTCACAGAGCCCTTACTGTACGTATACTGAACTCAAGTACAGTATATGCAATTATGCACTTATACTCAGTGTACAGTATATCTACTATATAAATGTTAAAGTTGTCTCAGGGTTTGTCTGGATGTGTACTGTATAATCGAGATCCCCAACTGTCTGGACAAATATACCCATATATGGACATGTCTGCCATCACTCGTGCGTCAGAACGAATCACTCCATTGTGTTAGGCATTGGTTGATGTCTGCGCAAATACCCACACCAGATTTGTTTTCACGTCCGGATACCCCGTCCAGGTCAGGAGACTTGGCTCTGATCTGAACCAATTCGATTTTGGCGTTAGGAACACGTTGTGACTGCATGCCCATGCTGACGTCGACCCCCGGCAGGGTTCGAACCCACAACCTTCCGCATGAAAGAGCGGCATATATGCCCTAACCACTACACTAGGGTGGCCCGCACAAATACCCACACTAACTGGCTAAATTTTTGAGGGGCGCTAGCCCCTCCTATAACCAGCTAGGGTAAACTTCGTCCTACATTAAATTCCCATTGACAATTAATGGAGAATTTTATGTCATAGTCTCTGAGCAAATCGTCATGGTGTCTATTTTTGTCCTACACAAACATTACATTCCCATTGACAATGAATGGACAATTTTACATAGTGTCTGAGCAAGTAGACATGTTACGTCATGATGACAAATTCCCATAAGAGCGCCCCTCACTTCACACAGGTGTGATTCTTTTCCCTGTCACTGCAAATTCCTTGGGCATAAGTGTAAGTCTGGGATGCCTGGCATGCTGCTCATTTTGTTATCTGTATTGGACACAAACATTGCATAGTTGTTTTGATGGTGGATTACAAGTTTTTATTGATTAACAAATTGGCTGGTTTACCTACCTACAATATATTTAAGTGAACTACTTGTGATTGTTGATAGGGTATTTGAAGCTCTCGATTGGATAAGAAGATCAGACAATATGATACAATGCCCTTCCAAATCCATTGTTTAAATGCCATATCCAGCTGTTCTGGTGTAAAATCTCAATAATATTCCACCCATCTTAAAATGATTTACTCTGCCATCTGTGTGTGTGAATGTAAAGGATATTGTAAAACGCTTACATGGCGCCATTTACCATTATATTTTATGTGCTATCTGTTATGTGCTGCTTTTTTTGGCCGTATTTCTTGCAAAAGAGATTTTTAATCTCAATGAGACAAAAAAAAAAAACGTTTTTTTTCTTAGTTTTTAATACGTTTATATAATCAGGAATCCCATGTATTCACAGTGAGAGCACTTCCCTATTTCCCATACTAACCTCTCGTACAGCAGACCAGGCTTTGTGATACACTTTGGTTACATGCACGTGGCTCTAACCACTTAAATCCTATACTTCCATTAGCCGGAGTCCCCCAAATTTCTTGCTGAAATGAGCAGATCTAACTATCTTTTAGATATGCTATTTTCCTAAATGTTCACCCTGTGGAAGAAGTACTTGGATCTGTTGCTGACACTTAAAAGTAGGGCAAGTGATATTGTTTTGTTTAAATGTGTTTAAAAAGTGTTAAATAGCTTATTTTAAGTGATAGTAATCATAGCTATAGTGTTCAGTAACGGGAGACAAGTCTCCCCATCTCTCCAGCTCTTTAGTAAACAGAAAAGGCTTTTCAGGTCAGGATACCAATTTTATCCAATCTGGTGAGAGAACTCTCACAGCATACAGTTTTGTTTCCTAATCGGCTAACATTTGCAACCCGCCCTAAAAGGTATTTCATGTTTATTTAGAGAGAGAGAGAGACGGGGAGATCACAGTTACTGAACATACTGTACACTCAAAAAACTTTTAATTTTAACCAAAACATAATCATTTGCCTTTTAAGTATAAGTAGAAATACCACAGTGTGGAATTACTCTGTTTACAAGTGAACGCTCTGTATTCAAAATGTGATGTAAGTAAAAGTGCAAAAGTGTTAGGATAAAATATACTAACAAAAGTCTAAAAGAATCATGCCTAATGGCCCGTTTCTGAATCATAAATATATCGGACGATCAGAATGTTTTACTCCGTAATATCGGTATCAGCAATTCAGCATCAGGCCCAAATACCCACTTGGTCGGCCTCTACTGTAATATATACAGTAGGCAGCAGGCTACATATTATAAAATAGAAAATGCCATTACAGCGTGAGGAAACATGCCCAGCGGTGGAGTCATGGCTACTTATCACAAAGGTAAAAGCCCAATTTGCTGCTTGCTCCGGTGGCTGTGACAGCATTTTGGGCCTCTATTACTTCGACCACTTGCTTGCTGGGCATAATTGCAGGAGGACAGGGGACATGTTTATTCATGCGGTCATGCGTTGCTGGCCTTTCACCTGTGTGCATCTCTCTGCTGAATATTTATCTGAGCCCATCCCTCTCCCAAGAGGGGGCCTGAATCCATAATACACACACATACGCATGTGTGTGCACACACGCACCACGTTCATGTGCGCACACACACATGAATTCCCACCGCCCTAGCTCCCAGAAACACATAATCGTTCTCATTTTGCATGATTTTCAGATCAGTATTCCATTAAGGCTGATACTGTAAATATATAATATTAATATAATATAAAATATATAATATTTATTCTGATGCTTACATTTCAACTGGTATATCCAATAACATGTTAATAATACGCATTGGTAAAATTGAAGTGAGTGTGGTGTTATATTCTGGCATAATGAGATGAGCAGGGAGATGCTCTGTGCTTTGAACACGCCTACAGGGCGGTGTGCTTCTGCCTGCCTGTGTGCAGCCCCATGCTGGGAGTGATAATGGCTGGACATGGCCCTCTCCCTTGAAACCAGCTGCTCTCTGTCCTAAGCCAGGGAACCAGGGTGGGCCAGGGGACTTCAATTGGGGCAGGTGGTTTCCCGGATCCAGGGCAGGGCAGCGGTCAATGGGCTGGTGTTGACAGCAAAGACCCTGGTTGGGGGGTGGTTGGGGGACGGCACCTGCATCCATGCGTTGTTGTCGTTTCATCTCGTGTAACTTGAGGCTACCAGTGAGGCTCGGTTTCATGTGGATCTCTATTCGTGCAAGAAATGATATGTTGAGAGAGATGGGACGTTTCATATAATCGGTCATTGTGCGAATCAATTCTTGGCTACTTTTTAAAGTGGATTTACGTGTAGTTTTTTCAGTGAACCAATTAACCTACAGTACTCCATAGCTTCAAATAGATACATTGTTATTTCTGTTAATCATCAGTGTTTCAAATTATGGGTCCATTTGTACACAGAGTTAAGGTCAATGCACACAGATGCGTTTTTCAGAGTTTTTTCCGAAAAACACGTCCAGTCTGAAAAGACCTTTAAAGTGATGCTGTGTAACATTGTCTTTTTGGCAAATATAAATAATGTTTAATAATGTTTAGAGAAGTTGTCAAAAATAAATGTATGTGGAATAGTCATTGTGAAAAATATACCCGTGAACATTGGTCAAAAATTACACAAAGGTTACACAGTATGTATGACTTAAAAATAAAACATTTTACACATTTAAATTACAAAATATTACTGCGCGTACGTGGTTACTGTAAGTGACACAGTTCCTTAAGTTGTGTAAACTCTGAAATGTAATCATGCTGGCAGCGTCGCACCACTATTTCCCACCTGCATCACCGACAGTACACATCTGTCGCTGGTAATTGGCGTGAGCCGTTTTCTAGCCAACTGTTTATTTTCCTCTATTCCCCTTTTCTCCTGTGAGCATGTGATGTGTAATTCCTGGGAGAGGCCAGGCTGGTTAAGGATCGCTGCTGGGGAGACTTCCTTTGCTTTGCTTCCAAGAAAACAGCCGTTTCATCTCGCGCGTGCGCCGAATCGGCTCGGGTTAGGATGGAAGCCAGATCAAACGGTGGGCAGAAGCGGAGGTGACATTGACAGAGACTCGCCCATATCAACGCCGACACGCAAACGCAAGGAAGAAAGCGGGGAAAGTTCAACTGATGGAGGAGTGGAGAATATCTGCAACGGGCAGAAGTATGGACGTACTGTTTGTCGCATAATCGACGATGCACCTTATGCTTGCAGATGAAAGAGACAGATAGAGAAAGGGGGGAGGGAGATAGTGAACCCACAGATAGCATGAGGAAAGAAGGGAGAGAGGGATGAATTCAGGCAGGGGACAGAGATTGGGTTGGCTCCCACCAGATGTGGGAGCATTAATTACTCCTAATCAAAGCCTGTGCCAGCATGATGACAGCAACAGACAGGCAGGATACACTCAAGGTCATTAGTGTCCTACACACATACACTTACACACGCACATTACAAACGCACAGACCCTTGCATGGAAACAGCATGCATCTTAAGACCCTTGACTGTGTGTGTGTGTGTGTGTGTGTGTGTGTGTGTGTGTGTGTGTGTGTGTGTGTGTGTGTGTGTGTGTGTGTGTGTGTGTGTGTGTGTGTGTGTGTGTGTGGGGGGGGGGGGGGTGTGTGTGTGTGGGGGGGTGTGTGTGGGGGTGTGTGTGTGTGTGTGTGTGTGTGTGTGTGTGCGCGTGCGTTTCTGTGACATTTGGGATGCTGTTTTATGCCATGAAATTAACTCAAATCAAGAGACACTGCACCGCTTCCAAAAATATTCCACAGAGTCTGACTACCCTGATTCCCTTTGATCTCATTTACAAAAGCCAAAGAAATGCACAATGCTACTATGTTAACCGGAAAGATAATACAGTACTATATGAAAAGCCATGAGAGTTTTTGCTTCCCTTCGAGGTAATTTTGATTTTGGTTTGTCGCCGAAGTGTTTTGCTACAACGCTAAGAGGATTACTGGTTGTTTGTTGGGGCTGATGTCTGGGTGATTGAGATAAGGCAGAGAGAGAGAGTGAGCCTGGTGCAGGTGAGGCGTGCTCACTGTCTGGCAAAATGAAGCTGGCTTCTGGGGCACTACAGTCAGGGATTGCTATTAGTGTCATTGCAACGCTGGTTGTTATGGGACTTAAAGTTTTAGGAACTAATTTTACTGGGGATTTCATTTTCCACCTTAAAAAATTTCATGGATTACTAGACCTGCTGTGCCTGTTGAATTGTTCTAATTTATTTCTACATGTATTAATGTTTGCATGTTTTTAAGGTTTAAAAAAACTATGGTGTTTTTGCCATGGCAGTCACTCTAGATGTGCAGGTAATTATGCTAATTAAGAGGGACTTTCTCTTATTGGTCTTGCATTGAAGCTTCTGCTAAATCCATCAAATATCTCAACTGTCACAGCTGTGTACCTTAAAGCAGCTATAACATGAATTTTAAAACAGTTTTTAATATTAATATTTTATAATAATATTTTAATTAATATTTAATATCTTATTGTGTATGTCCCTCAAACGTATTGCACTCTGTCTGTCTGTCCGTCCGTCTGTCCGTGTGTCCGAGTCCGTGTGTCCGTCCGTCCGTCTGTGAACAGCTAATCTCCGGCACCGTTAACCCGGTCGATGCCAAATTGCACACACACTCCCTGGATGCCAATGATGAACCTCTGCCCCAAAATTTCCAGAATGGCCTGTTATAGCGCCACCAGGAGGCCGCTTTGTGCAAAACAAGTTTTTCGACAGTACACCTACAGATTTTGGACACATCGTGTGATTTCCGTGAAATTGTGCACGCACATTCCCACTAGTTTCTAATGGTTTGAGCCTCAATCACCACTCTGATATAACCAGTCCATGGCATTTCTTCTTTTTTTTTTGCTTCCGAAGCTGTTTTAGCTGCAGTACCACAATGTCCTGAGGTGGTGGGGGCGCAGATATGCAACTTATTTAATATTTGAGTCATTATAATACTGATACTAGATAAACACAAGCTTGTTTCCATTCCATGCCAGCTAGCATGGAAAATGTAAGTGGAAATGTAAATTTGGAACTGAAGACTGAAGAGAGGGAGGAATTATACAAAGTAGGGTGACATTGATGACATCACAAATATGTCCAAATCAGTTGAGCTGTTCCTGAGAGCAATTTCCATAAAAGCCCCTATATGATGAGAAATCCTGACTGTTCAAAATTGCATATTTGTGGGGATAGAAAATACACAGGGGGCCCAGGCGGTGGCGTAACCGTCTGGGCACCCGACTGGTAATCCAGTCGCAGTGTGCCGCGGGTTCGACTCCCGAGCCCGACACGGCCTTTACTGCATGTCTTCCCCCATCTCTCTCCAGTTTCCTGTCAGCCTACTGTCTGTCCCTTCAAAAAACCAATAAAAGGCGTAAGCTGCAAAAAAATATCTTAAAAAAGAAAAACACAAGAAAAGTTGAATTGTATGTTAGGTCCTTTTATGCCTTTATGGATAAACAGCATGGACATCATGCAAACGTGCATTTGGTGTCTTACATTTGCCTGCTTAGTTGAGCTCAAGCACTGTACGGATGGAGAGCGGTTGTACCTGTCATCATTAGGGCCGCTCCCTCCACTGGCTCCCTTGGGGCCTCCGTAACACTGGGCGCACTCCAGTGCTAATATCCCTGTCTAAGAGCTAGTGAGGCACCTTACCTCAAGTAATGCTCCCTAGTCCCTCCTGCAATTTAGCCTGCCACCCAACTGTGGCGTGTCCCAAGCATCGTCGGAAATTACAACAAAGTGCTGACGTGAGGAAATGTATATCCTCGAGGAATGTATCTCGTTTCTCAGACAATTATGAATGATGCATGCATAACAAGTCAAATCAGTCAGTACTGCCATATGCCTTGCAATGCCTGCACCGGCACGTGCATAACTGCATACGTATGTGTGAGTGAACATACAGTAGGTGTGTGTGGGCATGCATGCACATGCGTTTGTGTGCTAGTATGTCAGTGTGTGCACCTGTTTTCGTGTGCACACATGCATGCGGCCCCCAGTGTCTTTTTCTGCTGAATGCACAACAAATGCCTCCTAATCAGAATTCCCTACAGCTTCTTCCTTCAACCTTGTGTCCCTCCCTGAAATCTGACATTGTGTGTGTGATATTACCTCTCTCTCTCTCTCTCATTGACCCTGTCAGCAGGGCAGGGGGAGCCCGGTAAAAGCCCTCCAACCATCACAGTTAGGCTCGGCTGAGTAAAGGAGTATAGGAGGGCTTTCTCTATAGCAGCTCAGTCTGTGGATTATACCGCTCAATATGAGATTACAGTCCAATGAATGTGTGCTGCAGACACAATGCATGGGATGGCTCAGCCCTCAACATCAAACAGAGATTTAGGCATGGAACTGGAAGGGGACTATCTAGTGATCTGGATGAGTCTAACACACTGCTTACTGTCATTCACACTTGTCTCTTTTGCCATGATCTTGGATAAGCACCTCGTCTCGAGATCCACCTACCTAATGAGATGCTTTGTTTTAACCACTTTCAGCCTGGTCTCCCTATTTTGGGCATGTCATTTATTATATTTTTTAATTAAAAAATTTCAACATTTTAAAGAATAGAACAAACGGAAAGGAGTGCACACTAGTAGTGGCGAGGTGCTGACCACAGGAGATAAAACTTGAGAAAAAGACATGAGAAAAGAGGCCGCACAGCTCGTAGTCATGATGCTATAAACTTTTTAATAAACCATCGTTTCGTTTTCATATCCTGAAGAAGGCAACCTGCTTGCCAAAACGTTGGTTTATTAAAAAGTTTATAGCATCGTGACTACGAGCTGTGCGGCCTCTTTTCTCATGTAAAACAATTTAAAGAATAGCATATCTACTTGCAGATCGGCTGTTTAAGTATTTGTCATTTGATGAAATAAATGTATAGGCGTTTATAGTCCTTAAGTGGTTAAAGAGTTATAGCATTTTTCCTGTTCATTTATTTTTTTGCCTGTGTATGTCAAATCTCTGTCATGTGCGAGTCAGGCTGTAATACTATACGGTATGCTCAGATTGTCAGTATCACATCTCTTTGTGGTGAGCAGAGCAGGGTGATTTCCTGGATGATTTCACTGTCTCAGTGTCCATCTGCTGACGTGACTCTGAGTCTGCATGCACTTACCCAGTGTGGAATCAGAAAGCCCCAGTAAGGAGCCCAAACCCAGTAGAACTAGCCGTACTGGGATTTCATTTGACACCTCACCGGGAGTATTATCCTATTGCTTTCTTTGTTTTGCCACTGCTTCGGTGTGTTCTTTGAATTATACTGTCAGGATTTCATATTGTGTTTTCATGGCAAAGACATGGGTTAAAAAAATGGGTTTTGCTTTTCTTATTGGAGAGAATAGTAGGCATTCCACTTTCATTCTCATTCCATTCGTGCGTGCGTGCGTGCGGGCGGGCGAGCGTCCGCCTGTTTTAAACAGTTTCCTGTCTAAATGTTTCATGTGTTCACAAGAATAAGACATTTCTTCTGCTTTTTTAAGATATTCTTTGTGCTTTTCTGCCCCTACTGATAAGACATAGTGAAGATAGACAGGAAACAGGGAGAGAGATAATGGGAATGACACGCAGCAAAGGCCGTCGCGATCGGGATTTGAGTAGCTTCCAGAGCTCCCGAAGATTGTTTTTGTTTTCCTCGTTCCATCATTGATAAAGTTACTTTTAGCGGGTTTGGTCATGGTAGTTACAATGTTCCTTAGCTTGGTTCGTTGGGTTTTTAGGATGCCCAGTTGGGTTTGGAGATCACTGTCGAAGCGCTTGGCTAGCTTGGACGTGCATTAAGAAGTTCAGAGCATTTTTTCTCTCTGGCTTTCATTGCAGTCAGTGTGTCCGAATTCATCCATGGTTCTGAGCGGGTTTTGACCCTGATGGTTCTCAAAGGAGACATGTTGTTTAGTACTGCTGTAAATTTGGTTTTGAAGCTAAGTCATGCTTATTCGACTAGTGTGCTCCTGAGCTCATCGGACCAATCCAGACTCAAGTTCAAGGTTAAAGGCCTCGCTAGAGTAGGTTTTGAGGTCCCTAGAATAGATATGACTGTTTTGTGACAGCCTGACTTTTGTTTTAGTTTTTTGCGGGTACAGACAATCATAAAATTATCGCTAATACAATAACTCCTTTCTTGGAGATGCTGGATTTGTCCAAGGTCAGAATGAGATCAATGACAGTTTGAGTAGAATCACACACTCTTGTGGGTTGGGTAATTAACTGACTGACACTATGTAGATCTACTGAATGACTTAAACACAGGTGCTTCCTTACGTTGCATGTCTGTATTATAATCGCCAATCAGATTTTTTCTACACATTCCTCCCCAGCTAAGCACCCCTCAAGTATATCATAGAACCCATGTTGATCAGGTGGTCTGTAGACGGTGCCATTTTTGAAAATATATTCAACCCACACAGTTTCAATTTCATCATGCTGCAAGTCAGTAGGAGTAACGTTTTCAGTGTCTTTGTGAATATACATGCACACACCACCACCATGCCTGTTTCTGTCGTTTCTGATGATAGAATAGTTCTCTATTTCAACTTCTCATCAAGTTTTGTTTCAGAAAAAATAACCGCTTTGAAACATTTGTCTGATTTTAGCCAGTTTGGGTCCAAGGCTGTTGACGTTCAGGTGAAAGATATGTAGTCCGTTGGCTCTGACTATGGTGCTCATGACCTCCGTGTTAAAGTAGGAAAGCGGAGGGTCATTGTTGGTATCCATAGTCACCGCGGGTTGCCTTTAAGGGAGGGAGGGGGGTCGGCACGGGAAGGCGGGATTGGGGATGTTGGGGGTGGGGGGAGGGGTCCCTCATCCAGGTTTGTAGGTTCTGGTGGTAGGCCTGGAGCGTGAAAGTAGGCCGCGATTGTTTGTTTCATTCTGCAGCAGCCTGCTGTTGGCCAGGACGAATACAATATTCGGGACCGGGACCTCAACTAGGTCTCAGTATAAGCCAGCAGGCGCCCCAGGATAAGACATTTCAATACAGCTACATTTTGTGAAGCAATGAAACGGGTTGATGAATGAACTCTGGCAGAGGTTGTTGCTGCATTCTTGATGAGGTTTAAATGGCGGAAAGTGAGGTCTTTCTGTACCTGTCATGTTCTATTTCAGAACATACTGAACTTTCTGTGTTTTTGCGCCCTCTAGTGGACACTACTTAACTTTGGGTTCCCTTGTAATCTAGTTTATTCACAAGCAAGACGTCAGCTCATGCGGTCACACAGTTCAACTGCTTAAACAGTATTCCTTATACACTTTCTGTTCATGTCTTGGAAAGCATCTTCTGTGAGTACTATGACTGCAATCTTTTCTGATGTGTACTGTAGGCTACTTTTTGTAGCCATGTGTTTGTTTAGATTCCCCCTCTGCATTTGTGTTTGGTACTGAGCCCACGTTGTTTGATCATGCTAAGCTAGCGCTAGCATCCAGGTTGTTTGCTAAGCTTATACTAGTTTCAGTGTTTCTCTGTGCATTGATATGATGTGACATTTTCACTGTTTTGTCAACTTTAATAGCTTTATGCAAGCTCTAAAGAGCCTTTCTGACTTTTTGTCAATTCATACATAGTACAGCAATTAATGATTACATTTTATGATACAGTTCATAACAATTCCTAATGCTGTTTATATTTCATGGTTCAATTCATATGGACAGTAATATTGTATTCTTGTAATTCATTTCACAGTAATGTGTAGTGTTGTAAAAACAGGTTAAAAACTATTTACATATATCTACAAGCTATTTACATTTTATATAGTAATTTCATGTAATTTAAAAGTGATAGTCTACTGTCTCTAATGCATAATGCTTGTATACATTGTAGCTGTATGTTTTATGCTGTTTATTATTTCTTTGAATGTTTGTACAATTAGGCATTATTTAATTAGTGCTTCTTTTGTGTCATTATGTTTCAGTTTTACAATTTTGTCTTGATTGGTTTGGAGAAGAAGTAAAAGCCCCTTCAACTTTGCTCTGCCTCTGACCATCTCTCAAGTCAAGTGTTAGCTGTCTGTTTATTTGTGTACCCTCCACACACATTGAGAACAGAACAGTAAAAAGAAGTCTTCCCGGCGGGCACGACTACAAAGACAAACAGGATACTACAGCATCACTCTGACCTGCATCTTCTCACAACCACCCTCGAGAGGCAGTGAGTCATCATGTCGACTACAGGAGAGGCAGTCGAAGAACGGACACCTTCTCACTCTCAGGATCGTGAGTCCACCACTTCCAAACAAAGCAAATGTTCCACTTTCAGTGCAGCAGCCGCCAGGGCACGAGCTAAAGCTGCCAAAGTGCGTGCTGCCTTCTCTCAGAGAGAAGCGGAAATAATGGTTCAAGTGGCTGAAATGAAACTCAAAAGGGCTCGTATAGCTGCCGAGTTATCTTCATTACAGTATGAAAGAGACGCCGCAGCAGCCGAGGCAGAGGCTAAAGTTCTAGAGGCGGCAGCGGACGGTGAAAACGGAGAGGGCAGTAAGATGGACATGGAGGACACAACTAAAACTGCCATAGAACGCACACAAGCTTATGTCCAACATCACTCTCAGCAGCCTCCTAGTCTCACAGAACGTCCACAGCAGTCTCCTGGGGTGGAGGAACCCCCACGGCTTCAACCTTACACACCATTACTTCCTTTCATTCATCCCACTGTAGACTCCCATTCAAACAGAGACCATGACTCAACATCTTCAAGCAGAGAGAGTCAACATGTCGACTCCAGAGCGGATCGGGACAGCAACGGTCATGATGGCAATGCGGCTCAGCAGCTGAGCTGGTCAACGCCCGCAGATCACCAACAGGCCACCGCGAACAACGTCCCCCCTTATGCAAGGCTGCATACAGGCCATCCCTCTTTTACAAAGCCCAACAGCGACAGACACTTTGCAGCTCTGCATCCTGGACCACCACCTTGGAACGCAGAAGGCTCAACCGAGAATGGCGGGGAGGGTGATGGAGAGACAGATCCGCCAACAGTCACCTCAGCATGCACCAACGTCGGAGACCAGAGCTCCAGGTCCTGTTCCAAAGTTTGCCTGGTGAAGGCCTATCCCAAAGCTCACCCAGACAAAGCAGCAAAGGTCTACGACCTTTTCAAACTCACCGGATCGAACTCTCCATACACCCTCCGCACATGTTCTGGGATTACGGAGACATATGGGAGAAGAGCTACAGGATTCACAGCAGAGTCCTTGGACGGAGAAGACGGATGCCCAACCTTCTCAACTCCATGCTCAACTCAGCTTCAAGTCAAGGAGACTTTCATCACCACAGCGGAAGTCAAGGTCCAGACGGCCGCAACCTTCAGCTCCACAGCGGACAGACAACAGACAGACTCCTCGTCGACCATCACAACTTCCAGCCAAGCAAGCTACACTTCAGGCGTACTTGTCAACCCGGTCAGCAGCCACATGGAACCAACGGTCACAGCAGTCTGCAGCACATCTGGATCACTGTCCACAGTATCGGTCACCCCTCCAAATGTGACAGCCCATGTTCAGCCTCTCTGTAGCCCCTTGTCACAATCTGCATCTGCCCTTCGAAACGACACAGAGTCATTCCTGGAGCTACCACCTCAGGCTCCTACACTGCTTCACAAAAGGTCAGCATCCGTCCATATCAACCCTTGGTCTAAGACCAGCTCTCACTATGATACCTCGACACAGAGAAGCATTGCCATACCGCCTTCTGGTCCTCTCTTCAGCCCAACCATCCCACCTCCTGCAGACAAGAATCTCCTGCAGCTCTTCGGGAAGGTTGCCGACCAGCCAGAGTATATGTCTGCCATTAGGGCAGCATCCCCTACTCCCCACTCGATACGCAGTCCCTCACACCAAACTTCTGAGACCCAGGACACCCCCTTTCTCATGTCACTTGTCACCATACTGACACGCCAGTGGTATGCCCCCCTGCCCCCTCCAGAGACATTCGACGGCGGAGGTTTCCACCGCCAGCAGTGGAGACAGGTACATTGTCTCGCCAACGTCTGAGAATGGACTGTCGCAAGAGTACCTTCCAAAGGTCCACTGTCCTGGTCAAAAGGCCTGTCTTTGAGACAGTCTTCCTTATTTCAGTCAAGGTTCTGGACTCACTTTAGTTACCTCTATCTTTAGGAGAGTAATGCAATGTTTCATTTATCGTTTGTTTAGTTAGTGGCATTTGATAACAAATACCAGGCGAGGAGTGTCATGTTCTATTTCAGAACATACTGAACTTTCTGTGTTTTTGCGCCCTCTAGTGGACACTACTTAACTTTGGGTTCCCTTGTAATCTAGTTTATTCACAAGCAAGACGTCAGCTCATGCGGTCACACAGTTCAACTGCTTAAACAGTATTCCTTATACACTTTCTGTTCATGTCTTGGAAAGCATCTTCTGTGAGTACTATGACTGCAATCTTTTCTGATGTGTACTGTAGGCTACTTTTTGTAGCCATGTGTTTGTTTAGATTCCCCCTCTGCATTTGTGTTTGGTACTGAGCCCACGTTGTTTGATCATGCTAAGCTAGCGCTAGCATCCAGGTTGTTTGCTAAGCTTATACTAGTTTCAGTGTTTCTCTGTGCATTGATATGATGTGACATTTTCACTGTTTTGTCAACTTTAATAGCTTTATGCAAGCTCTAAAGAGCCTTTCTGACTTTTTGTCAATTCATACATAGTACAGCAATTAATGATTACATTTTATGATACAGTTCATAACAATTCCTAATGCTGTTTATATTTCATGGTTCAATTCATATGGACAGTAATATTGTATTCTTGTAATTCATTTCACAGTAATGTGTAGTGTTGTAAAAACAGGTTAAAAACTATTTACATATATCTACAAGCTATTTACATTTTATATAGTAATTTCATGTAATTTAAAAGTGATAGTCTACTGTCTCTAATGCATAATGCTTGTATACATTGTAGCTGTATGTTTTATGCTGTTTATTATTTCTTTGAATGTTTGTACAATTAGGCATTATTTAATTAGTGCTTCTTTTGTGTCATTATGTTTCAGTTTTACAATTTTGTCTTGATTGGTTTGGAGAAGAAGTAAAAGCCCCTTCAACTTTGCTCTGCCTCTGACCATCTCTCAAGTCAAGTGTTAGCTGTCTGTTTATTTGTGTACCCTCCACACACATTGAGAACAGAACAGTACCGTCTTCCCTGTTAAGGATTGATTATTTTCATTTTCAAGGCAAGGCCATTCAGCAGCACACACATCGTATAGAATATGAATTGAGCAATTTCCCAACAGGTACTTTTACAAGATATCAGTGTTTGTTTCTGATTAAAGACCAAAGATGTTTATCGAGACTGAGATTAATAGTAAATTGACAGTAAATGACAATTTACTGCCCAATGAGTCTGACTTCAAGAGACTGACTACAGAGACATACAGTATGACCTTCTCAAATACTCAGTATTCAGATGACATTTGGTCTTTGAGTGGAACCAAGAGACAAAAAAGGATTTGTCGCTGCATTGACACGCCAGTGTCTTCTTCCTCCCCTTCTGTTGACCTCTGAAGTGGAATGCTTATTATTAGAGCGCTCGTCTCGCATCTCAATTTAGTCGTGCTTTCCTTTTCTCCACCCCCAGGAGCACAGGCATGCATGCACACACAGTTCTTCACCCCCAAATCACTTCAGCATTTTGCATGTGGGGTTTATCACTCTAGAGATGCTCTTTAAGAAGAAAGGCTGAAACAATGCTTCCATTAATTATCGGCATAAAGCATAATGGACGAGATATACTTCCATGGTGGCTCACACCATCCCTTTTGTCATAAAAGGAAGTCCTTTCAAAAGCATCGGAGGACCTTTATGGTGCAAATGACTGGGCCTCTAAGGCTGGATATGAGAGAAAAACTAGCAGCTTTTGAAGTATTTCTTATCTCTTTACGGTTTTACACGCATCCTAGCTCCAGTTCCCTCCCCATAAAATGCTCATTTTAGACATAAACAGTCAGCTAGATTTCCACAAGATGCAACATGCATTTTTTCATTTATCATGAAGAGTATAAAAGTATTTGTGTGAAAACATTATCATAAAGGCTACATGTTGAAGAAGGACATTACTTTTTCAGTCTTTATGCAACAGTTACTCAGAGAGGTTCAGATATGCTGTTTCCTTGGCTTGCTCTGCGTCAAGTCCTGGGGCTTCAAACACTTCTGAATGAGTCTAATGACTCATTATCACATAATTGATATGTAATATATTAGTGGTCCTGGGGAAGTTAATAGCCTGTCACTCTCATTTGAAGGCAAAGGAGGGAGCTATGGGGGAGGCTTGTGAAAACATAACATTTGAAAGGTGCCATTTGCTGTGGTTTCTCTACGTAATATCCTAGGACGTGATTCCCCTGAATTGGTTTTCATATCTCTGGAATTGAATCTCAGGTAGGCCTATTTCAGAAAACAGCTCGTGACAACTGGCTGTCTTTCCATATTCTTATGCGAAGAGCCAGACTGCACGCTGAATCAATTTGTTCGCTTCTCTCAATAGACAGGTTGTTGTTTGGGGCTCCATGCGGTCATGGCGCGTATCTGCTTTTGGATCATGTGAACCCGTAACCACATGGGTTTTCCATTCCAATTCAGTGACGTGTGCAACTGTGCATGTTGCGTCCACGTGTGGACACCAAGAGTGAGGAAAGAGCATAGGTTTAACACCAAGAGACACAGGACATGGATTTAACCCTATAGTAATCCAGGATCAGGTATTAATGAGTGGAGGATAAGTTCATCTATCACTCTTCGTTTTGCTCGCGTCAGCCTCCATCACTCAGGCAATCAGTCAGCTTGGTTGGCAGGACACCTGGCCATGCCCTCGTTGTGGCTGTGTTATTAGCAGCCATTTAATGATTCATTCATGTCTTCGCATTAAGATGTTGCACTCTGCACATGCTTATTTTAGATTGCAGAATTTGCTACAGGCCAGGGCTCAGAGGACTGCACTCATGAATGAAGCAAGCTTTGAGTTTGAGTGGGTGGAGGTTTTCCTCACAAGAGGGATGTCTCCCCCCAGTGGTCACTGCAGGGATTGAATATAGGCTAAATGTAAAATAATTACAGTAGTTGGGCTGATTACGGAACGTGGGGTTGACTTTAAGAGCTACATGCTGGGATATTGTGAGGCATTTAGGTACACAGTGTCAGTGTATAGGGGCACCTCTCTCCCTCTCCCCTTCACTCTCTCTCTTTCCCTCTATCCATCTGCCTCTCCGTGTCGCTTAGTCCTTTCTTGTAAAGCCATTGGGGTGTGCCTAATGAATAGCATTCATCAAAGTCCTATCCCTTTGATCAGAGCAAATCCACTGTGCCATGCCTGGTTCTCCACTCCCCATTGCAAAGAATCCAATAAGCAACCACACTCCTACAGTAACTATTCATTTTAAAATACAACAGGTACACACTTCAAGCCATGGCCTCTGCCAGCCAGATCTTCTATTTTTTTGTTCTGAATTGAGGGAGCATTCGTCCGTTTTTATAAATCCACTAACCATAATATAGTCACAGAAATTATGTCAAGAATGTTTCAGTGCAGGTGTTTAAGCTCACTGTAGTTTTTTTCCCTGCCACTCAACATCAAAATGATCTCTGCCCACGTGGACAAGCCACGGCCCCTCCATAATGGCTGTAAAGTCATTAAGGGTGCATGTCCGTGTCTGCAGCGCAAATGAGATAGTGAGAAGAGACGAAAGACGAGTGTGACAAATTGTAAAGTGGTCCAGGGATTCAGGACAGGTGCAGGGGGAGGGGAGAGAGGAGGTTCCTTTTGGCAGGACAAATCTATTAAGTAGTTCTGCAGTTTCCCCTCACTGCACACTAACCCGTGGCCGGCCCACCCACCATCCCATCCGCCCGCCCGGCGCTGCTGCTGCTGCTTCCAGCGTACGTACAAGCTCTGGATCCGCCACCATTAGCATTCATCAAACCGTAAGGAGGAAGTGATGGGGGTTTGCAGCTGGAGCGGGTGTCATGTCTGGCCTCCAGAGCCATCACTTGTCAGCACACCATCCAAATCCCTTAACGAGAGGAGAGCGGGTAACGGGGGGAGTGCAGCCGTGAAAAGGCCTGGCCAAGTAGGGCATGTCCTTCTTGAGATGAAGAGTACGAAAAAAAGAGAGGGGAAAGAGAAAGAAGACTGTTGTGAGAGTGGTGTATTTGTCCATGTGTGGCACTCACTCAGTCACTCAGCAAGCATCTAATTGACAAGTATGACCAAGGATGCAGGATATATAGTTGCCTCTTCACTATGAAATCCAGGTGTGTGTGTGTGTGTGCGTGCGTGCGTGCGCAAGCAAGCAAATGGCAACATCTAGCCCTGTTTAATGAGTCTATTTTCTAGTAAACCTGTATCCAAAGGGTGAAAACATAAATCCCACTTCTTTATTGGAGCCATCTCTAGCACATTGTAGATGACTATATATCCAATGGGAACCTCAGGCCAGCCCTGCTAACAACCCTGCCTCACACTGTGATAGGACAAGCCATTAAAATCATAAATTGAAAGGTTCTAATGAAATATCAATTAGGCCGTAAGAGAAAGCCAGTGTTACTTTTATGAGGAAAGAGCTCATTAAAATAGAGCTCGCTCTATTTTTAAGCTGCTGGATCATTTCTTTTCTTTCTTTAAACTGATCATCTAATTAGCCCGCATTAGGGTTCTACTGGTCCAGAAATCTTTGTTATCAGAGTAGAATTGCACAGCACAGGGTATGTGTAAATCTTTCGAGGCCCTTTAAAAATCAATTATGGCGTGCGTTCTAATGGGGATTGTAATCATAATTATTTCTTCGTCATGATCGATTTTTACTGAGTCGTATGAGCCTGTCAAATCCACCCGAGACAGTTCCAGTTAATCTCAAGCTAACTGCAGCTGGTCCTTCGTGCAATCTCATTGTGTATTTGCCCATGCTCATCCTTTCATGAGATATGTCTCTGATAGTGTTGACAGTAGGAACAATCATATGGGTGATATTGGCTATTTCAGTGCGCAGCACGGGAGACAATAAGAAAACATAAAATTTTAATCACAAATGTGTCTTTCCCTTAACACTCTGACCTTCAGCCCATGAAAATGCATCTCAATAATGCATTATTCTCCAGCTTCGTCTCCTTTAAAGCACACACCGCAGTCAGACGCAAGCAAACACACACACACACACACACACACACACACACACACACACACACACACACACACACACACACACACACACACACACACACAGGTTCAGTACTGTATAGTATGTGAATTTTGATGACTGCATGTGTTTGTTGACAATACAGCTGACTTGTATTTTCACCTGCATTTGTTATACATTTATTTTAGTCCCACTATTTCTCTTTCCATATGTCTCTATCTGACTATCACTACTGTAGGTGTGTTTCCATAAAGCCGTTTTTTTGGACATTAAGGATCTTTCACAAAATCTCCTGGATGGAAACACCCTAACCCTAACCCTTTAATTAGAAAGCATTGAACTCGCTTTTGAACAGTTAATTAAAAAACGATGGGGAGGCAGTGGAGTGAACGGTGAATGGGAGGGTGGCTATAGAGAGGGAGAGATGTTGACGTTGTGGATACATATAAGGTCCCAATTTACTACTACCCGACCCGTCCGATTAATAACTGTGTAGTGTGTTCAAAGATCCCATATGAAGTCTGAATCGAGTTGATATCTGGATCGCTATACTGTATGGATGCAACACACACACACACACACAATAAGCAACCTAAGGTAGGCTAGGCTATAGCCGATGAAACAAGTTATTCACAACTGTTTGCAGCTGCAATCAATCAATTTACAGTATAAACCGAGTCCCGCAACATATAGGCTACATGTCCCCCGAATATATTAAGACAAGCATTACACAACAAATCGTTCTTTGTACGTTCTTTGACTGTAGGTGTCGTCAATACTGTGAAAGCAGCAGATGCCCGCTGGTGAGCTGCTGTAGACTGGCTGACGGTCGGTCAGCTGCTGACCAGGAATCAGATTACAGCACAGTATATGGGGTCCCGTCCGTTAAACTGAGAGCACGCACAAACGCATCAAATCAATGGTGTAAACATGGATTAGGACTATATACATGAGCCTCACTTTACTGGCAAAACAGTGCCACCTACTGCATATTTCATGAATTTATTTCATATGCGCATTTTATCAGTTTAATGGAACACCGACAATTCGCTTTTCTTTCGCTTAATGGTACCGCACCTACTGGCTATTGAGAAATTAATCTCGATCAGATTTTCCACTGCTTGTTATATTTTCCCACATTTCAAATAAGCCACATGCTGAATATGTTTGGTCATGCGCCCTATTTATTGGGTCATAGTTCATTTTTGTATGATTCACTGAGTCCCCTGTAAAGCACTTCATTATCTTAACCACAATGAGAGTCTTTCATGGATTATACATGTATGGCCCATTTCTTTCTTCTTCTTGTGTTGTGCACTGCACATCGTGTTTGGCCATGTCTGTTTCCTGTTTAATTTCACACCTGACCGGGCCAGACCTGAAGACATGCGAGGCAGTCTGCCTCCACCTTCTGTTAATCTATCACATACAGCTCTACAATCCACCTATACAGAGAAATCTTGCACTTATTCCCCAGCATCCCTATTTTGGTCTTGTCATTTTGCAATCTAGAGATTGTAGTTTGTCTATTTTTCCGCTATTGTATAATTAACCACATGAACTCCAGCATCCCTATTCTGGATAATGTCAACATTCTGCAGAAACAGGTGAATTCAATGGAAATAGCACATCTACAAGCTCACAACATGTTGCTATACACAATGTTTTGTGAGTTTGTAGATACTATTTTCATTAAAGACCGGGTCCCAAGTAGTATTTTAGCAGTAAATTATTTATTTGCATGCTCTGTTTCAAAATGGTACTGGACAGTAGGCGAAATGTTAGAATTATGCCTGACCCGAATTCTTGTAGTGTGCTATTCCTTTTGTGGTTTTCCCATCATTTAAACTTGAGAGTTAAATTCACACACATCTTGACGAGACGCTGCCTCAACCATCCACTGCCTCAGAAGACAGTGCTGCCTCCTTCAGAGTAGGCCTATAGCGAGAACAAGTTCACCACACAAAAGTGCATTTGCGTGCCTCTGTTGAACACAAAGCAGAAGCTACAGTAATTGCAGTGATATACAACACTGTCTGTAATGTACGGAGCACATGGAGTCATAGGTTGCTGAATGAGAATGAGGGTTCCAGAGTTTACCAGCCGTGCTTGTTAGAATCTCTCAAGTTGCCCCACGGATGAAATGCCATCACTTACAGCTCCTCTGTGTCTGTCTGCACTTCCATGCTACTGTGCAGTGGTCTCCTCCTCTCTGCTGCTCTAATTCACTACAAACATATTATGTTCTTTGTTTTTACATTTTCTTTGTGTGATTATGAACACAGCTAATATTTGCTATCCACAGAACATGTCTTTTAGGAGACGCTTGATTTGTTTTAGATCAAAAACAAAAAGAGGTTATTGCAATTGGAAAAACTGCCGAATCAGGTTCTTCTTTTTTACCGAATGGCTTCCCAGATTGCTGAGATCTCAAATAGACTCGCACGCACGCACGCAGTCACACGCACACATGCACACACACTCACACCTTGAGCAAAATCCGGTGTTTGTAGTTGGTAACAGGAGGCAATCTTTCATCATTCATTATTAAGGTGGCTGGCCAAGAGTTCAATAATAATACCAATAGAGCTTTATGATTTCAAAATGTTAATCTGAAACTTGGTCTTAGAATTAGAATTTGTATTTTTTTTTTTTAATTTACTTTTTATTGAATTTTAATCAGACAAACATGAAAACAAAACGACTGACAATTGACAATACAGACAATACAAAACAAGACAATATACATACAATACACACAAGGGGGAAAACTGCCACTCTTCTCTATTGATACAAGTACCTCAAACAGGTGTATCTGCTTCTACAGGTTAAACAAATGAATTTAAACAAAATCAGGTCTCATTGTCGAGATATGAGCAATCCATCTAAACCAGTTATCTGTGAAGACTTCAACCTGGCCTCTAAAGCTGAATGTAATTCTTTCCATAATAAATATACCATAGATTAAATCAATCCATTCATTTATAGTTGGTATAACATTTGTAAGCCACTTTTTTGTTAAGGCTTTTTTGGATGCCACCAGCAATACCCTCATTAGATACTGATCCTGCTTTGCAAAGTGAAGTCCTCCCAGATCTGCAAGATACATGGTTTTAAAATCAAAAGGAATGTCAACACCAAAGACTGCTTCCAGGACACTGTGGACACTTCTCCAAAATGGAACCACAGAAGGGCAACTTCAGAATACATGAAAATGATTCGCCAATGTTTCCCCACATAGTCTCCAACAGTCCGACTGATGCATGTAGTGTCTTTTCTGAGCTGGAGTGCAAAAGAGAAATGACAGTATTTCAATGATCCCTTATTCAAATAGAAATATGTAGAGGAATCTTGAACCCGCTGAGTTTATATGTCAGGAATACCTGATTGCCTATGCTGTAACAGGCTCTTTAAAAGTCTATGAATACAAATGGGAGCTTAGGAGGAATCTATTATGCCTTTCACGGTACTGAAACTACCATGTTACCGCACACGAAGAACACGTTAACATATTGCGGTTCTACATTCCGTAGCATTATGGCTCCCCATTATGTTTTACAGCTTCCCAGTGCTGAAGGTGACAGTCGAAAGTTCATTAATTGACTGGTGAGTTTCCATATCCCACGTCTAAATCCATGACTGACTGAGTTAAGTATAGACAGTAGCATGGACCGAACCCCCCTCGTGTGTGTGTGTGTGTGTGTGTGTGTGTGTGTGTGTGTGTGTGTGTGTGTGTGTGTGTGTGTGTGTGTGTGTGTGTGTGTGTGTGTGTGTGTGTGTGTGTGTGTGTGTGTGTGTGTGTGTGTGTGTGTGTGTGTGTGTGTGTGTGTGTGTGTGTGTGGTTGATTTACAGAGCTAGGAGAATTGGCCATGTCTCTGAGCTTTACTGTATATTTCCATCTCTGTCCATGACATTTAGAGAGACGCAGAGGTCCATATATATGGCCACAGATAGACCCTGCTTTCCTTCTGTGACTTTTCCCCAAAGACCCCTGTAAAGTCTCCAGCTCCAGGGAGAAAAAACTGAAATGCCAGTGGACATTTTGAGAATTGGTGTGGAATTTGAATTGTCTTGCTCCATAGGAGATGGCTGCTTCACACCGGGACTCAAATCAATTCTCACTCAGTCCCTATCAGCAATTCACAGTTGGCTTATGATTGTTTGTGGCAAACACGGTCTATCCATTTGAATTGAGAATGGTTGTGTAGTTTAAAGCAAGAATGAACACTACTGTATTGTGTGACAATAGGTATGTGCAAGTGGTGTTACAGCGGTGGGTCTTATGTACCCATGTAGGTTGCTAGATTAGCTACAGTACAAAGCAGTACAGGAGAGACATGTGGTGCAAAGATAAGGAATATGGTTTGTGCTATAATGCATTCACACAAATCAGTGCCCTAATTGGTGTCCCTATTTTATATGTTGGCTTATACAAGCTCTCAACCATTCACATTGTGAGCTTGTAGTAGATAAGCCATTTTTTTATATTCTTCTAAACTGTGAGTCTGTGACTTTTGCTTTTAATGACATGCCCAAAATGGGGACACCAGGTTCAAAGTCCACCATTACTTAAGTAATGAATATATATTGTGGAAGAAACACAGACAAGCAGCAACATAATTATAGGTTTCAACCCTAAATCATCAACGATCATTTGACACATGGTGAGCCCACGAGGAATGCATAGCTGCAGGGACGATGATGACGAGGTCTCTTCATCTCCCTGCTCATTTCCGAAGGTTAGCCATTCATTCTCATCCATCCTGACAATGTGAGGACTCTGTCATCTCATCTATGAGAATTTTTGCAGGTTCAGAGAACTGCTGAATGGAAGGGTGGAGACAATGTTATCTAAAATTGAAGCGGGGGTTTGGTCACGGAATGTTCCTAATGTCATCAGGTGGAGATGGGATTGGCATAGGAAGATAAATGGAGCTGTGTAATTACGTATCTTTATCAGGTCCAGGCAGCCTGCCGCTGGAAGGAGCCATCTCTGGCCTGTCCTTGTCATCTCCCCTAAATGGCACTTTGGGGCAGGAAGTAGCATGTCACTGCCCCGCAGCAGGAAAGGTGACTTTCAGGGTGGTTCTACATGTTACAAAATGTTAACCTCGTCCTTCCTGAAACTATCCCCCTGCCTAAATATCAATCTGACCTTGTTGCTTTTGTGACGCTTCTGGCAAGACATCTTATTCTTATGCATTGGAAGAAAACATACCCCCCTTCACATTCCCGTTGGATATCTGACATAGGCCTACTATTTTTTTTTTATTGGAAAAAAAATTAAATACGCATTGCGTGGCTCAATCTCCAAATTCAGTAAAGCATGGCAGCCTTTTCTATCTCATGTTGACCGCCTTACACTCGTGCCCCCGATTGAACCTGAATAGCTGTCGCCTGACTAGCCAACCTTTGTATATTGACTATATTGGAGTTGTTTATTTTTATTTTTTTTATATAATATATATTTTTTATTTTGTTTTGTTTTGAATGTTCTTTGGTTGTCTTGATTTGGAATTTGTTTTGTTGTTGTGTGTGTGTTTTAGTTTTTTGTATTTGTTACTCTGTTTGTATTTCTCAATTTACTTCTATATTATATAAACAAAAAATTTATAAACAGAACATAAAAAAAAACAAAAAATGTTAACCTCTCACTTGACGACATACAACATGTCACCCGGCAATGCTCTGTGAGCTTGTAAATCAGCTGTTGTCAATGTGCAGTCCCTGGCCTACGATGCGAATATGGACGTAGGCCATTTCTGAGAATTTTAGATACAACGGCATGCCCTAAATCGCGACGGCAGGTTGAAAGTGGTTAATTCACAGACTATATTGCTTGCTGCTGTATAATATACGGCTACTGGACTACATTAAATATTAGTAGGCAGGCCCAGGCCGTAGCGTAACGGTCTGGGCACCGGACTGGTAATCCAGTCGCAGTGTGCCGCGGGTTCGACTCCCGGACCCGACACGGCCTTTACTGCATGTCATCCCCCCATCTCTCTCCCGTTTCCTGTCAGCCTACTGTCTGTCCCTTCAAAAATCAATAAAAGGCGTAAGCCGCAAAAAAATATCTTAAAAAAAAATATATATATTAGTAGGCATTACTATTTAATCAGCAGTCACACTGGAATGACTCGCATCATTGAGCCACATATACCGGAAGATATGTTTGCGTAGCTCAGTCTTTGTGCTGTGCGTTCCACAAGGAGAACAGAGATTAAAAATGCAGGAGCTGCATTTGGTCCTGCATGCTTGTGAAAATAGTTACAGGAGCATGCAGTTTGTAGAACTGGTGTCTTTGAACTCCAGCTGAGGATACAGATCATGTAAACGGAGACATCTCGCTACTATGCCTCTCAGGCTCTAAATGGAGCTTTTCTGTCTGCACAAACTTGAATTCAAGTTGTATTTATTAACGTCTGTCTGTCTGTCTGTCTGTCTGTCTGTCTGTCTGTCTGTCTGTCTGTCTGTCTGTCTGTCTGTCTGTCGCACTCACTCACTTTCTCTCTCTCTCTCTCACTCACTCACTCACTCTTTTTGCTGTATGTTGAAATATTCAGGTCAATGAGCCATTCCACTGTCAGCAGGGCAGGGACATACTGTAGTGACAAGATGCTCGTTCCAAGGTGTACACGGACACCCTTCTGGAACGGAAAGCTTACTGGGAAAGGTACAGTGGGTTGGACTGCTGGAAACAAATGACATCACTTTCACCATATAAACAGACTGGCACGCACACACGAACGCACGCGCGTGTGCGCACACACACACACACACACACACACACACACACAAACACACGCACACACACACACAGACACGCACTGAATCAATAATACACAAGAACATCAAATGATGATTAATTTAATTTCCCCTCTGTTTCAGAGGAACAGAAATCTTCCTTAGGGATTCAGATCTTTAATGCGGAAGTACAGGAAGACATTAAATCCTTAAAAACAAATAAAACACCGGGACCAGATGGATACATTTCAGAATTCTTTCAAAGATTCTCTTCTGGTTTTTCTCCACTTCGTCAGGCCATGTTTAACGATTGATATCCGGTAATCTCCCTGCAACTCTATAACAAGCAATAATTAGAATTTTACCTAAAAAGAACCCACTTCTTTGTTCCTCCTGGCTCCCAGTATCTATTTCCCCCCTAAAATGTATTATTAATAATATAAGGATGAAGATGTTTAAAAAATGTACAGTAAATGATGCCGTGCACAGGGGTCATACTGGTAATTGTCAATCTGCTAATTGTTTTCAATCATCCACGCTTTCCTACTCTCCAATCACAGCTCTGCTGGTTGTTATCAAAGTACGGTAGCCACGCTTGTCTACACTCCAATCAGAGCACACGGCACAGAGTCTGGCATAGGCATACATAGTATTGTGAATTTATGTCTGCTGGCTCAAGCCAATCTTTCTATGCATTGCTTAGGCCCGCTCTCGTATACCTGGGATTTTTCTTAGACTTATCTGATTTTTCTTAGCATGTACTGTAATGTACTCTAAAGTGCTTTGGATAAAGTCTGGCTTTACTCAGCGTTAGATTTAACCCATTAATACCAGGAAAGCATCTGTGTCATTTTAGATTTGAGCTTTTCCGTATGTATACAGCACATTAGTTGACTATTCAAAAAACGTGAACATTTGAAGTGAACACGCTTAACTCAAATCTTTGCTTCTGGGTGACCCTGGAACAAAATAATGTAAGATTGGGGTCCGTGGCCAAATATATATCATATATCAATATATATCATGTTGGGTGTATCAAGTTTGAGCACCACTGCGCACTGATATATAAACATACGTTTTTAAGAAAACTATTAGGATTTAGAAGACATTTGCAGAATCGGCCTCTGTGCTTTGGGGTGGCAGTGACTCAGGAGGTTGTCTGGGTGAATGGAACCCATACAGTATATAATGTGGAGCATTTACATTACCGTTTTTGTCTGTTGTTTCCCTACATCATCTGCAGGTCTTTCTGTCTCTGCCCTACTCACTGTGCACAGCTGTGTGGACTTGAACAACATCATCTAAGCCCATTGCTAAAATGAAATTTGGTTTTGGTTTCAAAACACTTGTTGTAAGATGAGCCGCCATTATCCGTTAGGAATAATAATAAAGAATAAACATAACAATGACCTATTTAGATGAGATTCATTTTTTAGCAACCGCCTCGACCCACATGGGTTGTATCTTCAAAGAAGTGGCAATGGATTTGCAAAACATAACCATTCTCTTGAATAGATTAGCCATGTAATAACCACTTCGATTTATCCTCCAGTATCATCGGAGTGAGAAGACGCCATTGAGATGAACATAAACATGATTAGGTCATGAGCAAGCAGTCTTCTTCATAACTCGTCTGGAGGCCACGTTCCACTCCACCTTGTCTTTGAGATAATGCCCTATTTAATTAGAAATTGGAGATATCACATTGTTTTTTAATGAGGGTTACTTTGCCACAGCATATGAGGCATCAGAGAATCATACATGAGAAGGGTAATGGCTGCACATGAGAGCTTCAGGGATTCAGACGAGATGCATTTCCTCTCAAGTGCTCTTTATTCTCCTCTATTCACAAAATGCTTTACACTAATATACTTTTAACACAGAGAGAGGGAGTACTTAAGGTGTCATTCAACTTTCCAGATTTGCATAAAATTAGGTCTATTGTGTAAAAGTTACACACACAATTTCTGTTCGCACACACATGAAAATTCAGTTGTGTGTAGAAGTCTCACAACCACTTATTTTCTACATTTGTTTGTTTTTTGGGCCGGGCTGTACCCACGCAGTCCATGGAAAAACTCACATCACATGCACACACACACCATATCATGCTGTATTTTGTCCTTGCGTAATCTGCTTTGCTCTGTGATTTCTGTCTCGGTGCAGCAGAGCCCATCTGTAGAGTGTGAATGAAATGCAAATGTATGTTTGCCTGGGGAGTGCGCAGGAAGGGAGCGCTGAGCCATGAAAGCTGGCTGGCTGGCTGCTGGTCTCCAGCTGGGTTCTAACTAACGCGGGTGCCATGTTCAGGGGCTTTGACCTTTTTTTTACTGTGTCACTGTCGTGGGATGACGCCAACATATAATATGCCTCTCTCTCACGCTGGGGGCCACTGATAGTGCTGCAAATCCCCACAACATTTTTACGGGTCTTATGTGTCCAGCCTCTGGAGGGGGCACTGAACAGACCTCCTCTGGGAATGGGAAGTTATTCTGGGGTGTAAAGGTTGAGGGGTAAAAATGAACTTCTGGTAAAAGATCACCCTTGACTGCTGAAGCATCTCACTTAACAAGGCCAGTTAATGGCTTGTCAACTGGCAAAGGTTAATGTATGATGTATCTGTGGAGCAAAGGGTAATGTATAATAGATATACTTTCTTAGGAGAAGAGATGCGCATTTGGATTTCATATTCGATTAGCAGTGGCAGCCAAGCGGAACTGGCTTGCGTGAGATTAGCATTTCCCTCACACTGCCAAATGTGATGTGGATATTGAGAGCTTAAACTGTGGGGAGCAGAGCGTATATTCCCCTCATACTGTGGGGCTCTCGCACGCGGTGCTGTTTCGGAGGTGAGATACTGACAATATAGCGTCGACATAACGATAAGAATTCTGCCAGGGCATCGGAATGCTCGTTGCTAATGGGAACTGTGCTATCATCACGCCAGTTCCCCCTGCGTCAATGACAGCATTGTGACGTGAATAACAAATGGCCGTGAGAAGGAGCATGGTTGAAGCCATCAAACTGTGATCACTTGTGGTCCCTGGCAGAGGATAAACCAGGCTGGCAGGATCCCTTGACAGGCGGCTGACATACACCCTCACTCCGCTCTGTACCACGCAGAGGTGCTCCCGTGATTTGTCACCCCGCTGACAGCCCTGTGTCACTGCAGCGTGAGGAAATAAAACATGCTCGACACCAGTCCTGGAGAGACACTATTGATCAACAAACAATGCTTTATTAGATGACCCTTTGAAATTCCAGCAGATGGGCCGACGGTGGACAGGGGATGTTCTACTTTGGTTGCATTGGTCACAATGACCTCAACCATGACCACACTCTCCTTGTTATACTCTCTCTCTTCTCTGTCTTTGTGACTCTCTCTCCTTTCAACAGAATCATATCTTCTGTTCTTGTCAGCAGACGTTATTGTATGTTCGTCTTTCTAACTGCTCCCTCCTTCCAAACCGCTCCAGAACTCAGAACCTGCCTGGGGAATTGTCTCCCCGTGGCCCCGCCTCCCCACTGTGGAGTCTTTTCCCACTGGCTGACACTGCAGGCTCTGTTAAGATTAGATTTGAATTTATGAAGATTGCCTCACCTGGCCCACTGCTGTAATCTATGCTGTTGCAGTAATTCACGTTTGGGCCCTCATTTCCAAAGCAGTCAAGGGGAGCCATATTTCACCGTGACAATGTAATCACAGGTCCACATTAAGAAGTCATTATTGTTTAGAATCAGGGGCCTGACTGAGAAAACACTGACTATACTATAGTCGTCTTTGTCATTCACACGGGTGTTTACCCACCAACAGAGGGCAAAGTGATTTAAACTCACACTTACAACCTTATTGATCACACACAGGGCTTTGAATGCGCACACAGGCACACACAGTAATTTCATCGCAACCACTTTCTGCTTTTTGTACTGATTAGCAAGTAATCTCAGTAATGAGCCCTGATCCTTGCAGATTAGTAAATGGATAAGTACACAACATGTGTGTTCTAATACCTTAAACAAGCTATAATCTGTCTGCTCTATTGCCCAATGTTCTCAGATTACTTGATCTTTCATTATTCAGCTGTGATGAAGGCTAGCTTTGTATCGTGCTGGAAGTCAGCCAAACATCCGTTCAGCTGTGTTATAGCCGAGAAATGTCTTGTTTGTTTTCAAAAGTTTGCTTTAAAGATGGAATACCACGATTTTTTTCCACACTAAAACATGATCATCAGGTATTATTATAATATAAGGAGGAAGAACTTTTTCCAAAAACGGCAAAAAGTGTACAGTATTTGTTAAAATCGTGCTTTTATGTGGACACGCTCACCAATTAATTAAGTACTGTATGCCCGGTTTGCCTGGTGGGTGGTAATGGGTGCCTGGGTGGTGATCCACCTGAATTGAAGCCGCACCCACAGCTGTAGTTGTATGATAAAGGGGGAGGGTTTAGTGGAGGGGCTGATAATGTGATGTCCCTATATTACTGTTTATTTCATTGGCCCGTTTCACTGTCAAGGGTTCAGCCTCCAGGAAGAAAACCCTAAATATAAAGTTAAAGGAGAATTCCATACTAAAAGGCTTTACCACCTTTCTTTGTAGTTGTTACGTCCCCACCAAAGAGGTCCAGGTGTTATTTTGTGCAAAAGCTCCTTATTGGCTATTTCCCCTACCATAAGGCCTAAATGAATTGCATTGAATTGAATGGGACTATGGGGTGTTGTGCTAATTCGCTTATTTCCATCGCTCAAAATTATAATTTATTTTAAATAATATCCCAAGCGGCACACTTTACTACTTATTTCGATGGAAATAAGCAAGTTAGCACAACACCCCATAGCCCCATTCAATTCCCATTCAATGCAATTCATTGAGGGCTTATGGTAGGGGAAATAGCCAATAAGGAGTTTTTGCACAAAAAAACACCTGGACCTCTTTGGTGGGGACGTAACAACTACAAAGAAAGATAAGAAATCACTATCCTTTAATACACCATTGCACATAAAAACAACTCCAGGGTATCTAATGAAGTTCTGTCACCTCATAGACACATGGAAAACTGGAAAAATAAAAAAATTACATCTTTAAGCAGTGACGTCATGTGGCAGCCACAGTGGGTGACTCACTTCACATTTTTAGAAATGTTAGTGTATCTACTTAGGATAATTCATCACATACTTATTTCATCCAACTTCATCCAGATATTGCAGGTAACACTGGCAATCAATGTAGATCCTGGATGAAATGCATTTAAGGCCAGAGTATAACCATGCTCATTCTGTAGATCGGAGAGGGAGTCGTTTCTTGAGATAAGCATCAATGGATAAATCCTGAGGCATTGTGCTTTTATAGTTGACTGCACAGCAACTGAGGCCAGATTCAATCCTGAATGTGGAGGTCAGCGTCCTTGACTTCGTTTGAACAACAACATAAAATCTAATCACAGAACAGGGAAATCATTGAGTACCCAGATGGTCATCTGTTCCAAAAAATAAATAAAAATAAAACATGGCTTTAAACTGATTGCTCACAATGAGAGAGTTTTTGTTCCATTATGATTTTCTTTTTACAGAAAGCAGTTTGTTGTTTTAAACCAGGTTAAAGAAAAGCAGAACCCTTTTTTCTTCTGCTAATGAAGTTCTTCACACCTACCTCAGTGTTCTTCCTATCAACATAGATTCATTTGCTGGGCATTATTGAGTTCCCTCTCGAGCCGTACTTTAATCAACATGATTTCTGAGAGGATCAATACGTTCTTTTCATGTCTATCACTTTTTGCAAATTTTCATTTGCGGATCAATACAGTCCCTGATGTGTTATCCTGCCACTTCCAACCCCACCCCCCAACTCTTTCATCACAACACAAGATTAGCAGTCCAGCAGCTGTTTCTGGATCAGGTCTTTATTTCACTTACAAATTATGTAAGTGCAAATAATTGTAATCTTTTTCATCTGACCCTCAAAAGGTTTTACTTTGAGATTCTATATGAAGTCAGGAGATCTGGATTGAGTGAGGAATATTATAAATCAAATGCTTCAAAATGTCCATGTCTGTATACAGAAAGTGGCACAGAATAAGGTTAGCATAATCAGAACCGCTCCTGTATGAAGTCATCCATGCCCGTTTCAGCCTTCACCGCTCTGTGATCTGGCTAAATCGATTTAAACATAAAACCCACATCTCGTGTATTATAGACATATTACTTTGGCAGTGGAGAGGCGAGGTGGCTTCTATGAAACACATATCCATCCCCAAGATCAGTTGGGACTGCAGGGCCATTGTTAGCGCCGGAGCTTTGTTTTCCTTTAGATTTACGATCATTGAGGACGAGTTGGCAGGAGCTTGTGTGATTACTGCTTACTTGCTGATTTATAACTCTCTTTTAATTATCTGAGGGGGTCTGCAAGGCTGCCTCCGCCAGTACAGCCTCACGTTTGGGACGTCTGGGGGGGAGGAGAGCTGGGGTGGGGGGTTTCCCTCCCCATGCAGTCCCCACCCATCTCTGTGTCTGTATACGTTGACAGGGGTCTGTCTGCCCAACCACTGGCAGCAACTCAGACCTCCCCAGAGTAGACTAGATGGATCTCTCTGACATTCACACCAGTCTGGTATCTGAAAGGAGTCTTCGCCGAAATATGAAGCTGTTGTTCGCTGGACGTGTAACTGTATCTAACACTCCCCAATGCCCCATAAATTATATGGTTGTGAGAACCCCACAAATCACCAACTCAAGTCCGCTGTCTGTAGTTCCTCTCTCACGGCATACATTTGTTATGAACTGCTCTACTGTGAAATTACAATAGACAGGCATGATTCCAACATGAAGCTCATTATTCAGCCACTGTAATGCACATTCAGCATTAAAAATCTATCTTGTATGTCCTTAAAGTGATCTTGAAATTTGGTAAAAACTTGGATTGTGCTAATTTCTTTATTTTGTAAAACTATTTAATCACTTGCACCTGTGGTCTGTGAATGGAGTACGAGGAATCCTTTTCTCTCTCCATTCGCTCTGATTTAATTCACCAAAATAGTCTCAAAGTATTGCTTTTATTGCCATCAGTCCGATAGGCGGTTCTGGACAACCGCCTATGCGTCAAACTCTACGCCAAGGGGGGCAGTCCCTTGGGTCCTTAGGTGAACTACAGATGCACAGATGGATGGACAGAGATTTATCCCATTTCTAGTAGGATATAATACAGTCACATTTTGATAGTATAATCACTGAAGGAGGCGGTAGCGGTAGGCAAGGTCATGGTTTGATTAAAATGGTTATGGATTCATGTACCGGAGATGTGCTCAGCAGGTTTTGTGGCAAACTGGCCATTACATTTGGAGATGCAAGTGGACATTTTAGCCTAGATATCTTGTTTGGGAGTAAAGTGTTGGACGCATGGACGGACTAATCGACCCATATTGACAAATTTAGAGCCCTGCCGCCTGAAGAGTTAAGAAGGTGATTCCTCGTTCCCCATTGGAACACAGGAACTATACTCCTAAAGATGATATTTGGACTTCCAGTATCTCATACCTCAACAAGTGACTACAGCTTAATTAAGTTTGTTGTTTAATTATCATTAATTTCCATCTGAAGGCTAGTTTATTGCTGCTGAGCCAATTTGAGGCCATTAAACCTGCATAAAGAGATTCACATTATAAAATGAGAGGGAGCGCCTGAGTGGCCAGGTTGACTATGGCTTCATTTAGTCCATTTACTGCAGAGAGCTGGGAGTGGGAGCTGTAACGATGTCTCTCTCCTTTTTGAGCGGTGCTAACCGCTCCAACGTGTGGCTTTGTGTGTGTGTGTGTGTATGTATGTCTGCCCCCCACCAGTGACGACATGGGGCATTCAAGTCAATGAGCAAAATAAACGTCTAAAAATTTATTCTAAATCAAAGACAGTTTTCTGAAACTGTTTTTATAATATGTAATTGGCTGCCGACCCCCATCTTAAAATATGTTGTTCCAGGGACCCCCCCAGAAGCAAAGATTCGAGTTAAAAACGTTCACTGTGAAAGAATATATAATAAAAAATAGCAGACCTACAAGCCGAGTGCCGCGCTATGAGCTTGTAGATCTGCTATTTTTCAATAGCTAAAGTATAACATAATGCTTGAAACACCAAAAGGGGTTGCCGCCCTGAATGGGTTAAAGGGCACCGCTCATTTCACATGAGTGTGATTTTTCTTTGAAGTAACTATGTCTCAGACATAATACTGAATAGGGATTTCCATAGATGGACAAAAAATGTATGACAGATACAGAGATCTCCATATATGGGCATCGGTGGTGCGACACACGGTAGGTGTGAGGGCCACATAGTTGAACGTCGAGTTGACTCTAGTATGCGTAAAATTGCAGATGGATCATGTTAACTTTGTCTTAAAATGAATACATTTTCATAAAAGTTTCCTTTATTTGATGTCATTGAAGGTTCAAAATATCGTGACCTATTAATTGCATTGCTTTGGCTGGATAAACTAGAATTTGATTTGGCTCGATGAACAAAAATTTAACCTATAGGCTAAAAAAAAATTATCTGAAGGTTAACGTTATTTAGCACACCACATACCCTCATTTTTACCCAGCCGTTATTTGCCTTTGGTGAGAGGAGTGGTAAAAGGACACAGAGGGTGATAACTGTTATCAACCCTAGTAGCAGACCAATCATTGCAAGCTAAAGTGCCGACCTGTCACTGAGTGACCTCTACGGAAGGATCCCAGTATGTCAAACGTGGCCACCACAGTTGCTGGGGTGATCAAATACAAATTTCATTGCCTTTGTGACTAAATAAGGCTACAGTAATAGTACATGACGAAGAAATGATCACCCAGACAATAAACATTCATCCTAGCCTACCTCGGTTAGATAACCTTGGGCAACTGTGTGTGTGTGTGTGTGTGTGTGTGTGTGTGTGTGTGTGTGTGTGTGTGTGTGTGTGTGTGTGTGTGTGTGTGTGTGTGTGTGTGTGTGTGTGCGTTATTCTAATAACTGAAATAATTTGGTATGCTTTTCAAAGTCAAATTCTACACCATACTGTACTGACTGCAGCCCAAAACCCACAGAGCACAGACCAGAAAATGAAAGCAGGTACTGTTAATGAAAATTAAAGTTGCACATCTGTAATCATGACAATTTTCATTACAGAAGGTCATGGCTTCTTGCAGTAGGAAAGGACTTTGTTGGAAGAGGGGTTCCATTTCAAGAAGGACTGTTTTGCCTTTCCTAATTATTTTTCATGTCACTCATTAAACCCTCCCTTGGGGGAATGGAAACACTAGCCCTCTGTTCAGTCCCTCGCTCATCAGCCAGACTGACTCCCCATTAACCCCACCATGGCCCTGTAGTCCTGTCTGCCAGTCAGAGACCCAGGCACAGTGATGGTGACTGGGCATTAAATAGGTGCAATCAGAGAAGTACTGTACATTTCAGAATGCAATCATCTCTCTGAATGTCAAGTCGGTGATATATTCATTCACTGCCGTTATGCCAAGAGCACTTCTAAGTTGATGTAAAGCTCACGATCATTGAGGTTATGGGACAATTCTCTCTGTGTCTTTCAAGTCAGTGACTTTGGGTAGTCCGATCATCATCCATGTCTCCATCTTTTCTCTCCTCACAGGCTCGTCTCCTCTACTCATCAATAGAAATCCTATTGAAAATGCCATGGAGAAATGGCTGAGAATCAATGCTGTATGTGCATATCACCTGATTAGATCTGTGTGCATGAACCCTGTTGGGTGAGCAGGTGTAGTAGCCCAGAGGGGGGGGGGGGGGGGGGGGGGTTCAGGCCTCTTCGCCCCACAGCAACCCCTCCACACGGGGGCCTGTAATGAGATTAGTGGAGCCTGCTGGACCCCACATAGGAGACGCCATGATTAGATTAGGGGCAGAGGACACTGTAACTTTTAAAGCACCATGACTTCATCCTTGTCTGGGTAGATAACCTCACTTGAAACACATGCCCTGTAATGCAATACGTACAGAGTACTATGCAGACCGCCATCGCCACCCCTGCATTTTACCCCCGCCGGGAGTTTCGCTTTCACATTCCTTGTGGTGATCTAATGTATAGCCTCTCTTTATACCTGTGCCTTTTGTTGCCCGCTAAACAACGACAATTGCCAGGGGAAGCGTTGCAGGCTGGCAGCGTTGCTAGATTGTGTGTGTGTGTGTGTGTGTGTGTGTGTGTGTGTGTGTGTGTGTGTGTGTGTGTGTGTGTGTGCACGTGAGCACACATGCACGTGCGCACACGTTGGAGGTGCATGCTGAAGGTGGTGGGCATATGGGGATTGACTGTGTCACATTGATGGATTAGTCCCCTCATTGCAAGCTCCAGTGATTAGGTCAGCGGCCCAAGAGACAGCAACGTGCCCCGCTGCGAAATGCTGATGCTAGACTTACTTACCGATTATAAGTCACTGCATCACTGCCAAACGTGGCTCTGCACCATCATGGAGCCACCGTGAATAACAGGCAGGAGTTGGAGTCTCTCCCAGAGAGACGAACTGACAGGGAATCAACACGCTTTATTTGTTCAAACATCCTCTCTCTGAGAACATCTCTCCCTGAAGATGAATTTTCATAACATTTCCGTAGTCCATTATCTATTAGATACCTTCATGTTATCTCCTCCTACTTTTTTTCTCTCTCCCTATGCAAGTATGTTAGGATACCAAAGGCCCACGCAAAGGCCGGTGCACGCGCACGCACACACACACACACACACACACACACACACACACACACACACACACACACACACACACACACACACACACACACACTCCCCATGCCATCCTCCATCTCGGTAATGCTATTCCCTTCTTCCCAGCAGCCCTCTTTCAATTGTTCACTGGTGAAATTCTCTGGCTGTTAAACTGAAGGATTGACCACAGAGCTTGTCGGGCTTTTATCTCGGCTCCTGATTCATTTTCACTCCCCCGTGAAAGGGAGGACAGAGCAGCATTGAGGGCCATTATTTTATCTGAGGCGAGCGGATCTACGCGCAGAAAGCTAAAGATGTATGATCTTCTGTAGGTTACCCCATTGTTCCTCAGAGGCAATGCAATGATACTGCCCTGAGAGAGATGATTGCATTAGAACTTTATGAGCTACTATGGTAGGATCTATGGCACGTGGCCCCCCCACTAGTAGCACACAGTGACATCTATCTGTCCAGCACCACTTTAGCGCTCGTTTAATGTGATATAAATGTGATTACTAAGAATGAGAGAAAATGTTTATTTCAGTTGTATTGCCACGCCAGCAGTCACACAATATTGTTTTCCATAATAGCCTCATTTTCTATAAAGGCACCATTTCATAAGCTAAGTAGCATTGTCTCCTCCGATTTTGAGGACCGGCTCTTTTCTTTTTGCTGCTTCCAGCATGTTCTTAATGAAAGGGCCAGTCTCATCTGGGGATATGTTCTATTGCTTTATTAGTCTGAATATCATCAGCATAATCACCATAATCCTATATGTATGGCAGCTTTCCCGTGCCCGGTTTCCTGTCTCTTGCAGCACGGTATCCGACTCTAGCACAGCTGCAGACCAACAATTGTTATTAGTTGTTCTTTCCATCACTGCCGCATGGAGATTACCAGGGATCAAGTTGGAGATATTGCAAGTTTTGTGATTGAAGCAACAGAATCGAACAGAATTTTGTCAAGGGAGTCCATGTCGTTCATTTGCCGACATAAAGAAGTCGGCATCAGCCTTCTCCATATTGATGTCTCCATAAACAATAACGATGGCAGACATGGAGTCTCCCGGAGAGGAAACAAAGCCACGTGTGGATGATGGGGAACTAAAAGCCTCAGCCGCTGGAACCCCCACTACAGCACAGCAGCGCCATAAAGATAACACAGGTGTTCTCTCTGTGCCACTGTGTTGGCTTTTGTCTGAACACACGCGCACGCACTCATGCATGCGCGCACACACGCGCACACAGCAGACACACATACACACACACACGCTTCCTTGGATGGATGCCTTTTATGGCTTGGTGTCACAGAGAAATACATCCCCATTCTCTCTGATTGCTGTTGCCTACTGGGCACTTATCATGCCATTGTCACAGTTATATTGGCTGCACTAATGGATCTGATAGGAGACTCCAGCCCGTACTGAGTACATCATAGTAGTTGTCGTAGTTGTCTTTGTTAGATGCCCGACAGTAAAAGGAAATGAAGAATGCGTGAAGAGTATGTAATCAAACTGGTGTATTCGGTACTCTAATTTATTAATATCCATCTCGCATAAATCTTGGTTTATTTGATATGCAGTATACTCCCTTTATAAATATTGTCATGAATGTGAAATATTTTGTTCACCCTTAATGTGGGAAAGTGACTGAAAAGAAGACACGTCTGCCCTCTTCAGGCCTATAAAATAATTGAGAAACACCTGTCAGTTTCAGTACAGTGTTGTTGGTGGATAACAAACACTCCAAGTAACCTTCCAGGTAGACTGTAACATGAAATGCAGTACAGTAGTATTTTATTTCCTTTTTCTTCTGTGCCTCAAGGAGAAAATGACACTGAACTCACTAGGTAACTAATTTGCAATTACATTTGTTTTATTTGCCCCATTTCTCCTCACTAGCACCCCAAGCTGTTGGAGGAGCCAATTACTTAAACGAAAAAAGAAAGAAATGGGGCGTGTGTGTGTGGGTGTGTGTGTGCGTGTGCGCGAGTGAATGTGTGCATGCTCATTGCTCAGTGAATGCCATGCAGTATGTGTGCGTGCGAAAAATGTGACGATGTGTCTCGAGTCTGTGGCAGTTCCCATCCAGGGGGTCTGATTCTCTGGGGGACTCCCAGGAAATTACACCTTCCTGCCACATCATTCCATCTTCCATTGCTGAGCCTGTTGAGCCGCACCACTCTCCACAACAGTCCATCTCCCCCACTGCCACTACAGTTCCTGTGTACCATCATAATGTTACAGCAGCCCAGTTTTTGAAAATCCATTCAATTTTCTTTCTCGGTAATGGTCCACTCTCTCTCCAGGGGTTTCACCGGTAATACACATTGAGCCCCGGTGCTTACTGGCCTCAGGTGACCTCAGACAGCAGATGCAATTATGACAGACCTATAATGCCCCACTGAGCGGTACCGCCGGCCCACTTTAAGCCGGACGGTGTTCGGCTCTGCATCATGCACCATGGATCACTCCCGTATACTCTCCATTGAATTTACTGGGTGACATCATCTTATATCAGTAGGCAAAAAACGGGACATTTTAATGGCTATCGAATCAGTGTGGCAGCCTCACAAAGATTAAAGACACACAGGAAACTGTTGCTCTGGCTGCCGTGGGCGCTCTCTGTGGCACATCTCTCTGTCTCTCTCTGCCTGCCGTGGGCGCTCTCTGTGGCACATCTCTCTGTCTCTCTCTGTCTGCCGTGGGCGCTCTCTGTGGCACATCTCTCTGTCTCTCTCTGTCTGCCGTGGGCGCTCTCTGTGGCACATCTCTCTGTCTCTCTCTGCCTGCCGTGGGCGCTCTCTGTGGCACATCTCTCTGTCTCTCTCTGTCTGCCGTGGGCGCTCTCTGTGGCACATCTCTCTGTCTCTCTCTGTCTGCCGTGGGCGCTCTCTGTGGCACATCTCTCTGTTGCTCTGTCTGCCGTGGGCGCTCTCTGTGGCACATCTCTCTGTTGCTCTGCCTGCCGTGGGCGCTCTCTGTGGCACATCTCTCTGTCTCTCTCTGCCTGCCGTGGGCGCTCTCTGTGGCACATCTCTCTGTCTCTCTCTGCCTGCCGTGGGCGCTCTCTGTGGCACATCTCTCTGTCTCTCTCTGTCTGCCGTGGGCGCTCTCTGTGGCACATCTCTCTGTCTCTCTCTGCCTGCCGTGGGCGCTCTCTGTGGCACATCTCTCTGTCTCTCTCTGCCTGCCGTGGGCGCTCTCTGTGGCACATCTCTCTGTCTCTCTCTGCCTGCCGTGGGCGCTCTCTGTGGCACATCTCTCTGTCTCTCTCTGTCTGCCGTGGGCGCTCTCTGTGGCACATCTCTCTGTCTCTCTCTGCCTGCCGTGGGCGCTCTCTGTGGCACATCTCTCTGTTGCTCTGCCTGCCGTGGGCGCTCTCTGTGGCACATCTCTCTGTCTCTCTCTGTCTGCCGTGGGCGCTCTCTGTGGCACATCTCTCTGCCTGCCGTGGGCGCTCTCTGTGGCACATCTCTCTGTCTCTCTCTGTCTGCCGTGGGCGCTCTCTGTGGCACATCTCTCTGTCTCTCTCTGCCTGCCGTGGGCGCTCTCTGTGGCACATCTCTCTCAACAGTACGACACACAAACATGCATAGCATCATGTTGACAATAGAGAACAAATTATTGATTGAGCCCGTGCCAGAACTCTGGGTTTAAAAAGACTCAGTTCAGTGGGAAATGGCTTTTATATACCTTTGTGACTTCCTAAATCTCCTGACCTGGGTTCAGAGTGGTCTGATAGTGAGCTGTGGGTCTATGCAGTACATGGAGGACTTGCGTACCGCCTTCATATATTTTGTCGCACGCGGTGTCGTGCACCAAAAATAGCCGATCTACAAGCTCACAACGCATCGCCGCGCAACACATTGTGAGCTTGTAGATCTATTGTCTGTGCGCAACACTGGCGCACAACTAAGTATAAATCTGGCATTCCTGTACGTTACAGCTGAAGGGTTTTGGCAGAAAGCAATGTGGGGATCTGGAATGGATTCCTTATTTCACCAGCGAGGGTTAGGTCGAGGTCACAGTGGGGTTTGTCTATCAGTGTGTCCAGTCTCTTTCAACAAGAAGTTAATCAGGCGAGAGCTGTCCTAAACCCCCGCAGGTTGGCTAGTGGGTCGGAAGTGACTTGAAAGATGAATGTTTGGCTTTGGTTAACCCTGCGCCACCTCGAAGATGATGTCTCCCTCTGAGGTTCCACCTACCTCCAGTCCAGACGAAGAATAAATCAAGCGAGAGAATGTTGGTGCGTGCAGGTTCTACTCATCCCAAGCAATCTAAAGAAGAAACATGGAGCGTTCTGTAGCACTGGAGGATCAATGTCTGGATTTAGGATCGTATCAAAGCTCCCGGGTCGCAATTGAAGGCGCCTTTCCACCCGGGATTGTCTTGTCCGTTCTGGTAAAGAATGAATCATCCAGGATCACCTCAGCCCTGTGTAGAGTTGTGATAGATGTGCCTGGTAGAAGAAGAGGGATGGAGGGGAGGCGTGTGCTTCGTAGAGCCCTTAAAGTGTCACCTAAACTGCTCTTTGTTTCAAAACAAAGGTAACGGTCAAGATCCATGCTCTTCAGAAGTAGGTGTATCAACGACACCACCCTAAAGCAATGAGTTTGTTGCCCCCCATGCTGCAATACAATTAAAAAGAAAATGTGTAGTCATCATACTGTTACTGTAGTAATCTGAATACATTAATGTTGTAGTAGGAAAATTGTTATAAAGAGAACACATAATCACAAATCATGAAGACACTCATGGCAATTTGACCTTGTTTATGTGTGTCCTTTTTGTACTTTACAGTATTATAAAGGCTAATGCTGCACTGGGCTTCTGTTGGTTTGTCTATGTGTTTTACGATTATAATCTTCTCGTGATGTGGCAGTGAAGCGAATTAGAACAGAAAACAGCATGTGGGTGGGATACATCCTCCAGTAATAAAACCAATATTGCAAGATAATTATCATGGATTTTTACAATATGCCTAGCACATTTCTCCTGGAGGGTAAACTGTCAAGCGTTCACAGATGAATTTTGTTTTTTATTAGCTCACAGTAAAACTGTGCCTTACTATCCAAGACTTAAAGCAATAGCCCCGCTTTATAGTCAAAGGAATCAGCAATAAAAAAAATAATGCATGAGTGGTTGCATACTAATGTACTGTAATATGCAACATGGGACACAATACACACAGTAATGTTGTATGACACTATATGTTTTGTTTTATATGGGTGGCATCACATTAATGTACAGAATTCTCGGCAGTATATATATATATATATTTTTTTTACTTCTGTTTGTGATTTATGTGATAAGCATCTGAGAAATAGGCATGTTTATTCTATGACCCGTCTATGGCATTAAAGGGCTGTAAGTGTAAGTGATGGTTTTGTTAAAAAGATAAAGATGAATATGCCTATTGCCTATAGTAATCATTAGTGTTTGTTCCATAACAGGGCTCTCCCTGTCTCTGTATTTTCTGTTAGTACAGAAAAATACATTTTCCAGGTACCAATTTTATCCAATTAGGACAGAACCCCTCAAAGAGTTTGGTCCAGTTCCAATTGTGTCTGTTCATCTTTGTTTGTTTTGTTTCATCACTTCCAATTTCACTTGTTTATCTTTAATTTGTATCCTTCTCTCTGGATTGGATGAAATCAGTATCCTGACCTGAAAATGTATTTTCTGTTTAGTAAAGAGCTGTAGAGAAGGGGAGCCCCCGGTAAAATACTACAGCACCTCACCTGACCCTATCCCTAATCGGAATATAGAACTATTTAACATTTATTTGACCAAAAATGTATTATAATCATTATAAATGGTGACAATCACTTAACCCCCCTTTTAATGACAAACACATTGTTGGCCTAATGTAGTAATATTGTAATCTATAGGACTTCCTCCATAGTGGGTGTCCTCTATTGATTGCGGGGCAGGTTTTAAAGTGGAGGTTGGCAATGGTTCAACAAGCCTCAGTAAATCCCATTGTGCGACATGAGACCCAAAGTTCTCATCGGTTGCAGAATCCACATGGGAATTTCCAGATGGGCGTTATAAAAAAAAAAAAGTATAGTGTAAATCAATAAACCTGTGTTTTTCCCTGATTATGTAAAATGCATGGGAGGCCGAGGCACGGCGGATCAGTCTAATGGGATGACGATCAAAGGAACGGCTGCTATTCCCTGAACAGCCGTCGAGGGCCAGGGGAGATAGGCTACAGCACACATACTGAGCATACACTGTGAAATCCTCACTGTTCATTTAACCCATTACCCATGAAGAAAGTACAAATGGAACCAAATGGACCCTTATGGCCTCCGGTCCATTTGGTATCATTTGTATGCTAAGAGAGTACAAATTGGAACCAAATCACTTATAAATGAGAGTACAAAGGACCCTTATGGGACCATTTTTGTTCCATTTGTACAGTACATTAACCCATGGGATTAGTATTGTAGCTACAAACCCGTAACTTAACTGACTCTCTCGATAAAATATGGGACCCAGGAATATACTGCACAGTATATAATTCACACATACTGTAAAGTACTGTAGTTCCAATTTAGTGTGTACTGCATGACTCCTAGAGTCAAGATGAGTATATCAGTATGAATGATAGTTATATATTGTCGGACGGAAACCTTGTACAGTACAGTATGCCCAAACTACTTTCAATCTAGCATCCCTATTTCAGGCATGTCGGTATAGGATTTTTTCTCAAAGGAAAGCAGATCTACAAGCACAACATGTCACATTGGGACACTGCGCAATACTGCCATCCAACAAATTGCAAAATAGGGCATAAGATTATTAATTAAAATAAAATAAAACTAGAAAGATGAAAGATGGACATACAAGGTTTCCGCTTGACCTCAACAATATTCCACCATATCAGCACTTCTTAAAGGCTAATTTATGGATTTTATGCTCAATCCCACGACTGTGTCACACGGTGAAAATTGCCAACTGACACCTGCGCGTCTCCCCCATCCACTTCCATTCTATGGAAGCTCTGTCCCGCTCCACAGAATGGTAGTGGACGAGGAAGCCTCGCTTGCGGCTGTCGTCCGCGGTGTGTGAGTGAGCGCCTACAAGCTCACAACGTTGTGATCCTGCACGTCGGCTATTTCTGCCGCACGACACCGCTTTAGAATCTGCTTTAACACTGTCAAGAACCAGGCTCTTGGAACCAGGTTGGTGCTGAAGGTGGGACTTCTCTGACTCCCTGTGTGCGGCCTGTCAGAATGAGCCATGGGTTGGGCAGGTGGGATTGTCCCGCCTGCCGTGAAGATGTATGTATCAGGAAGCCGTAAATCCTCCTCGGCCTTCCATTTGTTTACGCCTCCTGTTTCCTGCCAAACAAACGTCTAGATTTCCCAGGAGGGCCCCTGAGCCCCCCACGCACACGCACACACACACACACACACACACACACACACACACACACACACACACGCACACACACGCACACACACGCACACACACACACACACACACACACTGAATCCTCGGCAGACATGCTTTATGGACGCCTCCGCCAGATGAAAACAGTTAAAACATCATTTTTAAAAAGGTGTGTTTCATGCAGTGCCCTGTTTAAGTACATGCAAGGTGGGGGGTGTTGGACTTTAGGCGCACGGAACGAGGAGATGCATGCTATAAATCGACATGCCGATCAGGTACCTCAGTCTGTTGAATAAGATGGGGTCATTCCAATCACGGGCAAACTGTTGCACTCACATTTTATTCTAATTCATCTGCCGATTCATTCATCAACGCCCACAGTGTTCTGGGTGATGGGGAGTAGGTGTTGAGGGGGGGGGGGGGGTGTTCATGGGTGGGGGGGGGGGGGGGTGCAGGAAAAAAAAATCTGCCTAAATACCAGCATCACAGTGCTTTGATTTCAAATTGATGGATGTTGGTCATTTACATACTATTGATTGTGTCTGGGGGGATCATTAATTTGGTCAGATTTGGTGGTAACTTTCTAAGTTTCTATAATAGTCGAGCACATTTCCTACTCTTGCCTAAATGTATATACATTAATAAGAAACAAATTCAATCAAGTGAACATCACCATGTAGTCATATTGTGTTAATTAGGTTGCACTGCAGTAGCAAGGCTGACACAGCACTGTCTTTTTAAACAGGTGTGAAGTGCTCTAATTGGAGCTCCAACTGGGGGAGAATCTAGTTGTGCTTGTGCCTTGCGTTTGATTATATATATTTTTATGTCTCTGTTGGCGGTTTGTTTTATTAACATGGGGGCTCACAGACGAGGTGACATATTTCACCAGTGAAGGACGTGACCCTGGATGTTTATTCCCCCATAATGAAATTGTCCAGAGTTTGACGACCCTCCGTAAATAACGGCGCTCACAGAGCGGTCGCTCTTGGCTTCCGTTTGACCACTGTAATTATTATTGTGTAATCAAAGGCCCGCTGATGCGTCTGCTGGAGTAGGCTAAACCTCAACCACAGCTACTAGAGGGACATTTGGCTCAGACTAACAGAGAGGTTACGAATGGAACCAAACCATTTGCACCACCCTCTCTGTCTTTGTTGAAATGAAGTGCTAAATAGCTCTGTATTGTAATAATTGTAATTATCCCCATCGCTCCAGCTCTTTAGTAAACAGAAAATGTATTTTGAGGGACACAGATTTCATCCAATCAGGAGAGGGAACCCATACAGGATCCAGGATAAACAAGTGAAATCGGAAGTGATGAAACAAATACATTAGCAGACAAGTTTGGAACTGGAACACAAGCTGTCGGGTTCTCTTTCCTGATTGGATGAAATGTGTAACCTTTATTTTCTGTTTACTAACAATATAAAACTATACCACTATAAAAAGATTAAATAATGCAGTACCTTTAAATGAACACTAAGGATTGTATTGGGTATAGTTCTAACCTTGCATGCACTTAAACAGACCATATATACTGTACAGGTACGATATGTCCACATGGATTTAGTGAACCAGAAGAAAAACCATCCTGCTTACCTTCTCTGTTTGATTAAAATGTATTAGTTTCTCATGGGCATGAGCCGTCTCCCATTCTAATACATCCTGTCTGTGAAAGCCACATTACAATAGAAATAGGATATTCTCCTCGCACCAACAATCTTCCTATACCCTGAGAGAAGCACATCATCAGGGCCACACTAACCACATTAAAGCAATCAGCAGACCTGGTGGTACACAGTTTGATCTAATTTACTGTCAATTAATGGCCGTCGTATGGCAGGAGTTGTCTGTTAACACCAGAGCAGCTGAGAAGCAGGAAGGCACAGGCAACAGGAAGCCTGGAAAATGCTCCGGTGCCTTTCATTTATGATTGGGTACAGAGTACAGATTTGTAGAATGTAGTTTTTACAGTTTCTTTGCCGTGTCACTGCAGCTGTCTGAAGAAAAGATGTATGCTGTGTTATTTATTTATTTTTTAAGAGTACCCCATGTATCCACTAGGGGATGTATGGTGTACTGTACGGCCGTCATATTGTTCCAGATTAATAACTCATTCCATTTTCTCTGTAATTCACCATGCGATGTGGTTCTGTGTATCAGCCGTCCCACCATGCTTTGTCAGCGCAATTTACTGCCCCAATAGATTCACAGTATGGACAATCTATAAAGTGTTCACTCCGCACTCCCCCGTAGCAGTTAGAAACTGTGTTGCAGAGGGAGAAATTAAAGGCCCACGCAAACGGGGATCAATAAACATATTATGTGCTGCTGTTAATGGAAATGTCATCAGCAGAAATCTCACAGCTCTATCGAACGATGGACCAATTTCCCTGACTCTCCATAAACCACTCGCATGTAAAACTGCAGGAAATTCCCAGGATTGTTAAGCATGTACAGTAGCAGCACCAATCCCTAACAAAAAGATCACCAAATTTTCCAAACGATTAAACTTAACTGCCCTCCACCCCACCCCACAGCTGTGAATGGATGAGGCTTGAAAATGGAAGAGGAGAGGTTCTCTTGGAAGATGAGTTGTGACTAATAAATATTTACCGTGCGGTCTGTCTGCTAGCCGCTAGCCTTCTATGCCCTTCCATAATCCCCTCCTTATTGAGTTATCATAAAGTGCGGTGTGTCTTGTATCGGTGGTTGATTGACTGTGACACTCCGTCACCACAGTGACTGGGAGGGCGGCAGCAGCAGCACAGTGCGGTCACGGTCGTGTCCCTGGGTCAGTGGACGTGGGGAGAGGCCATCCCTTTTAAGCTTTCACTTTCAGCAATGACCTTCTCTCACTCCTGTGAGATACTGTATCTCTACCTGGTTGTTATGATATTAACTCATACAAGGGGAGAAATTACGCTACAGTAACTCTTGCTCTGTTTTTTGTAATTGCAACAAGCTTTGCCTGATATTGTCTAGTAACTAACCACTAACCACACACAGTACCGCATGTGCTGTAAGCAATAAACTTGAATATATCAATTTCTAAATAGAAATAGACATTAGTCTTACTCAAAACACTGCAAATATGAAAAATACAATTGTTAATTAGCCTCAGTATGGTGAAATTCCCCAGATGATTGATGTGATTGTGCCTCTTGAGTATAGCGCAAGATGGGATAATTTGACAAAACATATTTTGAAGGAGTTTGCAAATGAGAATTTGACAGCCTACGTCTTAGATTAAAGATAAATTGAATTACAACATCTCTGCAGAGAACAGGGCGACGGGGGGTTGGGATCATAAGAAAGAGGCCTATTTGTTGAAGAGCAATTGCTTTGCGGTCTAATTCCCATTGCAATTGACTTCATCTAATATGCAAAAGAAAAGCAGAAGCAGATTTTTTTGTAAATCATGTTTCCTTTGATTTAGCAAAATGCATTCCTTGCATGCACAATGTGGCAGAGTGGGGCTTGTATGATCAGTTTTAAAGTATGCACAGTATTTACAGTAACAGGAGCCGCTTTACAGTAATGATCCTCAGCTTAACCACTTAAACTCTATTTTATACTTCTGTAAACGAATGGGGTCCGGCCATCCGAGGACCCCCAGGAGTTCTTGAGGGGGTTCCAGGGAGTCCCCATGCAGCAACATTTGTTACAGCATCAAAAATTTCCTATATACATTATTTTAAAAATTATATTTTTGGCTATTTTATTGATTGCTTAATCTGAGTGATGTAGAGCATGTACTGTATGCTTTCTTGAGGCTCAATTTAGACTCATAGTGGAGAGAAGTGAAATGCAGTTGATGAGTCCTCTGCCTCACACTGCCTTATCTTCGTTTTGTTCGGAACGTCTCTCTGTTGCATTCCCAGAGTCAGCAGGGTTGGACACCTGTCTGTCCTGGCTCCGCTGACACTCCTAGTTAGCTGTCATCAGCTCTCATTGAAGAAATCACAGACATTGAGTTGCTCTGTGAAAAGACTCCCTGATCTCAGTGTTATTTTTCCGGGGAGTGAAATCGGCCAAATCCAGTCGCCCACACCTGCTTGTTGAGTCAGGAAGCGTGAGCTCAGCGGAGGGAGAGGATGATGAAGCGATGACAGCGACAGGGGCAGGGCAGCAGGTCTCTTGTTAACACTTGACCCTGATTGGCAGGCAGAGTTTGGTCAAATTTGCATTCCTCTCTGTGGTCAGACCGGTGACCTGCCCTGCATACAGTAGGACGACAAGTGTCCTCAATACGGTCAGAGTTAGTGGGCATGGCCTCACAGCTAGAAGATCCTAGGTTCGATTTCCACTGGGGACGCTGTGGGCGTGTTCTCTCCTCCGCGTCATCAGTGCCCATACCCGAGGTGGGGTTGGCAAAAGGGCCTTTCTGTGTGGAGTTTTCATGTTCTCCCCGTGTCCCTATAGGGTAGGTAGGTTCCCTCACAAAAACATGCAGTAATCCTGGTCTCTAAACTACCTCCCCCTGGCCAGCCTCATGCATAGAAGGAAGCATGTGGTCAGTCCGTTGCCCTCCCCAGGTTGGCAGAGAAAGTGTACTGCCCAGGATTACATTAGATAATTGACACTGGGTGAAAAAAATGGGTTGCAAAATCGTGGGATAAAAATGATAAAAAAAAGAAAAAAGGTGTTACTCCATGACTTCACTCATGGATTAAAGTTCTCAGTCACCAAGATTGCTTTCAGTCATTTGGATTCCATAGAAGCAGCATATCTTCTATGGAAACATGTCGCTCACCCAAATTAGCAGATCTATAAGCTCACAACACGTCCCGCTATGACGTGTTGTGAGCTTATAGATCAGCTATTTTCGATTGTTAGTTATTTTACAATTAGGTTTAGTTCTTTTAAGATTATTAAGAGTATTTGAACTGATCTTAGCAGCATCTTCCATAGACATGAATGGTCTCAGAAATGTGATAAGGGCAAAGGTTTAAAGCCTCAAATCTGTTATTTCTTCAACTGGTTGGCTGTTATGTGGAACAGCAGCAACAAAAATAATAATGCCTAAACAACCCTTAATAAACTTTCAGTCATGACATTTTATTTAGCTTTATTCCATGTGGACTCAAGATTGGATCCTACTGGGTCCAAAAGGCATTTGCATTCATTTTAGCCTATAATAAGAGCTAATGTGGCACAACAAGGGTTTTGTTAAGTAGACCCTATAGCATTTAAAACCAATTAGGAGTTATCACCCTCTCAGCCCTTTCCTGTTACCCAGAATTATGTGTGATAAAATACAAAGTTCCTCTGCTACTATTAAATTGGTATGTTGACACGGCACCTTACTCTATGGCTTTAAAATAATAATAATAATAATAATAATAATGGTAATAATAGTAATAATAATAATAAGAAGAAGAAAAGTCGCGATTTTGAAAAATTGCTAAGTGTGGTTGCCGCAGTCGCTTACATAGGCCCCTCCCTAATTAGAAAATGTCTACAAATGTTATGCAAAGCTCGGCCAATCACAGCGGAAGTTAGGTAGGTTACTCCGGAAAAAGGAAAATAAGAAAGTATGACAATAACTGTAGTCTGTTTGCCCTTTGGGCAACCACACTAATAATAATTATAATAATATATAATATCTATCTATATGTTATTTGTTTCGTAAATATATTTATATTGGCTGGAATGCTGTGATAGTGATTCTTGCTTCATAGGATTTATTTTTCTTGGCACTGACATCATTCCATCTCATTCCATTGAGCTGTGAAACTTGCGGAATAGAATCTTAGAATCTCTCTAGAATCTTGCAGCTGAATTATATTAGACTGGTGCAGCAGCTATTGTGGAAGGAAATGAAACAAAAGCCCCAGGTGTCTGCAGGGTAATGATGCTGTGTACAATACGATCACGCAGGGCACAGTGGCTGGGAGTTTCTGTACGTGCTGGCATAGAGTGTGCCCATCCTAGTGTCCTAAAATAGAAGCAATGAACATCTGTAGCTGTCTTTGTCCACTGTTCATTTCAGACAGTAAACACAGGAATATGACAAATGCAGGAATAAACATGGAGGGAGAACAGGAAGGGGCAGGGGGCATGGAAAGATTCATAAAGTGCAGCCACAGTGGAATGAGACGTATAGAGGACAAAATGAGAGTGGATGAAAGTGAAAGGTCCTCAGAAGATAATTGCTCTGAGCTTGATGCTGTCACAAACAGCCAGCAGCATCTGATTGTCTGCCACAAGTGTATTATAATTGTTTGAGGTTTATTAATTCAAGTCAGGGGGTAAATTGTGTCCTTGAACATTTGATATCGTCTCAAAATTAGCCCTCACTGTTGTTTTTTTTGTAATTTCTAACTTGTTTTCCTTGTTTTGTTTTCTTTCTGTATTCTTTACCCCTTTCTTTAAACTGCATCTTTTTAAATCTTGTACAGCAAAGAATTGCACCTACTCTTTTACACCTGCTAACCTGTACGGTTGAATCTAAATAGATAGCCCACCAATGTTAAAATTGTCATTAGTCATGTGGAGACAGCTTCTGCCAGATAATTTAACCTGAATATATATAAAACCATTTTTGAGCAGCAGTTGGCTGATTAGTTTTTTTTTCCTGTTTTTCTTTTTTCTTTTCCTTTTCTCTCTTTTTTTTTGCGTGAACGATTTAGGAAATCTCAGCTGAGATGACATAGGTGTGGCTCCTCTAGAAGAGTCTGGAGCTAATCTCGCAAACTGCTGGACCAATCAGCGAAAATAGGCCACATTCATACTGTAAGTACCTCCACTCATATTTATTTTAAATATTTTTACTGGGTTATGGTTATGTCTGAGTCATAGTGACAGAATTATGTCTGAGATATAGCTAAGCCCCTCCCCAAACTGCTATGGTCCAATCACAGTAGGAGAGTAGCGAGTCTAGCGACACGCTTTGATCTCGCCACAAAGCGGGTGCCTATGGGCTATAGTTCCAAACATTGCTCCTATGGCTAGAACTATCCCATTGAGATAGAATGAGCACTTCCGCATTCCATTGTTACAATGGGAGTCAACGCTAGTGTCGCCACTCTCTTACTATATTAGTTAGACAAACCTCTTCACCAAAAGTTTTCCTATAAAACATGTTTTTCCAGTGCTTATGGCAGGCCTTGTTGACGGATTTGGAAGAGATTTTGAAGGTCTGGTTCCAAACATTAACCAGCATTTAATGTGTAAAATCCATTACATTGGAATGAATGAGCCCGGCTGGAAAGTGGGAGAGGGCGGGGTTTAGCTAAAGGTGAATTGAAATTTTAATATAGGATAGGATTTAAATAATTTGTGTAATAATAATATATACACCGGTATACATGTTTTTTTTAAAACATATTATTGTTGTCTTCTTTCTTTCTTTAAAACCTTAATGTGAGTTTTCATTGTGATTGCGAACGCAGTGATTGCGAACGCAATGAGCACTAACTATGAGACCCTGCAGCTCATGTCTGTGTGTCTGTGTGTGTGTGTCTGTCCCGCTGTGACACCACCCGCCCGCCACCAGAAGGCGCAGCTGTAAAACACACACACACACACACACACACACACACACACACACACACACACACACACACACACACACACACACACACACACACACACACACACACACAACCACACACACACACACACAGCTGCGTTCGCTTCCCGGTTTGCGCGTCTTACTTGTAAATAGCAACTTAAAGTATATATTGATGCTCTGAAAATGCACCCACATGACCACTTAAGTGGTCATGGTGGATGGGCTGTGAACGCTTTTGAGATTTTGACGCTGGCCCTGAATATGATCCAGAAAAGGTTGAGAACCACTGGGACACATCATCAACTGTCATAGATGACTGGCCACTTGAAATTCATATTCATTCATTTTGGAGCCACATTGGAGCCACAGAGCTAATCTCACAAACTGCTGAAGCGATCCGCACCAACTTTGCACTCACATGATTAGATTTTGTTTTAATCACTGTTTTACTACTGTATATCATGAGTAAACCCACTCTCTAATTTAATTAAATATTATGAAAATCATAATGTAATAATTGTAATCATATCATTTGAATGAATATCAATATTCTTTTTATATGAAGTTTTATATTATATTAAGTGGAGGTTATTTCACCATGTAAGTACTACCAATAATAATAATGGCTCGTCAGAATGTTGTGCATCAATTTGAGGAAATGCTAAAACTGCAGACCATCCCTGAGTATTCCACTGGGTGGTGCTAGAGTGGAAGAAAAGGTAAAGAGTCACCACATAATGTACACAGAGTTCAGAGCCTATGGGTTGATGAAAGCACATTCACAGGGATGCATGAGACATGAGAGTGATTGTAAACAAATATAAATATTCCCTTAGAGCCCCAGCAGTGCAGTGTCAATGTTCATGACATTTTTTCTTATTCCCCCTTTTCTTTGTATAAATAATAACATAAATAAACTTCAGTTGGCATATAATGATGCTTTTAGAATCTTTCTGAAACTCCCAAGATGGACCAGTGCAAGTGAAATGTTTGTGAATAGTAATGTACCCACCTTTCATGCTGTACTGCGGAATTTTATGTTTAGTTTTACCGGTATGTGTAGACTAAGAATGTATTAATCGTGGCCTTAACAGGGATGACACAGAGTGATTCAAGGTGCTTGCTTTTGTGTTTTTAATGTTTTTAATTGATATGGGCCGTATGGAGTGAACATAGTTTGGTACGTAGGCTATCTCTGTATTGTTGTTTTGTATATGGACCTATAGTGTCTGCAATAAAGTTTATCATATATTGTAGTTTATATTTGTTGATTATGTATTTTGGTGTTATTTTTTATACTATGTTGATGAATTGAATACACTAGAACGGTGCCTGTGGGGCCTCTACAGTGGTGCCCGTTGGGCACTGGCCTACTTGGAACGATGCAAGTTGAAAATGCATGCCCCACCCAGATATTATGTCCGTCTCCCTTTTATGCCCATATATGGAGTTCTTTGTAAGGCATGCCCAAATATGGAGTATGCAGCCAGCTTGTGGAGTTCTGTGTCAGGCATGCCCAAATATGGAGTGTTGTGAGGTCAGAACAGGCCAGCTCCATATATGGAGGCTGGGCAGGGGCACGGTCCACAGCCCGGGCAGAGGCCTTTTTGGGGTGGTTCTGGACAACCGTGGGTCTGACACCAGGCACTGCACCCCCTGCTGTGGTGAGGAACGAGTGTGTCGAATTTGAAGTCAGTGGTGCTAACGGTTCTGGAGTTATGTGGATTATACACAGACATACAGACAGATAGAGACTTGGTGCAGAAAAGTCCCCAGGGCTTTTATGTGTTATGCTTTTAGTCCAAATGTCTGACTGTATCTCATGCTGTTTACATTTCTGTCTAATAAAGTATTCAATCAGGGCTAATAATAATAATCACCCAATCCTGAACCAAAATTACACATTATCTGCAATGATTCCTGCTGTTTTCTGTTGAACGGTCCAAAGACAGTGTTTTACTTCTCAGGCACTGTTAAAAAATATATATAATATGAATTGTGGAGGATGATATATTGATGTCTCGGAATCATAGCTGGAGGATTTGACTTCCTGTACTTACCAGGACAGTGTTTGTCAGTAAAAGTCACTGGGTCAGATAATTGAGTAAAAAGAGACAGATGGTGGCAGCATTTACTGCTGATTACATGGAGGTCATAAAGTGCCTTTCAATAGCAGAGGTGTCCAAGCCAATGCCATAAACCTGACAGAGCCCTGAGTCTTAAAGGCAATGCCTCACCCGCCCAGGCAGGGGTACAGCACTGGGGTTCACCACCCGCCCAGGCAGGGGTACAGCACTGGGGTTCACCTCACCCAGGCAGGGGTACAGCACTGGGGTTCACCTCACCCAGGCAGGGGTACAGCACTGGGGTTCACCCGCCCAGGCAGGGGTACAGCACTGGGGTTCACCTCACCCAGGCAGGGGTACAGCACTGGGGTTCACCTCACCCAGGCAGGGGTACAGCACTGGGGTTCACCCGCCCAGGCAGGGGTACAGCACTGGGGTTCACCTCCCGCCCAGGCAGGGGTACAGCACTGGGGTTCACCTCACCCAGGCAGGGGTACAGCACTGGGGTTCACCTCACCCAGGCAGGGGTACAGCACTGGGGTTCACCTCACCCAGGCAGGGGTACAGCACTGGGGTTCACCTCACCCAGGCAGGGGTACAGCACTGGGGTTCACCTCACCCAGGCAGGGGTACAGCACTGGGGTTCACCTCACCCAGGCAGGGGTACAGCACTGGGGTTCACCTCACCCAGGCAGGGGTACAGCACTGGGGTTCACCTCCCGCCCAGGCAGGGGTACAGCACTGGGGTTCACCCGCCCAGGCAGGGGTACAGCACTGGGGTTCACCAGTGGGCAAGACTGGTATAGTCTCCACTACATACAACAGTGTTTGGCAAGCTATTTTAACCACATTAACCCTGGTGTTAATGTAAATGCAATGTTTCAATTTAAATCAAAATGTTGAACTTTTTACTTTATTTTTAGAATAGCAAAAATAGCAGACCTACGATCTCACCCAATGTGGACATCGCATCACAATGCTTTGTGAGCTTATAGATAAGCTATTTCTTGTGAGTCTCTCTCTCTCTCTCTCTCTCTCTCTCTCTCTCTCTCTCTCTCTCTCTCTCATTTGTTGTATGTTGTTGAAGTACTGCAGTAGCCTACTGTTGCTAAGTGGTTAAAAATTGTGTTAGCTAAATAGCCAGTTACTTTTCATAAAACGTTACTGAACTACACAAACTCTTTTACAAGTACAGTAGCTAGCTACACTACATGTTACTTAGTAAATTAAGTTGCTACCATTGAAGTTACCTTACCATGTGGTTGGAAATATGGTTGAGGACATATGACATTGAGTGATTGAATAAAACAAAGGGCTGTGAAAAGCAAAAAAATTATGAGATGGAGTAGGCCTATTCACTCTTTGATTATGTAATGGAAAATATGCATTATGCAAAATGTCCATATTACTGCATATGGTGTTTTTCTTCTCTGCGTTGAAGGTCTTGGCCTCTCCACAACAAGTAACTTGAGAATCTCTGGAGGGTTTTCTCGAAAAAAGCACTTTATGTTTATTCTCTTCAAAACAGTTGAGTTGGCATATTGTAGTGACGGGCATAACTGCTGTCACTCACCGAGAATGAAATATTTCATACCATGCCGTTCCCAGAAGCCCCTGGGAACGGCAGTATACTGTATACACAATGCAGTACATACAGATAGTAGATGCAGTGTCATGGCATGACACAAGGCCATGGAACGAGCCGTGCACCACAGGAAACCTGCTGGACTATGCACAATGGATTAGAACAACAAATGGTTTATTACATCAGCTGAGATTTATGACCGTCTGAATTGAGTGTGAAGGGAGGGGAATACTGCAGCCGTGGATGTTGATACTTGAACGCAACAAAATGACATGTTAGATTTCCAGGCAATGACCTACACAGTTTTCGTAGACTACTACTAATGGTCTTTTTTATTAACTAACAGAAAGCATTAACAAAGAGTTAAAAAATGTATCGTCTTAATTAAGTTGTGTTGCCATGCTGTGGTATTGTTGGGGAGAGGATAGCCGATATACGTATAGGTATATCATGGCATTTAAGCTGGTAGAATAGATCATCTACGAAGTACGAACCCACCATACCTGCGACAGAGTATATAGATCAGGCTTAAAATGGTTTCGTCTCATCGCAAATCTTTTCTCTGAACTTAGTCCTTAGATTTGTTTTAGCGGGATGTTGCCATTCTGTTCCATTATGCTCTAGGTTTGGTTGCAGTGCCATGACTGTGTCTGCTTACCATACATTTAGATTAGTCTGGAGTCTGGACATGTCTGCACACCAGGGCTCTAGACACTGTTTACCCATCATTCTGATGTATTTGTCTACCAACTCCACACGACAGGCAATCAATATTCCAATTACAGGTGGATTCCCACTCTAGCACCACTGAGCAGTGAGCAGTGAACATCAATCAATATCTTTGTAAAAATGAATGCCACCATACTGTATGTACAAAGTGTCTAGGGCCACTAAAGCCAAATGATGAAAGCTTTCTTTTCCCGATAAGTCAAGTAATATAATCCCTCAATACTATCAATTTACAGTACAGTATGTCATGACATTAAAAAGAAAATGCTTAAGTAAATAACAAAACAGAAATGGTGGGCAGGTTTTGACACGCACCATTACATTTATTGTCAATGTATACTGATGCATAGGACAGATGGAAAGTCATTTTAAATGTTCGCCTCAGAGAAAGCATCTGTTGTGCGTTTTATGTGATGCCATGCTAGCTTTCATTCTATAAGTGTTATGGAGCAGCCCTGGAGGCTCTGTCCTTACTATGATGGCTTTCAAGGGAGCAGTAATCAAGGATGACCTTCAAAGTTCAAACACCATGCAACATGACCAGAATCCTGGCAGTGGAGGGTGCCCCATGAGGATTTAACCTTACCCCAAGGAGGGTGTAATACTTATTTAGCTTTAAACGTCAGAGGGGAATTGCAACAAGACAGGATATTTTCACATGTCCCATATTTCGTTGTTCTAAAATCTTGATATTTTACTTATTACTGTACATGCATCTTATAAGTTATGAAGATAACTAGTGTAGCTTCATAGGAGGTAAATGGGTGTGAAAGCTTGTCCTTGCTCATTGGGTTTCCTTGCACGTGTCTGTCAACACAAGTTAACATGGAAAGTACCTCGTCACCAGAACTGACGTGTGTCTGTTGTGATTGGCTGGCCTCTAATGAGGAGATGGAGACTTGGAGAGCCCTCTGTCTTCCTTTTCAGCAGGTATAGCAACATGCTGGCTCTTTACTCTACTCTGTTGACATGGCAGTAAAGTGAGGAGCATCACCTTCACGTGGGTGGACGGCGAGCAGATTCCTGACTCCTTTTCCCAGGTCCCTGAGCCTGACCTGCCAGTGCAGTGTTGTTGCTCTCTGATCTCTGGTGCACTGGCATTCACAGCCATTAAACCCCCGTCCTGCTCAGCTAGTGAATCGAACACTAATGGAGACCGACTCTGTCCATTTGGTTTGTGTAACACCACATTTGTTTCCCCCCACAGACGCTGTGTGTGTGTGTGTGGTGAAGCAGAAGAAAAAGTATTGGAAATACTCAAGTAGAGTACAAATACCTCAAAATTGTACAGTACTTAAGTAAATGTACTTAATTACTTTGCACCACTGAGAACATCCTATAAATCATCTGAATCATCTCAAGTCTCTCCCCTCTCACGTTTCCCATGCAGGCACAGGTTGTCGTCCACCCTGATGTTGATTGGCTGAGTGTGAAAGGAAATGTGCAAACATCCGAAGGCAGTGGTGCTCTCCGTGGATAAATATTTGTTGTCCTTGTTTGAGTAGTGAGAAGCGAACCGTGCGGTTTCTAATGTAATGACTGCATCTGCAGCTGCTGTCTGCCTCGCTTTATCACATGGATACAAGCCACTGGTCTCCCCGTGCTGTGGAGAACATGCTCACACAGCATTTATTCTAGACTGCTTGTAAAACATTAAGGGCTGGTGCATATCCATCCTCCTCCATGAACCATACGTAGGACAGTAAGAGTTCATTTTGCCCTCACAGTAATGAATGAGCATAACATGCACGGCTCTTTGAATATTCATTTCCGGGGAAGAATTGGGTCAAGGCACCGTCTGAAATTAGATCAAATGAAGCAAAAGCATAGGTTACTGTACGTGATGACGTTGTTCGTTTGAAGTCTTAACGCATTTGCCGTTTAGAAGGCAAGCCATCCATAAAGCATTGCAGTTTGCATAGATAAAGAGTGGAGAGAGTCAGAGAACTGTGCTCACTCAACAGCATACCCATTTCCTGCATGCCAGGGCTCTGCACATGCTGACTGAGCGACTGTATACCCCAGTAGAGCTGCGATTGGACCAGAGCCCTGTCATTCCCAGAACAAATCCCCTCTGACTTCCCCTCTCCTCCTTTCCTAATGCAGGGAGGGAGGGGAGGGGAGGGGAAATGTGCTCTGTGAGTCTTTCTCTCTCTCTCACTCTCAGCTCGCTCCTTGCCACCTGTCCTTGACTTTACTCTGGAGAGAGACGGAAGCGAAGAGCGGCGCTTTGTGCACTTCTCCTCCTCGTCTGTGTTCGGTTGCACACACGTGTGAGCCACGGATTCTGTTAATCTCTCTCTTGTTCTCTCTCTCTCTGTGTTTCCCACCCCGCCTGCGGAGCTTCAGCGGAGTGGCGAGGTGAGAGGAACGCTTGTCCTCGGCCCGGCGGAGCTCCGATGGGAGGCAGCGCTGCCTCTGGTTGGGACTGGGGATGCTAGGCGGGGGGAGGGAGGGCCTGTTTGAGCTGGGACAGCAGCTTCAGCAGCAGGGGGAGCATCAGGCCTCTCTCCACTGCTTCCTCAGCTCCCTGCTGGGACTCACCCATGTGCAGAGCTTCACCTCTCTGCCCAATTGTCTTCACCAGGTGAGCCGGCAGCAATACACATATACACACACACACACACAGACACACACACACACACACACACACACACACACACACACACACACACACACACACACACACACACACACACACACACACACACACACACACACACACACACCCCCCACACACACACACCACACCACACACACACACACCACACCACACCACACCACACACACACACACACACACACACACACACACACACACACACACACGCACACACTACCATACAATATACATGTTATACATGTAGTTATCCATCACACATGTGCAATACATTGGAATTGTACACATTTGCTCATTTGATGAATGGGTGAATGTAATGCACCTTGTACAGCACAGAGAAAGCACAGATTATACGTTCAACCTCTAACATCAATGTCAAATGTGACATACAGTTTCAACACAATGCAGGTTGTTCATATAGAGCTCTGCTCATTTGAGCCTCAGAGTTGCATGTGTGTGAGTGGCAGTGTGATCTATGCATCACTGCTAAATGAGCTATCCAATATGCACCACTGTCCCATTGATAGCAACCACTTCACAACATTGCTCATTGGAGACTTGCAGTGTTGTCTGTGTCCACTGACCAGACTTATATAGCTTTGTTTTATGTTATGATGTCATGGCCATGAATGTATACGGCATTTCCATGTTAGGCCATAGGTTTAGTTCATTTTATTGCTGGTCTTATTTTGCAACGGCTACGTTGTTGTAATTACTATTTAAAAGCCTCTGCAGAAATATCCCAAATCAAAACATAGCCTTTACAGTACGTCAGAGTAGTGGAATGCATGGCATGATGTTGACCAGACCCCAGGGAGAGAGGAAGAAAGCTTAGGTTTGCTTTGCCTGCTAATAGCTTCACACATACTGTATCATTGCTGTCGGGTAGAAACCTTGTATTGTATGTTCAAAACCGTTACTTGTCAGGTGTTCCAATGTTTCCAATTATTATTTTGTCACACGCTCCTTTTATAATGATTTTCATGGGTTAAATATTTATAAACAGACTTAACCACTTTTAACCTGTCATCCCTATTTTGGGCACGTTGTTATATAGGCAAAACAAGTACAGAATAATTTGCGAAATTAGCAAATGTACAAGATAGTATAGCCTATCGATAGTGTCCTCCCTGAAATTGGCAGGTCGGTGTTTTCAAAGACTATAAAAATGCTACCCAGTGCCTCCCTGCTTGGCACCCACTCAGCATCAAGGATTAGATGCTACCCAGTGCCTCCCTGCTTGGCACCCACTCAGCATCAAGGATTAGATGGTACCCAGTGCCTCCCTGCTTGGCACCCACTCAGCATCAAGGATTAGATTGGGGTATTCCCTGCAACGTGACTAGCATCATGTCCAGGGGGTGTACTTGTCACGCTGGCTCACACTACAGAAACAGGAGATAGGCTTCTGACCTATGGGCCACATGGCTCTGGAACCATTGTTTCCCAGGGGTGCTTACTTACAAGATGCTGAAATGGCTGATCTAATTTAATATAATCGATCCTTCCATCAAAAAATGCTGATCACTAGCATATTTTTAAACGGGCCTGAAAATCATGGCTTGTACTGTAGATTGGCTATTTTCACACTTTTGTGCAATACTGAACCAGAATCACGCACGTACCCATAATAAATAAAATAATGTTGCTGACGCGCAGTTTTCAAAAGCCCGCGGTGGAGCACCTCTAGCGTGACATTGACGTTGTCATGACGCGACGGAGACGCAACGCGTCCGGTGGAGCCCTGGCGTCAGGCATGACTGCCAGGTGCAACAAGCTCTTGTAGCACTCGTTTTTCGTTCGTTTCTGACATTCTTTTATTGGTTCACTCACTGTCTTTTATGGTTGCTCCAGTTAGCTCATCATACTATTAGCTTCTGTTGCCAGGTCTCGTCCCCCGTTGCGGTGATCAGAGTATGGGTTTTTATGCCGTTCAGACTAGCATTGGCTTAGGAGGCAGCCAATCATGACTAGGTCGTCCTTAAAGTCGCCACTCAAATGTAGTCAAATGTAGCAAATGTAGTCCAGGCGCTTTTCAAGCACCTGGCAAAAAAAGGGAAGAAGAAGAAAAACTAACAAATGATCTACACATAGTACCTGAGATAAGGTATAAAGGTTCGTGAACATACAGTATAGCAGCAGATGTGTAGCCTGCTGTGCATTCTGGCAGGTTTCTGGCATGGTTTCTGCCCGTCAACAACAATATATTATACTGTACAGTACAGGATTGAGAACGATGCTGGAAATGAATTATTAAACATTTTTCCCATATGCATGTCTGTTTTTATGTGATTTACAGATTGCGGAACTCTTCATCACAGAAAAGAATTGTATCCTTTTCTATCTAACTAAGGGAGTAGAGGTACACTTTATCGCTATTATTCGTGAGCATTATGTGAGCATTTTCTACACTTTTGCTTTCAGCCTCCCCTGAGTGCTAGCAAACCAGGCCAACTCTAGAATTACAAGTCTCTTTCAGTGAGGCTAACGTTGAAAGCATCGTGAGTAGGAGCAGGCATGGTAAATGCCAACACAAAGTGAGTGGTGTGGAACCTAATAGAAAAAAGGGCAAAGTGTGTGTGTGTGTGTGTGTGTGTGTGTGTGTGTGTGTGTGTGTGTGTGTGTGTGTGTGTGTGTGTGTGTGTGTGTGTGTGTGTGTGTGTGTGTGTGTGTGTGTGTGTGTGTGTGTGTGTGTGTGTGTGTGTGTGTGTGTGTGTGTGTGTGTGGCTCAAGCTGTGTGCCTATATCTCTTAAGAGGATTCGAGAGTCCTTATCTCTGTGCTGCACTGCGAGCTCTCATTAACCTGTATAATGTGCTGCCTTCATTTGGCATCGCCTTGGCATTGCTTGGATGGACCACGTCCACGGCAGTGTAGTGTAGGGCACCATGGAGCGAATAGTGGGGTGTCACGTTTCAGGTTATATAACCCCCGTGTCGCTGGTCCCCGATACTGAGACACTGCTGCAACACTTTACGCGCCAGCTCATGTTATCTACCTCGTTGAGACTATGCCCTTCACTACCCATATCTCCCAAAACAGGTCGATTTGCTAGGCTTCACTTCATCAATAGACTGTTGTGTGCCTCTCTCTCTCTGAGTGAGGACCTATCAACTGAAGAGCCCCGTTTATCATGGCTATAGATTATGTCTTCTGACAGTGACATTATGAATAGTAAATGATGGAATGGTGTCATGTCATGTCACCGGTGGCGTTGTATGAGTGTTGTAAAGTACCATGTTACATTCTTTCACTTTTAGTGTAATGTTACAGTCATAAAATTTAAAATTTAAATTAACTGCACGCTACAGAATGGATGTATTACATTTTGAGGGTCAGTGGAAGTAGAGAAGTCGAATTTAAAGAATGTATTTTATAAAAAAGAATTCTATAAATATTCACAGAAAATCGCATTGTGTTCATGTAAATTAGATTTCATGAAGAGTTTATGTTTGTTAAACCTGAACATCATTCAGGTTTAAGAAATTATTCCTAAACCATTATTTATTCATTACGTTTAGACGAACACTGAAATAACATGATCAAGACGTTTCATTGTATTGTCGACAACAGTTCTCATGAGCAAAAGACGAGCTTGGCCAGTTATGTTGTGGCCTTTGTGACTGTCGTCTAGGGAGACGGGTTAAAGGTCAGTGTGCTGTAACATTAGACAAATGGATGGGAATTTGGGAGTCTCACAGGAACTGAGATTGTATAACTAAAGCTGGCTAAGTGTTTCATCATTGTATTGCTGGTGTGTTTGGGTTTAACCCTAACCTGACGGAGAAACAAGGGAAAAAAATAAACACTGTGGTTCCGGTGGTGCGTTCCGGTTGGCGTTGCATTGTTTTTGTACTCCACATAATGCGAATCAGTTAGTTTATTCTCGCTAGTCGCACTACAAGTTAGCCTGATAGCCTAGGCTAGTATATCAGGACACTGCGAGACACTACGAGTCTAGCCTGATAGACCGTGACGTCTACGCCTGTGTTGTGCCTGCAGTGCTCTGATGTCACTCACTTTACTGTACCTATGTTTTCAACCCAGCTTTCAGTTTCTGTTTCCACCATTACTAAGGTCACATTCACACCAGAGAGCTTTGCTGCGATTAAAACAAATCCTACTGCGCATTTTCAGAAAGTGCACTTCGTTTGGCAGGTGTGAAGGCTCATTCGAATCCTAATGCGTATCAAAGAACCGCATTTTACTCTGAGCAAAAACGGGGGTTTCGCTTCGCTTCCAATCGCACTTGATTACGATTCAGGTGTGAATGCAATCCGCAGTAAATAAAGGAAATGAAGCAAACAATGTGGCCGGTGAGGAGCTGAACACAGTTGGAGACGGAGAAGGCATATTTTACGCAGCGCAAAGATGTCCCGTTACCGTGGATAGACGTGGTCGAATGAGGAGACTGAAGCCCTGATCGAAATGAGGACGAGTACATTAATCAATTGCTTAAGAAAACACATAAAACACTGCAGTGTATTATAGCCTACAGAATATTCTGTCTGTCTGTCTGTGCGTGCTGTCACTGTGTGGTAACTGGGGAGTAGGGACTCTCATCTCGATAAACCTGTAAACAATTTGCGCTGCTGTCTGTTATATCAGTGCGCTCAGCGCTGTGCCTCCATGCCCAAAAGAACAGCTGTGCGTGGCTGCATGCGTATAGTGCGAGAGAGGGGGGGGGGGGTCCAGTCCCAGACGGCACGACACATGCACGTTATGAGTATAATTTTATCACCATAGATTTCACTGTGTAGTAGAACACATTGATAAAGGTCCCCCCTGTTGCGTTTCCAATTGCTGCGGATGACAGTGTGAAGGCAAACCGCAGCAAATTAAATATGCAAGAATCCCAATTTCCCCGCCCATATATATCGAGTCTACCGAAGTATTAGGTGAGAATGTGACCTAAGTCAGTCCGTCCCTCCATGGCTGGCTTTGATCCATATGAACACATTGAGTGAGGCTAATATTGGATGTGTCATTATGGCTTAAAGTCTGCAGGGCTGCTATCAGAATTGGCAGTATCTTGAGGTGACCTTTGTCCTGAGCCAAAAAGGCTCTCACACTTGGCTGTGAGTGTTTATTGATGTCTGTTTCATGGGCAGTACATTGATCTGTCAATTCGACTTTGATCTCAAATAAAAGAAAGATTACAGTAGCTGATTGCCTTTGTTGTTGTTTTGACGACAGGCTAAAATTACCCAAGTAGCCACTAGACAGCTGAAGCACCTCTTCTCTGTTCTGACCTTTGATTGCTGTTGTTTCTAATCCTCTGTATAGTTCTGTTCATACTCACCTTGCTGCCAGGTGACTCTCCCCAGACACTGATTGCTCCCAGTCGCTGGCACTGACACAGATTTAGTGCATTTCTAATGATACTACAATTACTCCCTCAGGAGGATTTGCTCAAAATAACTCGTGAAATAAATTGTGTATTGTTTTGTTGTCTCGCTTAGCCAGACGATCATCTCCGCCTACTGATATGTCTAGTGACATCATTCAATGTATTTGCTTACATTAAAAATATATATAACTGCTGCTGCATTCCAGAACCGATACAAAGACTTAAGGGTAAGCATGTAACGATACACTCAACTCACGATACGATACGTATCACGATATGAGGTTCATGATACGATTTTTCACGATGTTTTCAACACAATTATTTTCCAGACAAATGACCGAAAAATCTTTTTTTTTAATGATTTATCTCCCCCCAAGCTTTTTTCACAATTTCTATTGAACTACATTGCAAAAGTAGCATTACTTTTCATGTAAAATTACTTAATTTTTGTGCAACACCTGTGAACATGCTTTCATGTTTGAACCTAGCTCAAGTTAACATTTCTTCTTTTCTTTGATGGTATCTTAGGATAGATGTAGACCTATTTGACAGTGCAGAAACATAATTGCCTTCCTTGATTATTATATTAATGAGCATCAATAACGACTATCACCTGGGCACAGTCACATACAGCTCCCCTCTGCAGGCATCTTCTACTGAAAGTGACTGCATTGAGTCTCTCATTTCTCTCCAAAAGCACGTATGATGGAATATGATTACAGCTCACATTTCATATCACACACTAGCCCCCCTAAAAAAAGAAAAATAACCCCCCCCCCTTTTTTTTTGTTGAAAATCGATATACATTTTTAATACATCGATACATATCGTCTGGATATAATATCGATATATATCGATATACGATATATCGTTACATGCCTACTTAAGGGTGGATTGGTTTTCAAAGCAGTAGGCCTAGGTTAGAGGCTGTGTTCTATAGCTCGATCATCTGGCTACATCTTACATGTAATTTCTACTAACAGGAAGTGGTGCCCCAAGAGACAAACACAACTTTTACAGAATGGGTTCCCAGATTGGGCTATATATGAAATATGCTGAGCTATTGCACCAGATCTGCCTGTCAAATCTTACATTTTATGTATTGATATTGATATCAATGATATGTATATGATATGCCCACCTGTTCAATTGTACAGATCAACAGTTGAACCTGTATATCCCTTAGTAATTGAGGTTGGATATTTCGCACTACTTGCATATGATGTAAAAACAAAATGGCCACGTGTCATATGGTCATTGCCATTAGCTATCAATAGTCATTCAGCATCCCTCTGCCTTTATGGCTCTACTGTTTGGTGTTACCCACCAGCAGCAACACCTTTTAACAAGCTTAATACACGTTTATCTTTTTTGCAAGGTTTGTCATTCTTTTCATTCGCTCAAGGTAGGTCTGTTGCTCTACTGGAAGAGTCTGTCTCTTTTGTACTGTTGCTTTTAATGAGATTTCAACTAATAGTGCGCATAGTGCGTAGGGCAACAAGTCGCCAGGGGCAACACAATGAGCAGCAGAAAACCCCTTTTTCTTTTTTTCACGTGTTCCTCCTGCAACGCTACTTGCGTAAGACAGTTGCGTGCCTCCACTACACCACGGTGCTCTGCTCTGACACAGCTGTAGTTGCCCCTCCCTCTCTCTCCCGTCTCCACCGTCTGGTATACTGTCAACATTATTTTGTTTTGAAACAAAAGCACATCCCCGCCGGTTACAAGAGAAGGAAATAAAATGAAGGAAACAGATGTTTAGAGAGGCTCCAGCATGATGCATCACTTGCAAATGTGCAGGTATGTTGATGTGTTCAGACAGACAGTGACAGACAGTGTCGTCGTTAAGCAGCTCAACCCACAGGTGACAGGAGTGACGCTGTGGGTGCTGTGCTGTGCTGTGCTGTGAGTAAACTGAATGGCTTTCCGACATCCCTTTCTCACAATCTACAACAATAGATTTGTTACTAAAATTAGGAGGCGAAGTAGCAACGTGGAGAGCAGATATATGTTTTGGACAAACAGGCTAGCATTGGTGTTGATTTGTGTCAAATGGAGTCTGTATGACTGAAAATAAATGAACACATGTCTGTGGGAGAGGAGTTATTATGTGTTTTGGACTACCAGGAGATGTGAGTACCAACCAACCAAAACGTCAGCTACAGCCCTGTTTCAACTGTACAGTGCCTTTGGACGGTGAACAGGTGTCGTCCCAAAGCACTGTACAGTTTAGACCTCATTAATAGGTGGCAAGATGAGAGAACCCAGCTGTTATGGTTTTCACTTGACTAAAGATAGAATTTACTTGCCTGCCGTTAAGTAGGACAGAGTGTTTATTTTAAGCCTATTGTCTGTGCCAATGGTCTTTAAGTTCACCTGTCAAGTCTAAATGGTGTCACTTTACAGCGGGAGGTGTTCTCAGTATGCCTTTGTGACAATAAACAATAGCTCTATTTTTAGTGCCTTTGAAAAGCTGTATCCTTTTATGGAAAATAATGGGGTGGAACACTGCAAAATAGTTGCACTTGAAATAGAGATAAATCAAAAAATGAATCCATTTCAGAATGTATCTTGTAAATTGGATTCATAATCACATTATTATTACATACAATGAATGCTTTTCTAATGCTAATTGAATGTGGACAGCTCTCTCCTTAAGCTAGAAACAATACTGGTGTGATCACAAACCCATCAGTTGCTCTATTGACCATCAATAACAGAAGGACTTTATTTACTCATTCAGTGTTTGTGTATAACTATTGCGTCCAAATGATCTTCATCTTTATCATACTGGTTAGAAATATAAACTAGACTTGACACCCCTGAAAAACCCACCAAGGGAACAGTTACACATACAATGTAGGTGGCTGTGGCTCAGGAGTAGAGGGGTAGAAGGTAAAAGGTTCCAGGTTTCAGCCCTGGCTCATCCCGGCTTAATCTTAAATAAAATTGTCCTTTAGTAAGTCACTGAACCCCGAACTTATAGGCTACCGATAGTGTGTGTACGGCCCGGTGACCATAGAGTTTTGACTTTCCATTAGTTTATTCACATACATGTATTAGCTTTCATGCTAAGCTTTTTTATTAAAAAATCCATATATCAAGATTGGGGACCCAACAGTCACTGACAATGAAAGCTTGCATTTCTGTTTTACACCTAGAACAATAAAACATTGTATAAATGACAAGCCTGGCAACAGGTCTGTTTGTGCTAACAACAACTAACTAATCCTGTTGAAAAGTGACACTGATCCTTCACCCATAATATAAACAGATGAGAAAGCCCTGCAGTTCATCCAGGCTGAGAAAATGTTCTACGAGGTGGCACTGATTGAGCTCACCGCCCTTCAGGGCAGCACAGGCAAGTACGCTACCATGTTTTCTACCGTAACGGATGCTTATGGAGAGCACACAGTACAGAATCTATAAGTCTGTAATAGGTTGAACTTGGATCTGGTTATTCTTTTATTGTTCCTCTCTGTCTAGATTCTAGACGGAGAGGAACAATAAAAACAGACAGGCAGGCAGGGATATTCAGTGTTAGCACAATACGGTCTCATCAGAAAATGTACTAGGGATATTTAATAACAGACCATAACAGCACAGCATATAGTCTACCTTCTATTACATAACTAGGGTGGGGAGTTTAATTGCTGGTTGTTTGGAATCAGCAGGTCTGGGACGTTAAGGAATACACTCCCTGCTCACTTAACCATTGTTTCTTCTGCTAAAAGATTAACAGCTGATCTGATGTGCTTGTATCGGCCAATTCCCATGTGTGAATAATGAATATATACATTTATACTGTATAAATGTTGACCTAGGGTGTTGCTAAAACAAAGCTGCCCACGTCTGACTTTACGTAACCCGAGTTAACAAGACGCCAGATGGTCTCGTATACAACAGAGTGTAGATTACAATGCCGTTGTTGGTGCGAAAAGCACATCCGTTTCCACCGCGAGCAAAACGGAGCTCCGCTTTAACCTCAGTTCTTTATTTGCTGTAAATCTGGCCGAGCTCTGAGCAAGCAGCCAGCCATTCATCACCTGCTGCTGCTGCATGCCTCTCCAGACGGCTGGCTCTTCCTCTCCCTCCGTCTGCTGCTGAGGCAGCAGCAGCCCGCTCTTGCGTGGGCCGGTGTGGAGGAGTTAGGAGACAGCCGTAGTGGAAGACAAATGGCTGTTCTCAGTGTTATATCATTAGCCGCTGTATGGCACCACGGAACACCGAAGCCCCTGATTCAGCACTACTCCCTTGGATCGAATGCTGGTCGTCTCCTGAGGCAGTGCCCAGGACGCTGGCATCCTGCTCGCTCACCAGCCAGCCACACTGTACATTCCTGAATTTAACTTGAGTGTACAAATGTAATCAAAATGGACCTGTAGGGGTCAATTTGGTTATATTTGTAGACTGCATCCCAGTACCCGCAGTCCAGCAATGAAATATACTGATTAATTCTACCAGTATGCTGCTGAAGGCAAGCCCATTATCTGATGACTACAGTTATGTCAGATGAGTTGTACCTCAGCAATTTGATCCTCTAGTCTCCTGATAAAACAGCACATGGCGCCACAATCATATTCTACATGCTTACTCAGAACTATAGCTAATTAATCAGTATATTTAAGTGCAGATACTGGGCTGGAGGACAGGTCAAACCTCCAATAATATATTACAACAGTTCAATATATTACAACATTGATACAGATAATTTCACTGTGCAGTGTCTTTGGCACCAGCATCTGTCTGCTTTATACTATTTCTATTGTTTACCAGCAGGCTTGAATGAGGACAGAAATAGTTATCTTTGTGTACAGTATGTGTGCAGTGTGGTATAAGTCTGTTGTGTTATGTGTGGGTGGGCGTGACCAGAGTAATTGGCCTGGTCCACTCTCACCTGATGGGCTGTGGTTGCTGTGTGTGTGTGTGTGTGTGTGTGTGTGTGTGTGTGTGTGTGTGTGTGTGTGTGTGTGTGTGTGTGTGTGCGTGCGTGCATACGTGCCACAGTTCTAGTGGGCGTGGTAAGTGGGCTGTTTGACTCCCATATCCTCTTGTCTCCGGTCCTCAGTTGGCCCTGCTCTGCTGTCCAGGCTTCACTTGCATCACCACACAGCTCTGCCAATCGGGGCAGATTGCCTTTTTCCCTTCCTGTTTTCCCCCTCAAACGTGGTAGTATAGACAGAGAGATAAGGTTTGCTTTTTTACTGTGACTCCATGCCCTGCGTGTGTGTAACAGGGCCTCATGAGGAGGCCACGCTGGGCTCGGCGGGATGGACCACCCCAGAGGAACAGTCGGAGCAGGCGTCTCAGGCCCAGAACCTGGAACGTCTGGCACAGCTCTGCATCATGAGCAAAAGGTAGGAACAAACGGATGTGTTTGCACGAGCAAAAGGTAGGAACCAACTGATGTGTTTGCACAGTGTTCTGCTTGTTTAAGGTCATCATTTAAAATGAAACAAAATGTTTATTATAGAGGCGTTTTGGGTTTGTCATTACAAAGTTTAAAGGGAACTAATGGTAGCATTGTATTGCATGTGTCTTATTCAGTGTGACTCTTATTTTCTGATATTTTTGGACATACATTAGAGATAAATAAAGTAGCCCATAGAATTAATGTAAAAACTTTATTATGTATGATTTTGTTTAGTTGTAGGCAAAATAAACAGTGGACTGCTGTTCATACCTTTCTGTCTTTGTTTTACAGAATTTTAGCTTTAAAAAACATACACACACACAAATGGGTACACCTTGTATGTATGTACTCACAAACCTTGTCAGAAGCAACTTTATCTTAATCTTTACTATTGTTGTTTTTGTTGTATGTTGTATTAGCAGTAGCACAGTATTTTGCAGACTTCGCCACAATAGCATTTCGCTGCTTGTACCTGCTGTATAAGTAGTGATTCTTGATTCATGTATGCATGCACACACATGCGTGTGCACACACACACACACACACACACACACACACACACACACACACACACACACACACACACACACACACACACACACACACACACACACACACACACACACACACACACACACACACACACAGAGACTCCCATACCAAGTGTTTGATTTCTGGTCACCATGTGAAAAAGGCAGAGTTGAATTTCCTTGTTGAGGTGGAGAAAAAAGACACCGTGCACTATTTGAGTTTCGAGTGTTGCCTGCAGAACACATTAACTGGATCTGGTGTCTCCTGTTGCAGGACTACTTTGTTAGGCCATAGCACATGCACACACTTTTTTGTATCCACCTGATTGCCTGAAAGGGTGGTGGAGGGCGGAAGGTTGCACGAGTGGAGCGTTCCGGTCGGGTACGGTCATTCGTCAAGGCATGAAATCTAGTTAAACTTGAATGAGATGTACTGAGGGTGCATGGAGTGATGGAGTCTTGGGTTTCTGGGTAAATAAGGACTAAGCCAGAATTTGCTACGGCTCTTTAATTTCCTAGAGAGGGGAATATAAGAGTTGCAGTGGTTGCTAATTATTGCTAATGCCTCTATGCCCGCAGTCAAACCTCTTATGGACAGGAAGTTGTAGTCCTCTCAGTAATGTGGTAGGAAGTCCTTTGGGCTGGCGAAGGGCTTCTCTGTCTCTGACGATCGGATGTCCTCTGAGGACCTTCTGAAGCAGTGTAAACCAACACCTGGCCATTACTAATTAAGACAAGTGTAGTTTTGGAGCAGTGATGCTGACATCTGTCACACTAAACAGCTCTACATCCATACACACACCGACACGTGAGGGTGGTGAATGTCCCTGGCTGGCACTGCCTGCATGCCGGGAGATATGAGAAGAACAGCTGGTGCCTGTTAAACGTGCCACATTACAATACTAGTGTGTTCACCTAGCTTAACCCCAAAGAGCAGAGGGCTGGTGCTGGTGGGGCACAGTCCAGTAAACAAACCTGTAAGCGCCATGCCTTTGTGTAATTCTCCCTGGAGGCAATTGGGACAGTTGGTTCTGGCAGAGAGAGATGGTTTCCACTTCCTCCATAAAGCAGGTCTAATGCCAGCAGCCTCATCCCACTCTAATCACAGCACACATATGATTCGATTTGTCATTCCGCTCTGCCCCAAACACTGAAATAGATATGCCTGCCTGACAATACAGCATGCAACACTAAGCTTAATTAAGGTCATCCTTTGTGGGCCTTTCTGAAAAGATGTATTTGAGGTTTAAATTGAACAAGGGTGCCCAGAGCAGAGGTAGATTTCATCTCATAACCTGGATTTAACCATAATGAGATTGATGGATTGCTTTTCCTTTCAGCAGATTTTTTTTGACTCCACAGAGACACACGGAGCAAAGAGGAAATGAAACCTCTCATCTTTCTTTTCTTTCAGACCCCACCTTGCTTTGGAATACAGTGGAAAGGTATGTGCTGTACGTAGCCTGTACTCTATGTACTATACTGTACTGTACTGTATCTTGCCTTCTGCATGTGTGTAACAGCTTTTCAGCTCTTTGAACAGATTCAACATTCAACATCACCCTAATGACCTCCAGTCATTAATAATAATGTGTCTCACAGGCCACTAAGATCCACCAGAGAACCTTTGGTAATGACCACCCCATAACAGCCAGGAGCCTGGAGCTGTTGGCCACTGTCTACGCTGAGATTGGCAAAACGGAGTATTCAGGTAAACACTCATCTGTGTTAAAGTCAACATACCAGCTTGGCCCAGCTTACCAGCGTGGCCTGGGAGGAACCTCTGCCCTGCATTTTTCACAATGGCCGTTGGCCTGTTATTTCGTCCAAAACTCAAACATAATCGGTACACATTATCTCTGGGGTCATCTGATCAAGATTTATGAGTCTGAATTTACAGATTCCATTAAAATTGACTGACTGTCTACCAACAGGGGCGGCCTTAAAGGACAACTTTAGTTTTTTTCAACCAAGGTTCATGTTTTAGGTTGTTATTAGAGAAAGTAAAAGATGAGTGTAATTTTTTTTTCATTTGCTGCTTTCTTTTGTTTTAGGGATTTTAGCTCTTTTTGACAGGGGGGCGGGGGCATTCGAGCATGGGGCTAAATATGTATTTTCTTACCAAATTTGATGGTGATTTATTTTTGTATTATTTACTATAGTCCTAATAAACCCCAGGAAATTACATCTGTCCACAGAAGATCACAGGATCTACTGAATGTGAAGGTAGCCTACTGGGGGAAGGCTTATACTGTGTGTATAGGCTCAATATGTCAGTTTGACACATTCAATAGATCCTGTGATCTTTTGTGGCCAGATGTAATTTATTGGGGTTTATTAGGACTTTAGTAAATAATAAAAAAAGAAATCGCCATAATATTTTGTAAAAAAATACATATTTAGCCCTATGCTCGAATGCCCCCGCCCCCCCCTGTCAGAAACTGCTAAAATCCCAAAAACGAAAGAAAGCAGAAAAAGAAAGAAAATTAACTCTCATCTTTTACTTTCTCTAATAACAACCTAAAACATGAACATTGGTTGAAAAAAACTAAAGTTGTCCTTTGAGGATCGGGAGGCCCCGTTCATGAAGTCATAATTTTAATAATGAATAATAAAAAATAATAAAAAAGAAATATATATATTATTTATATTTATATTATAAGTAGAAAATACACAAAAGCAGCTTGCTTGATTAAACAATTTTTTACTTTAAGGTATAACTGGAAGGCAGCATTGGCTATACAATGATGCAATCGCAACTGTCAGCGCTGCTAGTGCAGTGAGTGCACACACTGGGAAGTGGGAACAATTACAACCAAACAACACACTATACTACTACTATTTCTTTAAAAAAGTTTTTTGGGAGGCCCCTGGAGACTCGAGGCCCGTTTCAATTGAAACGATTGAAACATATATAAGGCCGCCACTGTCTACCAATGTTTGAGACCTGTGCTCCGAGCACTTATTATCTGATATGAAGTACCCCAATGGAAACCAGCTCAGTGGCCTTGTGGTTAGTGTCCGACTCAGTCCGAGTCCGACCTGAGATTGGGAGGTCGGGGTTCAATCCCCGGCCTTGTCATACCAAAGACAAATGGGACCCAGTGCCTCCCTGCTTGGCACTCAGTCTGCTTGTGACATACTAGCGTCATGCCCAGGGGGTGTACCTGTACATCAAGCAGCTTCACGCTACAGAAACAGGATAGGATCCTGCCCTATGGGCCCCATGGCTCTGCAAGGCTCTTCATCTCATGAACGTGATATCTCAGAAAGGCCTGGAGGGAATTTAATTCAATCTGGCACAAACTTCCACTCAAAGATGATTTGATTCAAACATTTCACTGCTTGTACCTGTATGAGTATAAGTGATAAATAAATCCCTCGTGATTCTCTCAAAACACCCCAGGCTGTTTTGAGTGCAAACCTGCAAATTGTACAGCACAGTATAATAAGTACAATACTGACATAACTTCAAAAGGAAGTTATGTTGGTACTGGGCACATGCAATCAGAAGTCTGCAGTGTTTTCACATCACCTTTTAATTGATTGATTTTACGGATTATAAGAAAAACACGAATACAGAGGATAATGACAGGTATTTCTAACAGGTATTTCTAACATTGTCCCAAGCAGTGTTGCATCGTTACTTTCTAAAGTAATTGTGTTAGGTTACTGGATACAAGATTACCTCCTGATAAAAGTAACTTTGCGTTATTTCTGCGTTACGACAAATAAAACCCAGAGACAGAGAGAGAGCTCATTCATTCAGGAAATGGCGCAAAATGTGTCAGATCGATTCTCGATAGGTCTTAAAGGTATATTCAGTGATTTCACTTAATTTAAATATCACTTATTTTTTGGATAAGCCTCCCTACTATAAAGTGTGCTGATCATATAAGGAGTTCCTCTATATCCCCAGTGAGCCCCTGGGGTAAAGAAAACCCTTGTTTCGGTTTGGGCTTTGGGTGGCAAAGCCTTCATCCAATCAGGATGAGAGGGGCCTTCCTCCAATCATGATCGAGTGGGGCGGGCCTTGGTGCACGTGCTGTTGGTCTGTTGTACTTCCCCCACTGTAGAGCGCGTGCATGTGCACATCTTGTTACCCGGGCGGACCAGGGTTTTTTTTTCTAATCACCCAAATCACTGAATGCTCCTTTAAATGTAACTAGTAACTGCATTTTCTTTGGAAAAGGTAACTAGGTTCATCTAGGTAACAGATTACTATAATTGCAAACTAACTTGTTAAGTTACTCCATTACCAAAGAAGTATTCCCGTTATATATCGCTGTTATTTATAACGCCATTACACCCAACAATGAGTGGTAAAATAAAATGGTAAATGGTGCATTTATATAGCGCCTTTATCCAAAGCGCTTTACAGAGATTGTGCATTACATTCACCCATTCACACACACATTCATACACCGATGGCAGCGGAAACCATGCAAGGCACCAACTAGCACATCGGGAGCAATTAGGGGTTCAGTGTCTTGCTCAAGGACACTTCGACAGTAACTCTGGGGGAGCCCGGGTTCGAACTGGCAACCTTACGGTTACCATCCAGGCACTCTACCCCTGAGCCACCGCCGCCGCCCCATAAAGAAATCCATAAAAAAGTCCCTCTACATTGTAGAGGAGTAGCTCCCTAGTCCACAACACACACACACACACACACACACACACACACACACACACACACACACACACACACACACACACACACACACACACACACACACACACACACACACAGCAGCAGTGTAAAAACGTTTGGCTACAGTAGCATACATTATTCACTCGAGGCATTTTACAAGAACGCACACTGGCCCTTAGTTATGCTGAGTATGGGCCATTTTTATCTGAGAACAAATATTGAAAAGCATACCCATTTATAATATTGTACATAATGCAGCTGCTTCTGTTTTTCTACTCAGAGCTATATCCTTCTGAATCCATCACTACCAACATGAGTTTGAGGGGGTGCATTTATTTATTTATGCAGTGATAGATTAACAGAAGTGAGTGACTGTTCCAATATTTTTGCTAAATATGATACATTTGTCTGAGATATAATTTCAGCTCCATTACAAGAGACTTTATACACAATTCTTTTTGAAAGATTCTTATTTCCAAGCTTATTACGGTACACTTTGTGCATAGTGTTTGTGCATAACGATGTGTTAATATGAAATGTTTTATACTTTAATGTTGTACTATCCTGTAGGATAAAGTGGATGTGATGCCTCCTCCACACTTCCGTTTCGTCTTTACAGTCGCGCAAATTTAATATCAATATAATCAAAGCATATCTTGCTGCTTATTAAAAATGGACATTCTTAAATACAATTTTAAGATATTTTATGATATTTTTGTGAACAGAAATGACAAAAATCTTCCGTTGTAGTAGTTCCAGTAGTTCTCATTGTTAACACCATGTCTTTTGAGGTGTACAGAGAAACAGGACAGTGCTGCTAATGCTGCAGTTTACATACTAGCTCTCTCTCCTGAGGCATGCATGACAGAACTGGTGCAGAACCTAGAAATATAGGCCATGCAGTTGCGCGATCAATATTGATTCATTTCACATTAACAATGTCTAGTTTAAATGTTTGTTAACAGTGTTCTGGAGCTTTAGTTCAGAATGTGATGCAATGTCACAAGCAGATCTACAAACATGTACATCTGCTATTTTTGAAAAGCCAAAGTATAAAATTATGTGGTAAATACTGACATGGATGCTTTCGGTGTATTAATGGGTTAAGTTACCTACTCTGTTTCTTACAGTACTTAGAATATACACGGTATGCAAATGGTTTGAAGCTTGTTATTGATTTTAGATGACGAAGGTGGAATCAAAACAAGGCAAAGGTCAGAGTACAGCACATGGGACATAATGGTCACGTGGAGGTCTTCCATGTACAATGTGTCTGCACTTTTACTGACCTTTATGTTGTATTATACACAACGGATTCCTTTTTGACCCAAACATGGTTGTAACTGAGGGTTGTTTTCAGTGTTAGCAGCTATGTGCCTCTAGATATACTCCTATCAATGTCCACTGTTAACCTATCTCACATGTTGATACCTTTTGCATTAGTGACAACTTATTTAAAGAAAGGCTAACAGATTACAGTTAACGACATTATGTTACGATTAAATCAGATCAAACAAATTGAGTTAAACATTCCCTAAACCCACTCTGCATTTACTGAGCTCTGCCTGGCAATGACACAGTTAACCTTGTCTTTTCTCCAAATGGTCTGTCCTGCTTTGCATGTTTAACTTTGCCTTATCGTCCGTCACTGAAGCGCTCAGCAGACTCAGTGTGGTTGTCAGTGTTCTTCACTTCATGTCCGGTCATGGTTGTCTCCGTAGACTCGCTGGGTCAGTGTGTGTCTGCGCTGTCCAAGCGCTTCGCCGCGGCAGAGTCCCTCAGAGACACCGTCAATTGTCTTCCTCACTCTCACAGAGACAAACGTGCAGATGTACGCCACAGGAAGGAACCCCACCACCACCAAGAGGTAATTTATTTTGTGCGTGTGTGCGTGTGTGCGTGTGTGCGTGCGCATGCTCGCGTGCGTGCGTTGTTGCGGGTTCATTTCGAGTATAAAGAAGAAACCCAGAAGAATTAATTTGACATTTTCTCATAGAACACGCTTTACATTGAACAAGTATTTCAAATTGGTCAACTCTGTTATAGACAAATTGGATAAAATTAATTATAGTTAATATAGTATAGTTCACAATCGTTCTTTACCTTATTAACCTGATTAAAGGTAATGTAGGTAATATATTTTGGTGTTAAAGCTCTGTCTATATTATGGTTGTTCAGTAACAGTGTTAGTCCCTCTTTAGTAAACAGACAATACATTTTGAGGTGAGCCAATTTCATCCAATCAGGAGAGAGTACCAATTTATCTCCTGACTGGATACAATTGGTATCCTGACCTGAAAATGCATGTTCTGTTTATTACAGAACACGAGGACGGCGCCAACCTATTTGGTGCCGGCCTACTCAGGGCCATGCATGCCATGAACGAGGCAAGACATATCAGCTGTTTATTCCACAAAATAATTGATTGATATTTATATTTATTTACAATTCTCCTGAGTCAAAAGTTCATGCACGCACAGCCCTGGACTAATCAGTCACTGGACTCATTTGGAGAAGGGGCTATAGGGAGGGGGAGTTAAGAACTCAGAATCTCAAAAAGAGACTGTTGTTTAAAAACGGTATTGACAGGAAACAACAAAGCAGAGGAGAAAACGGCACAGCTGGGGTAGTGTGGGCGAGGCATCAAGGTGACTGTGGCCTCAGGACATACCGTATTGATTGTTGAGGGGGCAGAAGACAGAGAGAGGGGCCTGCGTGGCCTTGGCCTTAATGGCTACATAAGGAAGTGTTAACTTTGACTGGAAAAGACTCGCTCACCGTATAGAAAAAGAAGTAAAACTCCTTAGACTGAGACTTAGAAAAATATATTTTCTTTTATTTTATCATGCTGTGCTCATGGTGCTCTGTGCTCATGGTGCAATTAAAAAGCAAACGTTTCGGTCCTCAGACCTTCGTCAGTGCTATGCATAAGGAAGTGACAACGCCACATTTATACTGTAGGCATATGAGGGATCATATAAACCTATTGTATTAACCATATACTGTATTGTTATGTCTTACTGATAGCTGTTTGATTGTGCTGCGATGTTATATTTACTCTCGCCTGCTCCGACTGTTCCTCTGGGGTGGTCCATCCCGCCGAGCCCAGCGTGGCCTCCTCATGAGGCCTCCTCAGTTTGGAAGTAAAGAAGAGTTGTGTTTATGCTGTGTCATGGTCTGCTAATTCACCAACACAATATGTATATATATATTTTTCTCCCACTCAGCCACAATGAATTACAAAAGCAATAACATACTAGGTAGGTTTCCTTAGAGTTTCCTTAGAGTAGGCCTATATTAGACTGGGCCCATATATGAACTAGAAATGCACTCTCTCAAGATGCCAACTTGCGCCTTGCACACAAGTAGGCATGCCATGAAGTGTGCTCACCACTGCTGGTAGTGGTACGACTGCTGCTCTGAGTCCTAAAGCTCTCTGCTGCTGTCTGGGTACGAGTGCTGCTCTGAGTCCCTATAGAGCTCTCTGTCTGGGTACGACTGCTGCTCTGAGTCCTAGAGCTCTCTGCTGTCTGGGTACGACTGCTGCTCTGAGTCCTAGAGCTCTCTGCTGTCTGGGTATGACTGCTGCTCTGAGTCCTAGAGCTCTCTGCTGTCTGGGTACGACTGCTGCTCTGAGTCCTAGAGCTCTCTGCTGTCTGGGTACGACTGCTGCTCTGAGTCCTAGAGCTCTCTGCTGTCTGGGTATGACTGCTGCTCTGAGTCCTAGAGCTCTCTGCTGTCTGGGTACGACTGCTGCTCTGAGTCCTAGAGCTCTCTGCTGTCTGGGTACGACTGCTGCTCTGAGTCCTAGAGCTCTCTGCTGTCTGGGTACGACTGCTGCTCTGAGTCCTAGAGCTCTCTGCTATTCTAAATCCTTTAGACCCGTTATTGACCTTATACCAACCTTGAAACGTACTTTAGTTACCTCACCAAGAACAGTGGTCACCGACATACATACATACCCAGCCGATCGCAGTACTTGCGCAAATAATTATATACAGTATATACTGTACATGTAAGAGTGTCAGTGTCAAGATAATTAACATAGTTACTGCCAGATCAATCTGGGACCCCATCTGCAAAAAAGATTTTTTAACCCCTCTTTGAATTTGGAGCTCTGAATCTATCTTGAGAGATTAGTGACAGACAGACGTAGGACAGATTACAAAGAGATTACAAAGATTAAAAGTTATAATGCACTTTTGCAAGTGTGCCTATGTCTAGCCTATGTCTGATCCCTACGCACCCGTCTCTCAGATGATCAGGTGTTTATTAGACATTGCTTTTCGAAAGAATAAATGTTAATAATGAATATGAAAAGAATATAACAACTAGAAAAAGTGCCCTTCCGGGCACAGGTCTCCACCAGGTTATCCACAGATCCGTGCAGTTAGAGGTAAAAACACTTTTCGGCCAGTTATAGCGCCACCTTGAGGCTGAGTTGAAATTGTTCATGTGGCATTTTGTCCTCGGCCTAGTGGGAATGTGGGTGCACAATTTCACGGAAATGACGCGATGTGTTCATGATTTGCAGCATTTTGTTTGAAACTGAGCACTCCTGTGAACTTTGGAAGCCAATCTTAACCAATCAGGATGGAGTCTGATAAATCTGAAAGACCCGTTTCGTTGAATGGCTCTAGAGAGACTGTGTACCAATTTGCGTGATGTTTGGACAAAATCTGTAGGTGTACTGTGCAAAAACTTGTTTTGCACAAAGCGTCCTCCTGGTGGCGCTATAACAGGCCGTTCTGGAAAGTTTGGGGCAGAGGTTCATGGTTGGCATCCAGGGAGTGTGTGTGCAAAATATGGCATCGAAAAACTTGTTTTGCACAAAGCGGCCTCCTGGTGGCGCTATAACAGGCCGTTCTGGAAAGTTTGGGGCAGAGGTTCATGGTTGGCATCCAGGGAGTGTGTGTGCAAAATATGGCATCGACCGGGTTAACGGTGGCCGAGATTAGCTGTTCACGGACACACGGACACACGGACACACACACGGACACACGGACACACACACGGACGGACACGCGGACGGACGGAGTGCAAAACATACTCTCCCCACATGCCTTCGGCCTGGTGGAGACAATGACAGTCTGGAGGAACAATAACAGTAGCAGAAATATCAAGTACAGGACACACGGTCATAAATACACTCGTTTAATACAGCCAATACTACAATACAATGCTGTGCCTGCCTCCAATTCCTTCCAAAATACCTGTACTACAGTGTTAAAAGCACCTAATGAGATGCTTTTGAAACTGTGTTTGACTTATTTTTGTCAACATGTAAAGGTCTGTGCCCATTATTCATCTGCTCGCTTCACTTGCAGAGTGGCACAGCTATATGAGGAAGTGACTACACCACACTCATATGTAGGTGTATGAGGGATCCTATAAAACCATTAACCATATAGTTACGCTTAACCCTTGTTAAACATGCCAAAATGAATTACAAAAGCAATACCATACTGTAGGTTCACAAGTATCCTTAGAGTAGGCCTACTGTATATATTTGACTGAATAACTCCAAGCCTCCAAGTCTTTCCCCAAACACTCAAATGCAGGCTTTGGGCCAAAGGAAAGGCTGCAAACCTGGTCACCTCGTTCATGCCCTCCTCTTAAAGGGGTATGGTTTGAATTCACAGTGAAACATGCTTTAATAATCCTCTATCCAGGTATCCAATGGTAAAGTCCCCACCTCCATACTAAAGAGGCCAAGTCCCAGCTGTGGTTCCGACCCAGAACCCACCCACAGACGGAAAGGCGAGCGGCGGGTTCGATTCAGGGAACCTGAGACCACTGTACATGGTGAGCATGTGGACAAAAACCATAGCGGGCGTTGTGAGCTTGTAGACCGATTATTTGAACTATTTTAATAGTAAAAAATGGCAAAAACGTTTGCTGGAATATGCCTGTATTCTCTGTGGTTAATTATGCATGGAAATGAGACTGCATGGAGTCTGTTTATGCAAGATGCAGCCTTTATGAAGGATGCTCAGCAGCCAGTTGTATACCGCATGCTGTGCAAGCGTCTGTCTGTCTGTCTGTCTGTCTGTCTGTCTGTCTGTCTGTCTGTCTGTCTGTCTGTCTGTCTGTCTGCCTGCCTGCCTGCCTGCCTGACTGCCTACCTGCCTTTCTGTCTACCAACCTACCTTCCTTCCTGCCTGCCTGCCTGCCTTTCTGCCTTTCTGTCTACCTGCCTGCCTGCCTTTCTGTCTACCTGCCTGCCTGCCTTTCTGTCTACCTGCCTGCCTTTCTGCCTTTCTGTCTACCTGCCTTTCTGTCTACCTGCCTGCCTGCCTTTCTGTCTACCTGCCTGCCTTTCTGCCTTTCTGTCTACCTGCCTTTCTGTCTACCTGCCTGCCTTTCTGCCTTTCTGTCTACCTGCCTTTCTGTCTACCTGCCTGCCTTTCTGCCTTTCTGTCTACCTGCCTGCCTGCCTTTCTGTCTACCTGCCTGCCTGCCTTTCTGTCTACCTGCCTGCCTGCCTACCTGCCTGCCTGCCTTTCTGTCTACCTGCCTGCCTACCTGCCTGCCTGCCTTTCTGTCTACCTGCCTTTCTGTCTACCTGCCTGCCTACCTGCCTGCCTGCCTTTCTGTCTACCTGCCTGCCTGCCTTTCTGTCTACCTGCCTGCCTGCCTTTCTGTCTACCTGCCTGCCTGCCTTTCTGTCTACCTGCCTGCCTTTCTGCCTTTCTGTCTACCTGCCTTTCTGCCTTTCTGTCTACCTGCCTGCCTGCCTTTCTGTCTACCTGCCTGCCTGCCTTTCTGTCTACCTGCCTGCCTTTCTGCCTTTCTGTCTACCTGCCTTTCTGCCTTTCTGTCTACCTGCCTGCCTGCCTTTCTGTCTACCTGCCTGCCTGCCTTTCTGTCTACCTGCCTTTCTGTCTACCTGCCTGCCTGCCTTTCTGTCTACCTGCCTGCCTTTCTGTCTACCTGCCTGCCTGCCTGCCTGCCTTTCTGTCTACCTACCTGCCTGCCTGCCTGCCTGCATTTCTGTCTACCTGCCTGCCTGCCTGCCTGCCTGCATTTCTGTCTACCTGCCTGCCTGCCTGCCTGCCTGTTGACTGACTGGCCTTTATTTTGTTGGCTTTACAGACATTCCATACTATGACTGTTTAGGTGGTAAGTTTGTCTACAAACATGTTAAAAACTCACTAACTTCTGCATGAGCACTAGTGTCAGCCGCACAGATCTGTTTCCCCCGTCCATCCATTTACAAAAACATTTGTCATTGTGTGTGGGGAATTGTTCTTACCCGACAGCATGGATTTTGTGTTTACAGTATTCTGTTAGTACACAGATTGTATGGCAGCACTTCCCATATTAACAATGGGTACACACAGTGGTGGACAAAGTACTCAACCCCAGTACTTGAGTCAAAGTATAGACACTATTATTGCTCAACTACAAGTGAAAGTTGATTGTCAAATTTGTACTTGAGTTGTATTTTTTTATACGTTTTGGTCCATTTGGTCACTTCCTAGAAAGTGTTAAATACAATATTTGTCTTTGAAATGTAGTGGAGTGAAAGTCTTTTACGACTTTCACTAAAACTTAGAAAAAAAGAAAGAGAAAACGTAAGAGAAAAATCAGTACTGTCCACCACTGGTAACAGGTAAAACTCTGCAACTTACAAAGTGCTGGTTTCACTGGGAGAAACATGCATAGATAAATGCCGATTTACAAATCAAAGCTGCAAATGAAAAATAGATGCCTCATGTTACAGCCTACGAGACCACGCCGGCCCGCCCCCACCTCGCTCTATTCACCTGCCTCTTCCTGCTGATGTCATTCCTGGGCGTGGCCATGTACTGCACGGACCGCCGACGCCCACAGCGAATGTGCGAGGAGCTGGAGGCCTCGCTGGCCGTGTACCTGCTGCACATGAAACAGGCTCTGTGGGGATGCTGGATATGGCTGACCATGCAATGACTGAGACCGACCACAGGGGGAGACATGGAGCATTATATAAATCTCTTCAGACTCCTCTTTCACTGTCCTTGAAGGTGTCCGGACTGGCCTACAAACACCTCCTCAGCCATTCAGCAGGCCCATGCTGCACTATCTGTGGTGTTGAGAGCAACTGCTCTCATAATGCTATGAGGATCAATGCATAATCCCAGAAATATGTAGCTTCCATGCCTGTATGTATATGTACTTAGGTGGTGGGTAAGCCACGTTTGTTCCAAGTTCATGACATTTTGCACATTATGCAATGTGGATGTTACCATTGTGTTCACCAAATGACAAAAGAATATTTGATTTCTTTATTTTTGTATTTCAAGTTGACACTAGTCTATTGTATGTGAGTGAATGCAATGTGAGTTTCCATGGAATGCAAATATTTATTTTATCACACATCTTCATTCATTAACTTCATTAAATGTGTACACCACATTTGACACAGAACTGAATCAAACTGAATGCTGTATATATGGTACAGTACACTAAGGACTATCACAATATTCAGCCTTGTAATTGTACATAAATGAATGTAGAGATATGACTGGCTTTGAATTGGCACCAAACACATTCAAGATGCTCAAATGTGAAAACTTTTGTTCCAAGAGATATGGACACATCACCAAGCCAGATTGAATGACTAAATTGCAAAAAAGAGAGAGAAAGTGTTACATAGTAGTCCATGGTACATCTGGCCATGAATACTGTACGTATAATGTCAAATCCTGAGTGTTGATTAACTTCCATTTGTACACTGTCTGAGTTACAATTAATGAACTGAGTAATGATAAATTCCTAGTTGGTCTAAGGAGAAACTCTTCAGCACAATAATATGAATTCTCTCTCCTTATTCTCTCTCCTTATTGCTTTAACTGCTTTAAATGCCACAAATGATAACCTTAAATGTTATTTATTATTCTATACTGTATATGTGCAATTTGTGCATTAAGCAAAAATACCCATCTTTTCATTATTTAATCATTTTTAAGGTTTTTTGTTACCTATTACATTTCTATTTCTAAGGTTTTTCAATATTCCGGTTTTAATCTTGATGTCAAATGCTCATCAAGCTTTAGACAATTTGGTGGTCGCTTATGAAATGTTTTATGATCAAGAAGAAAGAAGTAGCATATGCTTTTTGTGGAAGTTTATTAGAATGAGGCCAAACACAGAAATCATTATACGGAACCAGTTTTCTAGTTCCTTTGCATATAGTTTGTCACAAATACAATTCTGATAGCCAAGCTACCAAACAAAAAATGTTCAGTGTGGAAGCACATTACCATGGTCCCATCAGCTTTTCATATGCCCCTCTGGTCATTCATTTTTATCACCAGTGGGGATATGTTTTATCCCTGCTTCTGGTCTAAATGAATTATACATACCGGTATATACATTTCCATTTGGGAAATGTAGACTGTCTCTTATGTTTCATATTTATCAAAATGGCTCATAATTTGTCTTTTTTAAAATTAAATTAAGAAAGTTTTAAATACAAAAATAGCTGAATTAGGAGGTCTACACGTTTACAACACGTTGCAATGCAAATAGCTGTGAGCTTGTAGATTTATTTGTCGTACAAAGATGTATATAGGGCTTAAGTTGTTAAGAAAATCTGTTTTTTCTTCTCCAAATCGAACCCTTAATAATGGTGCATGGCACACAGACCTCTCAGTTTCAGCAATAATGCCTACTTTCCAATAAAACATAATTCTTTATATAAAAGGTTTCACAGAACACAAAGGGAGTTTGCCATCAGCATTTTCAATTTTGGTGTTCAGGACAAAATAGCATCAGAATACTTTGAGGGCTTTCTTTGCACTGTCAGACTGAATTGTCATTAGCAATAAACCAATATCCAGACAAACCATGGCCTGTATAGTATACTGTAGGCACAAGTTAGATTAGCTGCATTTCACAGCTGTCAAAACATTTTGACACTTTGAAAGAAGTGCCTTTCTGGATGGTTTTCTTATCGCTAATTTGTACATCATACGACCGTATCGCTCAGCAAAAAGAAACGGTTTTCAACTGAAAAACAAATGTGCAACGTGTCGCACATTTCATGATGCAACATTTGCATCGCGTTTGTCAGTTGCAAATGTTGTTCTTGGCGAGAGACACAGCCATACGACAAAGTATAAATTAGGCTTCAGTTACTACATTTTTTATGATTTGAATTGTTTTGAATAAAACTGTCATTGCATACCAAAGTCGATGAGGCAGTGTCTTGCTTTCTTCGTCAATCAGCATGGTAGTGTGTGAGGTGCGTGTTACAGGGGAATGGATGGAAGATACATGCCGGTATTATACAGTATGTGTATCACAAGGATACCGGAGAACTCACCAGTTTTCCAACTCGCCGCATCCAAAAGTCTTCATCAATGTCTTCATCGTTATGCTAACATGCTGTCTTCATCAGTGTAGTATGTCAAACCCACAGATATTATAGTTCAATTACAAAGTTCAAATTATTTTGTGCAATTAAATGGTCAGCTAGATAATGATAAAAAGGTGGTTATGTGAATACTAATGATAGTACCAATGATATTTCAGGATATTGTTTAATGAATTACATTGTTTTGGTACTTTGGTGTTTAAACTTTAGCATTCCTACTTCATCTAGTGTAAACTCTAAACAACTATCCTCTCTCTCAATTCAATGCAATTTAAATTAAGGTGAAGTAAAACTAAGATGCACTAAACCGCGGCGAGTTGGAAATCTGGCGAGTTCTCCGGATACCTATCACAATACACAGTACTGGTGTGTATCCTACACTCCTACAGTATAAAGTACAAATTAAGAGAAGCCCTGATTTGATCACACTAAAGCATTTCGGAGTAGACGTTCAATATATTAAAGTAATTCCAATACCTGTTTCTCAACATTATAAAAATCAGTATTAACACTGAGGAAGCACACATAGGATGCTGCAGCATGCAGAGAGCTCACCATCATGTTGTAGTGCCTGCCAGACAAGCCTGTATCAACAAACATGTGGTGTTCTACCAAAAAAGAAAAGAAAACCTACCATAACATCTACAAAACCCACCCTATTAATTTGCCATGCATTTAGTCCGTGCAATAAAACCATACATAAACACAACACGAGCCATTTTAAGCATCCTCTGAGTGAATCGTGTTGCTAAATAGGGAATCGAACTGCTCTGGGTTGCAAAACAAAAACAAGACCCCCCCTCCTCCCACTGCTGAGCATTCATCCCTATTAAATGCTTGTGGACTATCTTAGCTCAATTATAACTGTCAGTTTTGAATGAAATTTTTAATCTTGGACAACTCTTATGAATCTCTAAATGCACAAAGTGGAAAAATAAGCGCTGAGAAACAGTTGAGATCGACTGCCTGCAGTGCTAGCATATTCATCTGCAAATCAATTATTAAAAGCATGAAGCATTTCCCTTTGGTTCTATTTATAGTCAATGGGAACAATAAAGACAATTGATCTGATTGTCTTGACAGGCAAACAGGTCTGGCAAACACGAGGTGTGTGTGTGTGTGTGTGTGTGTGTGTGTGTGTGTGTGTGTGTGTGTGTGTGTGTGTGTGTGTGTGTGTGTGTGTGTGTGTGTGTGTGTGTGTGTGTGTGTGTGTGAGAGAGAGAGAGAGAGAGAGAGAGAGTGTGAGAGAGTGAGAGAGTGAATGAGTGAGTGAACGTCTTCTGGGTTCTAGAGCAGACCAGTCTTGAGGTCTACATCAGATCTACGGTAAGAAGAGCGCCCCAGCAGCAGGTCCTTCTCATGGATCAAGCTGTCCAACAGGTCCTCCTGTCTGTAGTTGTGGTAGACCTTCAGGAAGGCCATCACTGCTATCCCCAACCAGGTGAGCCAGGCAGCCCACAGGCCAAACTGCAAAGATCCAGGAAAGAGCAGGTCAGCCTTTTGTCGTCATACAATCGGAAATCTCTACCTATCAATAGACCTGGGGAATTCTAAATGCCAGGTAGTTGCGGCAAACCTATGCCTACTGCTTTAAAAACCAGTCATGTCACCAAATCAAATATGAAGACATTAGATTGGGAATTATAGACATCTCCCAGCAGACCGGGAAATGTGGATTAAAAAGCTAATTATCACACACCACCAGAGAGCAGTCCGTCAGAATGCTCTGAGGCAGTCAGTGCTAAAATGGATGGCCACAAGGAGGGGGAGTGCTTGTTTTGTTTCACAAATATAGAGTCTGAGCCAGTGGTTCCCAAACTGGGGGTCGGGAGTCGGGAGCACATGGCGGTCCCCAAATTATTTTGGGGGGTCCCCAGATGATTATCTATTATGTACAACGTTGTTTTCTCACTCAACAGTAAACAAAGCAACATACAGTATGAGAGTATAAAAGTATCCATTCTGCACATTTCTAAAGTTACAATTTAATGACCTTTAAGACTTTTTAGTACCAAATTGGCCATATTGTCAAATATTTACGTACCGGTAAGAAAGAGGGAAACATGAAAAGTGTATAAAAGTGTATAATTGGACCCGTAATTAACACTCAGTATTTTACTATGTACACATAGGATTTTGTATTTTATCTCTGTAATCAGAGTTTTGTGTCCTGTATAAATCTACACAACTATAGTCTCACCTGAGCTATAGCAAACTGGTCATAGAAGGCAGAGTTGTTCAATCCCAGTTCCAGATCGGTGTCCTGAAGGTCCTCACAACTATCAAACGAAAGACGGGAGTTTAGGAGGAAGTCCAAAAACAAATTTGATTGATTGATTGATTGATTGATTGATTGATTGACGTGCTTCCCTCTCACCTGCTGGGCATACTGCCACCCTCTGTGATGGCATCACACCACAGGTTGAAGCCCACACTGATGATGGTGCTGGACAGGAAGACAGTGACGACCACCAGAGAGCTGATGACCAGGTTCAGGAAGGCATTGAATGCGGAGCTGCATGTGTGGAGAATCAAATACAACCACAACACAACATTAACATCTAGTATGGGGGGACACCATGACAATGTTGAATAGTGTTTAATGTAATAATGTTGTATCATATCTGATTAAAAACTAAATAATAATAATAATAATAATAATAATATGATAGGCCTATACATATGCTGCCGCCTATTTAAGTGCACAAAAAAATGGTCCTGCCTGTCCTGAACAATTACACAACATTAACATATAGTCTGATGTCAGTGAAAGCCATTGAAGATCAAAACCAATAGCTGTATAGATGTGAATGTGATTGCTCCGCTGTTAATATAGGGAGCAAATGAAATTGTCTCCCCCAGCTGGTGTGGGCGATATCGATTATATGAATGATGCATATTTATGATCTAGCTTTTCCAGTTGAAAAGGCCTGGTACAGGCTATGTGAAAAATGGCTAATACAACACAGAATGTAATTCCATCAGAACACGAACAGTGCGTTGCAACATAGGGTGGGGGATGGATGGACATAAAATATAGCATCGCACGCCTTAGCTCTGGTCCATATATAAGCCTTATACGGTACTGCTCTTGCTGCCGTTCCATCTAAATGCAATGGACCAGAGCCTTATACATTCGCCCGAGTGCAGCCTATCAAATAATAATCAAACACCCTGACAGTGTCGTGGAACAACCACAAGTGAATGGTCACTCACTCGTCGTGTCCTTTGCATAGAAAGAACAACAGTCTCCACGCCTGCACTGCGGACAGGATAAGAGATGCTATCCCGACAAAAGTGATGAAACTGCAGGAGGACTCGGGTCCCCACTCCTCCACGATGAACCGCTGCTTCGACACAGTGATGTTCTCATTCTGCCACATGCCACGAGTGAAGAGCAAGCATTTACCCCCAAAGTCCTCTGTATTTTCGGATAGAGGCACTACGGCAATGAAGCCAAACACAAAGGCTAAAAAATAAAGAATACATTGCGCAAATATTAAATTATCGAGGGCCATTTTTCTTTGTCGGTCTTCTGCGTCCCGACTCCCGAAGCATCAGCGGCTGCGCAGTGGGAACCCCACGGAGCAGGAGCGTAGGCGCACTGGCGCAGCATCCGATGAGCTCTGCTTTAAATTAATTATATTTACCTTTATCAACATCCTGAATATAAACATTTACCTTTGATTACGCTCACATCGGTATAGTAGCCTATGTTATTCTGAATCTGAACTAGCCAGCCACAACTGACAGCTCAACTATTAATCATTTTGTCTAATAATTGCAAAAATAAAAAGATATAGCCTATTTCAGATAAGATGCCTTAGCAGTGCACACAGCAGAGGGGACAGCCCCGGCCCCCTTGTTATGTGTATTAAATATAGACTTATAACATGACATCAATCCCCTCTGTCTCTCCTCCCCATGCACTCAGACTGACACAGACACACCCAGGCTGGCACACCTGCAGCAAATTCCCCAATTGTCCTCTGCTGCGGTCAGACTTCTGCTATAAAAGCCAGCCAGCTCAGTGTCAAGGCAGACAGTAGACCCAGGCCAGTAACACTTCAGTCCCAACACAATGCCTTGTTAAATACTTTTTCAGTTAAGTTTAATTTAGTTAATTCTCCTGTTTTGGCCGGCATCTCTCCAGGTCCCCTTTGTTTCCTGAGTTCTTGTAAAGTAAGCTACTATTGATATTATTTGTCTGCAAATTAAATTCAACTTGCAATGATTCAATACTACTGTGGGGAACAGTTGGTTAATAAAAACCGTTAACTTGTTACTTGCGCAAGCAGAGCGCGCAAGTAATGTTTTCGCCCGGTCTCTTCCGCCGTGACAGCTGTCCCGCCATTCGATGTTTATGCAGAAAAACATCAAATCTGTGCCTGTTTTGCTGGGACCAAATGACCACAAATGACCATATTTCTTACGTCATCATTTAGAGCTAGTCATACGTATACTATATACATAATCAGTAAAGAATAAAATAGCAAATTGTGCCTGATCTGCTGGGACCAGAGTATGTGGTGTGTATGTGTATGACTAGCTCTTAATGATGACGTAAGAAATATGGTCATTTGTGGTCATTTGGTCCCAGCAAACCAGGCACAGATTTGCTGTTTTCTTGCATAAACATCAAATGGCGGGACAGCTGTCACGGTTTTTGGCGCAAAGTAACCACAGTATACCGCTAATCAACTTACAACTACACACTTTATAGAGTATAGAGTATATATGTACGTATATAGTATATGCCTATATACTATATATATATATACTATATATATTTATTACGTCATCATTTAGAGCTAGTCATACGTATACTATATACATAATCAGTAAAAATAAAATAGCAAATTGTGCCTGATCTGCTGGGACCAGAGTACGTGGTGTGTATATGTATGACTAGCTCTTAATGATGACGTAAGAAATATGGTCATTTGTGGTCATTTGGTCCCAGCAAACCAGGCACAGATTTGCTGTTTTCTTGCATAAACATCAAATGGCGGGACAGCTGTCACGGTTTTTGGCGCAAAGTAACCACAGTATACCGCTAATCAACTTACAACTACACACTTCATACAGTATAGAGTATAGAGTAAATGTATACGTATTATAGTATATGCCTATATACTATATATATTTCTTACGTCATCATTTAGAGCTAGTCATACGTATACTTACTATATACATAATCAGTAAAAATAAAATAGCAAGTTGTGCCTGATCTGCTGGGACCAGAGTACATAGTGTATTATGTATGACTAGCTCTTCACCCAAACTTATATAGATAGAAACTTGAATCATACTTAATAATACTATAGTGTTTATATGCATAAAGTAGGTAGGTAGCAAATAGTTACATCTAAAAACTATACATTTCAAACGTTCCTTCACAGAGATACTGATATTTGACAGTTTACAGCGGTCGAAAGGACTTGCGCGGACTTGTTACTTTTACATATTTGTTTGGAGAACGTAACAATAGCAGACAGTAGACACCTTTACAAACACATTGGTGAACAAAATTCTCTGTAAGAAATGTATTCCCAGATTTGACATTATTCTGATAATATTCCCCGACTAGTGGAAGCTGTGAATAGTAGTGCTTTCAACTTGGTTGAGTTTCTTTGTAAGTATTGCTTCTTTGTGTTGTTTTTGTATATTTGTATATTTTCTTTTATTATGATTGCAAGTTTGCAGGGTTTGATGAGGTCAGTGTCATGGGGAATTGGCTCACTTATCAAGACGGCCATAATATGGTGGTGTCACGAGGTGTGACCATATATGGAAGCATGACACGACTGACGGGAAATTCAGGTTTTCATAGTAAACTGCGACATATAGTCTCAATAATCACATTATAAATAAGGGTCCATTTGGTTCTCGCCAATAGCTGAAGTATTCCTCTCCTATATGTACTCATCTACACCAGTAAGACACCTGAGGGCGAGGTAGTGTTCGCCGGCTGCCAGGCACGGCTGCACCAATAACTTTGGGGCGGCAGCGGGGGCAGGCTTGTCTAGAGTTTAAAAACTTTAAATGGACAGGTCAGTCAAAAGGGAGACATTGAAGAGGAAGGATGAATGGGGAAGGATCAACATATGGAATATCAGAACAGGTTCTGACATATATCCATATACTAATATCGATGACATCAGGGATCTCCATATATGGGCTTAATTGCGACGGGTATGGACAAGGGTTCATGGCCAGGGTTCATGGCCATATATAGCGTGTCTTGGAGACGTCACTAGACGTGATATCACAATGCGTGACCACCATGCAGTGTGGTGTAGTGCTGTGTGGTTCTAAAGATGTAGTCAAAATCGGGCTTTAGTGTTCTCAATAGCTCTGGTCCATAGCCCTAATGCCCTTGTTCTCACTAGATGTATTTGCATCCTGGAAAGTCCTTTTTTGTTCAATGGCACTTTAAAAAAAAAATTATACAATGTTTATATATATTTGTTTATTTGAAGGGCGCTAGCCCTTCCTATACCCAGCTTTGTGTTTGTGTGAATAATAGCAATTATTTGATTGGCTGAGCAGTGAGCACAGAATTGAGATGATTTGATTGGCTGAGCAAAGTACTATTGAAGTGTGGGCAGAAAGTGAGGACGCAAATTGTGATTGGCCAGAATGAGATGATCATGACATGATGACGTATGACGTGGCTAACAGATTAATACATTACTAATCAAAAAATTAAGGAAACGGAGTAAAAAAAGACATTTCCATCTATAAGGCCAAACCAAACCTCAGTGAACAAAATCATTGTGATTAATGATTTTGAGTTACAAAATGAGTCTTCATTCACAAAATGTGAAGAGAACATAATGAACAGAGTATCACAGGTGAATGAATACACAAGTGATTAATACTCAGCTGCATCAGGCCATGTCACTTTCTCTTGGAACAAATGCTACATAGCCTATACCTATACAATCTTGTTCAAAACAATAAATAACTAATTATATTTTTATTGGTATGGCCAATGACGGGCCGCAGATACATTAAGCGGGTTGAGTATAGCACTGATGTATGATGATAAGAGCGCCCCTCACTTCACACAGGTGTGATTTATTTTTGAGGGGCACTCAAAACTATATACAGCTTTAATGTTTGTCTTTCAATGATGCTTGTTTAAGAAAATGCCATAGACAATAAAGAGTAATGTAATGTTTGTTTTGAGGACTAAAACTAGCACCTGTTGCTTAAACAAACATGTTGTAATTTATGTTGTAAGATGATAAGAACGCCCCTCACTTGTCACTTCACATGGGTGTGATTTCTCTATTTACACACAAATGTAATGTTCTCCATGTCCAAAAATTGTAATTGTAATTGTAATGTCAACAAATATTCACTCAAAACTATAAGCTCCCCCCCCCCCTCCCCTCTCTCTCTTCCTGAAGGAAGGGCAGGTAGCTGTCAGAGACATCTGGCATGCTTGAATAAGCCCATCTGGCATACAGCAGGGCTGGTATGTGGTACCCTAGGCCCCTACAGTACTGTCCCTCTACAGCAGGGCTGGTATGTGGTACCCTAGGCCCCTACAGTACTGGAGGACTGTCCCTCTACAGCAGGGCTGGTATGTGGTACCCTAGGCCCCTACAGTACTGGAGGACTGTCCCTCTACAGCAGGGCTGGTATGTGGTACCCTAGGCCCCTACAGTACTGGAGGACTGTCCCTCTACAGCAGGGCTGGTATGTGGTACCCTAGGCCCCTACAGTACTGGAGGACTGTCCCTCTACAGCAGGGCTGGTATGTGGTACCCTAGGCCCCTACAGTACTGTCCCTCTACAGCAGGGCTGGTATGTGGTACCCTAGGCCCCTACAGTACTGGAGGACTGTCCCTCTACAGCAGGGCTGGTATGTGGTACCCTAGGCCCCTACAGTACTGTCCCTCTACAGCAGGGCTGGTATGTGGTACCCTAGGCCCCTACAGTACTGTCCCTCTACAGCAGGGCTGGTATGTGGTACCCTAGGCCCCTGCAGTACTGTCCCTCTACAGCAGGGCTGGTATGTGGTACCCTAGGCCCCTGCAGTACTGTCCCTCTACAGCAGGGCTGGTATGTGGTACCCTAGGCCCCTGCAGTACTGTCCCTCTACAGCAGGGCTGGTATGTGGTACCCTAGGCCCCTGCAGTACTGTCCCTCTACAGCAGGGCTGGTATGTGGTACCCTAGGCCCCTGCAGTACTGTCCCTCTACAGCAGGGCTGGTATGTGGTACCCTAGGCCCCTACAGTACTGTCCCTCTACAGCAGGGCTGGTATGTGGTACCCTAGGCCCCTACAGTACTGTCCCTCTACAGCAGGGCTGGTATGTGGTACCCTAGGCCCCTACAGTACTGTCCCTCTACAGCAGGGCTGGTATGTGGTACCCTAGGCCCCTACAGTACTGTCCCTCTACAGCAGGGCTGGTATGTGGTACCCTAGGCCCCTGCAGTACTGTCCCTCTCCTTGGCCAACCTAGAACCCTAGTGGTAAAATTATGTTAATGTCACGCTCAAATTGATGGTTCATACAGCGCCATCCAGTGGACATAACTACTGTTGTCCTGTCTTGTATATGTTCTAAGCATGTTCTTTCAAAAACGAATAGAATATGCATTATGCACATCACTTGGTTAAGGTGCTGGTTGGAAAGTTTGACCCGATGAAAAACCTTGGCTCGAAACACCATTAAATTACACTGGAGCAAATGAGTGTGCATGTTTATTCTCTTAATCTCTTTCTCTAAGCATGTACTTGCCCATGGTGAAATGCTTATAATTTAGATGCATGCTGTCTGAGAACATTGGGACTATGTTTTCCTGCTAGCAGGGTGTTTTGTCGAGGAAGGACATTGTCATCCATAAAGCAGATTATGAGGACAATGATGAAATAGCAATGCAAACTGCATTATCAGGGTCAAACAAGGGGCACAGACTGAGGCATATCTCATTAGCGAGCATTAATCTTTATGCAGTTCCCGAGAAATATCCCAAGCCACACATGGAGACAAGAATTTATAAGACTGCTTTCCCAAATACCAGACAACTATTAGTATCCATCATACATGCTACAGTACTGTAGCCTCGATCCACTCCCATGCACGTGATTTATGTGTCGTTTTGCTGTGCTCAGATTTCCATGATGTTATCAGTTCTCAGCTCAGTGTGAATTATTATATGTATATATGTAGCCACAGAATTGATTCCTCTCCAAGGCCATGTGAGCCAGTTTGCTTCTTAGCATCATTAGATCATCAGCAACCCCAAAATGGATCACAAACTTATATGAGATCATGTACACACACACACACACACACACACACACACACACACACACACACACACACACACACACACACACACACACACACACACACACACACACACACACACACACACACACACACACACACACACACACACACACACACACACACACTGTATTATTTAGGGGTGTGTGTGTGTGTGTGTGTGGGGGGGGGGGGGGCACAGGCACATGGACGCAAGTCTCTGGGGAGACCCTGAGCAGAAGTGTGTCAAGCTGAAATATGTGTTAAGATATTCACCCCCGACAATGCGAGGCAGGGAGGGACGCAGACCCAAATGCAGCCCCTGGGCTCTTTGCAAACATGGAGCAGCATCAGGAACCACTGGGAGGTCATCCATTTTTCATGAGATGGAATAGCAGCCAGGCAAACAGCCCTTTTCCAAAGACAGAAACCCAATGAGACCTGAACTGCACTCAGAGTTTCACTCAAGGAGGCCACTAAGTAAACTAATTTAAGCGATTATAAATACAATAAAATATAATAATGCCCTCCCCCCAAAAAATACAATAAATAAATACATGCCGAAAATAAACTGATAGAATAATTGCTAAGTATTTAAGTAAATCTAAGTAAATATGATCAATTGTTGCATCCCCAGAGTGGAAAGCTAAAATCAAACATCAAATCATTTTGCAATTATGCTGACCAGAGAAGAGAGGAGATACCATTCTTACATTGGACATAATTGCCTACGACATTTAATAATTAAAAGGGAATCAATAATTGCTGAGAGATTAATTATTAAGTGAATGTTTTGTGCCGATACAGTTAAAGAAAAGGGGCATGGCAAGATGGCAGCATACAGGAGGTGTGCATGTGATGCGGTGGCATTGGGGTCGCAACAAGAACCAACAGCTGCTGTCAGAACCAATTTTTACCAATGTATTGGACAGACTCTCTGCCTACCTAGACAGAGACGGAGCTGATGGACTAGCTAGCTCAAGGTCAACAGAGTCTCTGCCTACCTAGACAGAGACGGAGCTGATGGACTAGCTAGCTCAAGGTCAACAGAGTCTCTGGGGGTGCCATGGCAACCATCTTGTTTGTAATTTTAAATGACAATGAAGATATAGATAGAAAAGCAAGTATCAATCATTAAACAATCGGTGAACACTGCTCTCCAGTGTTGGTGTGTCCAAAAACGTAGTTACTGCACTTTTTGGCTTTGAAGGGCAGTGTGCGCTTAAAAAACGTGAAATAACTTTTAGACCAGTTTTATAACACGGTTTTAGATGGACGTCTACAGTCTGGGGGTGAGCCATTGTCTTCATAGAATTCCTGTTTCTTGCTGGCTCCTCCGCTTTCTCTGCATGGACACGAAGAAACAAACAGCAAACAGACCGAATTAGAGCCTCATATCAGGCTGTGATGTGAAGGGTCTGATGAAATATCCTGTGGCCATTAATCTCCCCCCAGGGGGTGTAGGACACTCAGAGCACAAGACCAGGTGCTGATTAAATGCTACTAATAGAGGCCATTCATCTCCCTGTGAATCTCTTTACATGTGTCAACATGCTACACACAAATCTTTAACCGGCCTTCCTTTCTTCATTCAAATATTGGGATTTTCATAAAGAGACATAAGTCAGTCATATTTCATTGTGTTATATCCTTCCAGGGACAGGCTCTCAGTCATTAGTGGTCTCCATGAAGCAATTTTGGTTACTTTATTTTTGAGTGGTGCAACCACTCCTACAAGCCGCAATGTCCGTGTACCTGTGTATGTATGTACCTGTATGTATGTATGTATGTATCAGTGAGCACCAGTGGTGTGCGCATGCGTGCATCAGTGGTGTGCGCACGCACGTGTGTGTGTAGTGCCGTGCATGAACGCGGTAGTGGTGGGAACTTTCGTTCTTTTCAGGGAACGGATCGGTCGTTCGTTCGTTCACTAAAATGATTCGTTCATTTCGTTCATTTCGGTCCTGTAAACTATAGGATCTCCCATACGGACCATACTCTATGGCACGGACCCACCAGTCAATTCAATTCAATTCAAAGTCACTCGAACGAGTCGTTCAATCATTGGCCGAGCCAGGCCGATCGTCCTTCCAGGCTATGGGATTTTCTCTGGGAGGGATGGGGTCTAATCTCCTCTTGTGCGGCTGAGAGTAGCCATTTTTTCCCCTGCGCTCTACATTTTGCGTCGAACATTTGCGCTCGTTATAGCTAAATACGGTATTAAAAAATTATGAATTATGATCGAAAATCTCAGTTACAATGAAACTAAATGGAGGTGTTTTTTTAAAGGGTAACTGTTCCGTTTTGGCAGAGTCAGACGATCCGCGATGTCAACACCAGTCACTCCTCCCAGTCACCCCCAGTCATGATGCCTTCTACCCTGGCATATTAATTTCCTCTTTACGTCCCCTTTCTGTCTGGGACGGTGGGACCATCAGAGCTCCAATAGCTATAGCAATTATCACAATTTAAATAAATAAGCATCTTGAAACTATTTCACATTAACAATGTTGGTAAAACTAAGATATTTGAGGGGAAATATATAATTTATATCCACAAATAAAACACACATCAATGCTGCGTGCGCTGCGTGCGTGCGGTATCGCACGTGTGTGTGTGTATAGCACGTAGCAACACAATGCTGCGTCGTAGCAACACACATCAATGCTGCGTGCGTGCATGACCGCGGTATGTGCATGCGTGCGTGCACGCACGTATGTGTGTGAGACCTTCAAGTGACACTGTTGAGAAACCTTGAAATTCATGCACAGACTAGAGTACTTAACCAAAAATGTAAAATGACACAGATGCTTTCCTGGTTCTAATGTTTTACAACTTGAGGCAAATTTTACAAATACCTTACAGTACAGTAACTATAACAATAAATGTGTAGTTGCACCACTCAGTTCACACAGGTGTGATTTTTTTTACTATGATGTGGATATTGCATTCAACTGCACCACCTCATGACATGAATATGTATACATGATGTCATTTACAGTAATTGTAGGGAAAACGTCCAAATTGATGGTTCATATTAACAGTCATATAGTCAATTTAATATCCTGCATTCCGGTTATCTGTAGATGGTCTGGCATTAAATGGGTGATGATTTGATCAGTTATTACACTTTGGATCAGATTTAATTCCACACATTAGTCATTCCCTATCTCTCAATCTACCAATTTAGAAAAGCAAACCCAGCACCATTTCTTCCCACACCTATAGGCTCTATTACAGGTGCCGCCTACTCAATTTTCACTCAAGACATACTAACTAATAGTGACCATGCATCATCCGTCATTTTACAACACTCCTGTACACCGCACTGTAATGCAGAACTACCATTCACAGTCCCAATTTATAATCGCTTGATGGGTCCTAAAAACAAGGCAGCTAGTACCCTCTGAAGCCTGTTTGAGCTCATAGCTTGATCCTCGGGCCAGAAGGCACCTGGCACCCCCGAGCGAGTAAGTGTCCGTGGTGAGCGGTGCGAAGTCCGCTTCTGCTGACTCAGTGCATACCAGTTAGGCAGAGAATTAGCTCTGGTCCATTTCCCTGATGCCCTTTGCTGCCGTTGCATTTAAGGCTATGGGACTGTTGACTTCCTGCCCTCGCATGAAATGTAGACCAGCCTCTCCTCTGTTGGGAAAATATAAAGAACGTTTTACCTTCTCACCAATACAAAGGCGGCTTGTGTTATTAGAAAGCCTACTTTCCTTAGCAGACGCACTCTGAGCCCCTCACCACACTTATAAAATGCAGAAAGGGATTATTTTTTTCACCAGAAGAAAAATACTCCACTGTGCCCTCTATCGATATTGCCAAGAGAAAAGCTCATAGACAAGATTTTTCCTTCTGGCCAAAAAGTGCATTTTATACGTGTAGTGGGGGGCTTAGATGTGTCCACTAAGGAAAGTAGGCTTTCTAATAACACAAGCCGCCTTTGTATTGGTGAGTATAGTATAATGAAGGCATTAGAGCTATGGAGCAGAGCCAGGCAGAGAATCATTACGTCCTCATTAGCATGCCACGTGACGTGACAGAGCATCCCATTGCAGGGAAGTGTCTGACGCATGTTCAAAAAGTGCTCCTCATAAAAATCCTCAAAGCACAAGTCTCCACCAGGTCAGGAACGTTTGTTGTGGGTGTGCATTATTTGGTATTGAGAGTAGTTTTTCATTTATTTGCCAATGGGTTCTCAGGGACCATAGAAGTAGAAGTTAATAGCCAATAGACAATGTCTTACACTTACAGTAGCATAAAATATCAATAAATCTGACAGATGGCCTGTTATAATGCCACAATGAGGCCAGACAAAAAGTCATTGTGCAAAACAGACTCTCACAGGTAAGACTATCTCCAAGATGATGAATGTAAAATTATATACAAACCACTATAAACGTACGTCCAGTGTCCCTCAGGAGTCAGGACAACACACTAGTGACACTACCAAGCTTATGGTAACAATGGATTGATTTAATTTCAATTTAAAAACATTTTTTAAGCTACTATTCATTAATATCCAGGCTGTCTCTCATATACTGTACACAATTCGATGTAGGCCTATAGTCAATTGTGGTCTTGTTTTAATTTTTAACAATATGAATACCAGTTACTTACAAAATATATACAGATATCATTCTTCATCTGCTGTAAATGACATCATTGCAAGAGGGGACCAAGAGGGGAGTGATGTTGATCGTGGAGGACAGAGGAGTGATGGAGGAGGGGTAGAAAAGGAGGCCACCTGCTTGGTTGGGATGAGGCAAATTCCTGAGGGAACCATGAGATCATCTAAACCAGATATACCAAAGGACCTGTTAACTGGAACAACACTGACCCCCATTGGCCAGACTGTCTTTTGTCCTCTTGTTTCTGAATACCCAATACCAAATGTGTTACCCATATTTGCTGTCCCTCTTATCTCTCTTTGCTTTGTCGTCAACATGGATTCCAGAAAGGTACTGTGGGAGTGTGAGAGACCCCCTTTTATCTACGCGGTTTAAAGAAGAAAAAGAGAGATCACTAAGTAAATATACATTACAGTAAAATGTGTAAGAACGCTTAACTTAATTCTTAGAATAAATACATTTAAACATTTTTGTTTGCCTATAATATGCCCAAACAGCTAGGCTAAAAGAGGTACATTTTTTGCAACACCGTTCGGTCTATTCCCTCGCTGTGTTCTTTTGTCTTTCTCCCTGGTCCTACAGTGACAAGGTTGGGTCATCAATGAAGGGCAATAAGCCGTAGTTCCCCCAGGCCCAGCGGTGATCAACCAAGCCCAGCAGAGGTCCATCTGCTTGACCAGTAATAGAGAGACCCACCACAGAGAGCAAGGGTTGTGGGTTATGGATGGCTGACTGTGGCAAAGGCAAGGTTAAGAGAGCCATGCTACACATGCCTTGCATTCACTCAAGCATATCCACTAATACACACACCCCCCCTCCCTGCCGAGATGGTAAATTAAAAAATCACACCCGTGTGAACTGAGTGGTGCAACTGTTAGATAAATTCTGATATGTTGTTTACACGTCATGTCAAGTTGGCCACTCCATCATATTTTGTTGGTCAGCACAAACAGAACTTTGGGCCCAGACCGTGTTCTATATAGGTCATATTTTGTCATCTTGCCCATTTATCATCATTTTACTCAACTAACTTAAATATAAGTCCCAGATTGTATCTTACAGCCCAGCGTGGCTCAAAAGATCAATCTGAGGTTTACAACCCAAAGGTTACTGGTTCAATACTCAAACAAAACTAATAATCAACAAAAAACTCAAACTAAACTAAAAGAAACTCAAACAAAACTAATAATCAACAAAAAACTCAAACAAAACAAAAAGAAACTCAAACAAAACTAATAATCAACAAAGAAACTCAATCAAAACTAATACTCAAACAAAACTAAAAGAAACTCAAACAAAACTAACAATCAACAAAAAACTCAAAAAATATTCAATATAAAAACTGAAACAACAAATCAAACAATTAGAGGTTCAAGCCTCTTGAATAACATTTTCACTGTCCTTCTGAAAGCTGCAGTGTTTGAACCTCCTAAAGTGTGCATTGTTTTTTAACATCCTAATGGAACTCCTAAAGAACCTCTATATTCTGAAAGGTGTGTTAAGTCAGACATTCTCAACTGCATCACTTATGCCTGTGTGGCTCATGAGTAAAGTCCAGTGTTTGTACACCAAAGGTTGCGAGTTCGAGCCTGCCACAGGACATTTTCACTGTCCATTCTTTATTCTGACAGGCTGGTTAAATATAAGTTCCCGATTGTACCTTACATGCCAGTGTGGCGCAGGTGATAAGCCTGGGGTTTATAAACAGAACATTCTGGGTTCAAGTCCCCTGAAGAACATTTTCACTGTCCATCTAAATTCTAAAAGGCTGGTTAAATATAAGTTCCCGATTATACCTTACATGTCAGTGTGGCGCAGTTGATAAGCCTGGGGTTTATAAATTGAACATTCTGTGTTCAAGTCCCCTGAAGAACATTTTCACTGTCCATCTAAATTCTAAAAGGCTGGTTAAATATAAGTTCCCGATTATACCTTACATGCCAGTGTGGCTCAATAGATAAAAACTAGGCTTCATAAACCAAACGTCATAGGTTCAAACCTCAAAGAAAACCAATACTCAACCAAAAGGTCAATCAAAAACAAAAACAAAAAAAAAAATCAAACAAAACAGCTGAAACTAGAAAAAGTGCCCTTCTGGGCACAGGTCTCCACCAGGATTCTTCCTCAGCCTAGTGGGAATATGCGTGCACAGTTTCATCGCAATGGGACGCTGCGTTGAGGAGTTGTGGGGATTTGTACAAAGCGGGCTACTCCTGAAAACTGTAGGAGCCAATCGTGGCCAATCAGGATGGAATATGAGAAATCAAACAAACCTGTCTTGATCACATGACTATGGAGATCATGTGTACCGATTTGCGTGATTTTTTGATAAAATCTGAAGGAGTAATAATAGAAAATGTGTTTTACATATGTCGGCCTCCTGGTGGCGCTATAAAGAGCAGATGTGAAAAATTCCAGACAAAGGTTTTTCCTTGGCCTCTAGGGAGTTGGCATACAAAGTTATCCACAGATCCGTGCAGTTAGAGGTAAAAACACTTTTCGGCCAGTTATAGCGCCACCTTGAGGCTGAGTTGAAATTGTTCATGTGGCATTTCGTCCTCGGCCTAGTGGGAATGTGGGTGCACAATTTCACGGAAATCACGCAATGTGTTCATGATTTGCAGCATTTTGTTTGAAACTGAGCACTCCTGTGAACTTTGGAAGCCAATCTTAACCAATCAGGATGGAGTCTGAGAAATCTGAAAGACCGGTTTCGTTGAATGGCTCTAGAGAGACTGTGTACCAATTTGCGTGATGTTTGGACAAAATCTGTAGGTGTACTGTGCAAAAACTTGTTTTGCACAAAGCGGCCTCCTGGTGGCGCTATAACAGGCCCTTCTGGAAAGTTTGGGGCAGAGGTTCATCGTTGGCATCCAGGGAGTGTGTGTGCAAAATTTGGCATCGACCGGGTTAACGGTGGCCGAGATTAGCTGCTCACGGACACACGGACGGACACACACACACACACACACACACACACGGACGGACGGAGTGCAAAACATACTCTCCCCCCATGCCTTCGGCCTGGTGGAGACAATAATCAATTGTTGATTCCAAATGAATCACCGAAGCTGAGCTGAACTCCGGAACTGAACTGAACTGAACTCCTCTTCACAGTATTGTTCCAGGCTAAATACTGCAGATCACGTCAGATTGGTTGATATCAAGTTCATTGGCTGGAGATGTTTCATGTCCGCAATGTCAGATGACAAAACCAGTGTTGGCGCGCCCTCATTAGTCCAACGCCTAGATGATGAGGATGGCGCTCATGTCCTCTGTCCCGCACAGGGATGCCCATTGAAGCCTGGAGAGCGGCAGCGCCTAGGCAGGCGTTACCAGGCAACCTGTAGATAACTTCTTTCCCTGCACCAAGTTACTAGGCCAAGGTCAAACTAGACTGATAACACAGCAGCTGCATATCAAATTAAAAACAGCGCCTACAGTATTGAAAGTTTGTGGCTGAAGGCAGACCCCATGGAGACTGAATAAGGAGTCAACAAGATATTAAATGGGACAGATGAAAACATATTTTGACCATAAACATATGAATGACATGACATTATAGATGATAAGGAGAACAACAGGCAGTAGGTTAAGAGTAAAATGATGATCTGGAGCATAAGGTGACAATTATGAATCCGGCCTGGGTCAAAGTTCAGGAGAATATGAGACCTTGACCATTGGACATTAGTTTGTAAACAAATAAGACGCTTTTTATCTATCAACATTGAAAAATATATTCTGGATGTGACACTTACCATCCGAAATAGCGTAGTTGGTAAAAGCATTAGACTGAATATTTAAAGGTCCCTGGTTCAATCCAGGCTTTCGGCAGTTGAAATGCTGTACAGAAAATCCTATGACTCTTAGGCTGATCTCACATAAAACAAACAAAAAAGCAGTGTGAATTGTCTGGACCCAGTGGCTCAGTGTGTTAGAATGCTGCCACATGATCGGGAGATGGTGAGTTCAAACCCCAATTCCAAATATTGCCAGAATGTAGATCTGGGAAGGCTGGATTCTCTAACTACCGGTAGATCATCAACCAATTTACCTAAGAGAGTATTCTTTTCATAAGGGGCCCAATGTAAGAATTCCTTTATTAACCCACTCCTTCAATAAAAAGTGAGTTTTGTTAACCCTATAGAACACTAACCTTATATTTGTGTAATTTTCATAATGTTGCTGTTGTCTGAGGTGATGTCTGGTTGTTGGCTGATCCAAGATTTGAGTCACACTCACAAGGTGGCGGTAATGCACCAACAACTGGATGCCAACTGCCGTAAAACAAGAAGAAGAAGAAGAAGCCATTTTGACCAAGCATGGTAGGCCAAAATGTTTGTTGCAGCTGATGCTGCCACTGGCTTTTGGTTGTTTTAGCACTTTATTCTGTGTCAACATTAATGTCTTCAAATGAGTTGACCACAAATGAAGTGCTCTGCTGCTGTGTCTATAGAGACGTGGAGATACCGGTAAAAAGCATACATGTGTTGTACATTCTACCTGTATCTGTGTATTTAAATGCACTTTTAGTTTTGTAATATCACTGTCTTTTCTTAAGTTAAAAGTTTTTTAAGAGTTAAAAATGTTCACTGTGAAAGAATATATATAAGATTTGCACATTTTCAAGATTTTTCAAAAATCGCAGACCTACAAGCTCGTAGAGCGGAGGTTGTAGATCTATTTTTCAACAGTTAAAGTTTAAAATAATGGTTAAAGTGGTTAAAAGCTATAAGGCGACACCGATGCGACCCCATGGTCTAAATGGGTTGAGGGGACCAGTCTTTTTATGTTGTTGTTAAATTGAGTTATCCATTTAGTTTGTATAGGCAGTTACTGTAGACATTTGAGTTGTTTTCTATACTGGCACGTTTTAATTGTTTTCTCTAATCTGTAACAATCTGTTACCTTGTTCACGGCCGTGTGTCACACACACACACACACACACACACACACACACACACACACACACACACACACACACACACACACACACACACACACACACACACACACACACACACACACACACACACACACATTACTGCTTGTTTGGGATTTTGCTGTGGTTACTTATTTACTTTGTTATCATCAGTATATCTTTTAACTTTTATTTTAATTTTTTACGTGTAGGGCACAGTTTATGGAAACCTCGCTCAATGTCTTCGCTACTCCTGCACAGCAACGACCCACTGCGCAGACAGAGCACCAAGGACCCACTGCGCAGACAGAGCACCAAGGACCCACTGCGCAGACAGAGCACCAAGGACCCACTGCGCAGACAGAGCACCAAGGACCCACTGCGCAGACAGAGCACCATGGACCCACTGCGCAGACAGAGCACCAAGGACCCACTGTGCAGACAGAGCACCAAGGACCCACTGCGCAGACAGAGCACCAAGGACCCACTGCGCAGACAGGATGGACATCACAGTGAGTACCACTCGGCACCCCCTGCTCTCTCTCTAACCGTGCACAAACACCCAGCATCATATTTTATATTCAGTGGTGGAAGAATTAAGTACAAGGATGATTTACTTGACCCATTCAGGACGGGAACCCGCTACGAGCTTGTAGACCTGCTATTTGTTTTGAATGGTGAAAATGTGATGCAAATCTTTGAATATATATATATATATATATATATATATATATATATATATATATATATATATATATATATTCTTTCACATTTTTAATTCAAATCTTTGCTTCTGGGGCGGTCCCATATTTTTAGATGGGGGGGGGGGGTGTCCAATTAGTACTTTTAATTTTTACTTTAAGTATATTTTGGTGCCAATACTTTTGTACTTTTACTCGAGTAATTCTTGAATACCAAACCAGACTATGTATACGATTTGGTAATGATACTGTACTTTTACTTAAGTACAAACTGTGAGTACGTCCTTCTTTTCTTGGAAATACATTGAACTGCTATTACAAGATTACAAAAGGCATAATACATAAGCAGTGTAATATTAAAAATAAGAACAGCAGCATGAAATGTGTTATATAAAGTAAAAACAAGCATAGAACGGTGTGAAAACAATACTGTCATCTCATTTTAAACGGTAACAAATGAAAACAAGATTAGCTTGCAAGTTTATAAATTGCCCCATGCAATGACATCATGGAGTCCATTATTGAAGTCTATTGTAATTGATTCCAGGTAAATGGAGGCTGTTTCACGGCCGGCTGGCTGGCTGGCAATTAAAGCAGACGGGAAACCCTGGGCCGTTCCAATCATTATCAAAAAAGTTTTATATTTATTTGGCTTGCTATACTAGGGATACTATACTGTAAGAAGCTTGGGGGCTCTTTTGGGTCAAACAACAGTAGTGTGTTGCTGCTAGAGGCCCATTGGCTCTGTGTCTCTCCAATTGATGATGTTTGGTTGTAACCCCAATCCTTGTGTTGGGAATTGAAGTCTCCTGTATATATGGCAGCTGCAAATACCAGCAGGGGTGAAGGAATTCACATTATCATGTCTTCTGCAGATGAACTTCCACCAACTCCTTCTAATACCACCACCTTCTAATACCACCTCTTTCTGACACGTCCTAACACCACCTCTTTCCATGTTGGTGGAAGCTGATCTACAGAAGAGTATAGATGTGACCAGATTTGACTGAGGGACTGCCATCGAGCAGCCTCCAACTTTTCACCAGAGGAGAAAAACTGAAATGATTTATGTTGTATCCAAAATGAGTTAATACCATTTTTAAGAGTGTAGGTAGGTGGTTCCACAATTAAATACATTTAAATTGAAATTTTAACTTTATGTTGAATTATTGGGAGTAATCAAAATCTAAACGCAATATTCTTTGTAAAATGTATAAAGTTGATTATATTGATTTGAAATCAATATAATCAACTTTATACATTATTTTTACAAAGAATATTGCATTATTGGTAGTTGACATTACACATACACCAAACCAATCATGATCTTAATATATTGGTTGTTAACTCACTATCTTTGACTTTAGACAATCAAAGACAGTGGGGTTGTAACCCCAATCCTTGTGTTGGGAATTGAAGTCCCCTGTATATATGGCAGGTGCAAATACCAGCAGGAGTGAATGAATTCACATTATCATATGTCTTCTGCAGATGAACTTCCACCACCTTCTTCTAATACCACCTAGAAGAAGATCTAGATCAGGGGGACTTCAATTCCCAATACAAGGATTGGGGTTACAGCCAAACATCATCAAATGGAGTGACACAGAGCCAATGGGCCTCTAACGCCAACACACTACCGTTGTTTGACCCAAAAGAAGCTTCCACTCTGCACAATGGAACACCCATACCAACCCAGACCTGGCCTTTGCCATGTGTCAGCAATGTAAATGCATCAGTACCTCAGTCAAGTGCAGTATCTTGCAATTTATTACAATTTAGGCATTTAGCAGACACTCTTAATCCAGAGCGATTTACATTAAGAACGAACGAAAAGCATGGCAATACATCACACACAAAACAACACGAACACACACGAAACATGAGTAAGCTAAGAACGTAACAGTATATATCTATATAATGAAACTATACTATGGGCCATTCTACCGAATTTGTTCAAATTCAGAGTTGGAAATTGTTGAAAAACTTTGCACCATATTTAAGGGACACATATTTAGTAAAGGCACAGTCAATTATCATATCATATCGTATATATATAATATATAATTATAATAATATAATAATATAATATATAATAATGTATTGGAATATCTTTTCTCTCCCCAGATTTGTCAAAAGTCTATTATATTTTTTATTCCCCCCTGTAGACCATTTTTAAGAATTTATGGGGTTCCACAATTGAATACATTTAAACTGTAAATGTATGTTGAATTATTGAGAGTAATCAAAATTTTAACGCAATATTCTTTGTAAAATGTATAAAGTTGATTATATTGATTGAAATCAATATAATCAACTTTATACATTTTACTATAAGAATATTGCATTATTGGTAGTTGACATTACACATACAACTAACCAATCGTGATCTTAATATATTGTTTGATAACTCACTAAAACCAGTGTTTCGGTAGTGACTGCACTGTTTCGCTAGTGACCACAGCATTGTCTTTACAATGCGATGCCATAGTCACTTAACTATTTTGCTAAATATTAACTCATAAGATGCTTTACATTTGCTCAAGCTACTACTAAACTACTACTGCCTGATCACTTCGGTGCTAGGTCGTGTGGAAGCCCAACCATCTCCTTTGCCTCCATTCTCACTCTGTCTCTCTCTGCCACATTTTTTACATTTTGTTTTGGTATTTTCAAATTTGGTATTTTCAAATGTCATATTGATTCCTTGTGCAAAAAGCTTAAATTCACTCTGGGTTTCTTCTACAGATTGAAGGCTTGTTTTGCTTGTTCAGCTCGTAAAAAACTGGTCATTGGTCTCTTTCTGTCCCAATTGGATTATGGTGATACCATTTATAGGTTTGCCTGCTCCTCAACCTTGACCAAATTGGATCCCTTGTACCATGCTGCATTGAGATTCATAACAAATGCACCTTTCAGAACACATCACTGCACGTTGTTTGCTGCAGTCGGTTGGTTCTCATTGGCAGCTCGCAGGCTTCAGCATTGGCATATTTTCATTTATAAAGTAATTCTGGGTGACCTGCCGTCTTACATTTCATCCAAATTCGACCTGGTCCAAAACGGTTTAAACCTCAGGTCAAATGCTTGGCTGCGGTGTGTAGTACCAGCATTCAAATCCGAGGGGGGTAAAAAATGTCTGGCCTTCTTCGGCCCTTGGTCGTGGAATGATCTACAGTCCAGACTAAAATTGGCTTTGAAAGTTCCCTTGAGAAGTTTCAAAAGGATCAGCTTTGATGTACTATCCAACACTTGCACATGTTTGGATATGTACTAGCCTATGTTCATGCCTATATATTTATTATATCGGCTCAGATCGTGGAGATTGTGTATATGGTGTATTTTGCCCTGCTACTAAAAAGTAGGACAGGTGAGTTGTTGTATTTATGCATATATATAAAATGTAACATTGACAATGTGGTATTTTTTTTTATTTCTGCCTCTTCTTGGCCAGTTTCCACTTGTAAAAGAGACGCAGTCTCAATGTGATTTTACTGGTTAAATAAAGGTTAATAAAACATAAAACAACAATAAAATAAAACATTTGGACCACATGATGAAATAGAATTAAGTACATTAAAAAGCATAAACATCCAATTTTGTCATTACCGAAACAATCATGTCACTAATTAGTGACTAATTGTTTCTGTAGTGACTGTTTCGGTAGTGACAATTTTATCTAGTTTTTAGCTTTACTCTACAATGCTAGGCAAAACATGCCTAAGAAAAACAGCTTTAAACTGATGTACATGAATAGAAACATCACATTTAGCAGAAAATCCAAAAAAACTCATCATTTGGCCATGAAGTCTGTCACTTCTTGGTGAAGAGTGTGGGGGTGTGGCTTAAACCAGGCTCCATCTATGGACTTAAACTCTTTCTGTTCCGGTAGTGACATGAAAACAGCATTGGGACAGCATTTTTTATATATATATTTTTAATTAAAACAAATCAATCAATTTCATTATTTCAACTTCCTTATAAAATAAATCTAGGAAAGTGACAAATCATTACTTTTTCATGAATTGAACTTTAGGGGTTAGAGGTTGGGACAGCCACCGTCCAATAGGAAGTAACATATAAAGTATGTTTTTTATATATTTAATTTCACATTATCTCAATTAATGTTTTGTGATTAATTAGACCATACTATGACATTACAGTGAAAAGTCTGAACACTACACTGCGTTTTTCATTGTGGGACTGCAATTTGAACTAATTCGGTAGAATGGCCCATATACTATACTAATATACTATAAAGTGCTATGACTACATCTATGTAACTGCTATACGGTAAGTCAGTATAAAATGGCTGTTGGGACAGATGTTACCAGGGCGTTGTCTTTGTTTGGTGTCCGTTCTCTCACACAATCACTCAGTATATTGAACCATCTACTGGCCTAACATTTTGGTACTTGTTATGGTCGGGGCTGAGCCTCGGGCCGGCCTGGGTAGGGTAGGGCCGGGCCTTAATTCTCAGGCCCATTGAGAACTCTACATCTACCCCTTCCCTTCCCCATCCCCTCCTCCCTTTTCTCCTCCCTTTTCTCCTCCTCCCCTTGGTTGCGTGGGTTCGTTTCCCATCAGTGCGATTGTTATTAACACTGTACAGACTCACAGTCCAGTAAGGCCTGCCACTAATTCATCATCCGGGGAGCCACTCCCCGGAGTTATTTTTTGTCTCCCACTCTGCAGTTCCATGACTGTGGACCAGGCTTCTTCACGGAGCCTTCACTGAGCCTATCAAGAGTGTGACTGTGGACCCGGCCTCCTCACAGAGCATGACCATGGACTGCTACCATATCATAGTACACCACAACACTGTATTTTATCTTAACATTTATACCACTTCATATGATCTGACATCATTGTGGCAACATGTTGAATGTCCTCGCTTGTAGCAGGCATTATGTATGTGGGGACATGTGGGTGAATGTCATTGCTCGTAATGGCTTAGGTATGTGACTCTTCCCTTTGCATCAGGTATCATCTGCTTGGCTCTTCTCGACACCCACAAGCTCTCTGGCACTGAATCGTCCATAATCATAACGTCTGCTGTTGCCAGGTTCTTCTTAATCCGAGTGCATTTTTGTGGCTCTTGAAGCAGAGACAGGTACTCGCCCATCTCTTCCAATACAAGTCAACAAGATACTGCACTTTTTCACCCTTCAGCATGTATGAGACTTATTTTGTGAACAGCTGAAATGGCAAGACTGAGGTACTGATATAATTCCATTTCTGACCCACGGCAAAAGCCAGGTATGGGTGTTCCATCGTGCTGGGCTCTTTTGGGTCAAACAGTAGTGTGCTCTTGTGTCTCTTCATTTGATGTTTGGCTGTAACCCCAAACCTTGTGTTGGGAATTGAAGTCCCCTGTATACAGTATATGGCAGGTGCAAGTAGACCTCAGCTTCCACCAACTTCTAAAACCACCTTCTTCTAACACCACCTCCTTCTAACACGTCCTAACACCACCTCCTAACACCACCTCCTTCCATGTTGGTGGAAGCTGATCTGCAGAAGATATATGATGATGTGAATTCACTCACTCCCACTGGTACCAACCCAGACCTGGCCTTTGCCGTGTGTCAGCAATGGAAATGCATCGGTACCTCAGTCATGCCACTTGAACTGTTCACAAAAAACTAGTACATACACACTGAAGGGTGAAAAACACCACCTCCTTCCATGATGTGGTGGAAGCTGATCTGCAGAAGACATGTGGAATTTAGAAAATCTATGTAAAAATGTTAAAAGAAAGACATGTATGGTTAACATTGAACGTGTCTGTTACATAAGTGTCAAATAAACTTTATCATGAAAACCTTTGTCTCCCACTCTGCAGGTCCATGCACTTCTATTATGTACCCCCAGCTGCCTCAAGTGTGTGACCGTGGACCAGGCCTCTTCATGGAGCCAGCAACAGAGTGCCTGCCTGGAAATAGTCATCAAGTATCATATGTAAGCTAAGAACCTAATTTCTATGTAATGAAACTATGCATAGATACTATAGTGCTACTGTATGTCTAGAGTCACACAGATGATACCTGAGGAAAGGGGCTGGTCATTTGTGTGCAGGCCAAGACGAGCACACTGGAAAGACCTGTGGACAAGTTATGCCTCATCTGTGAGACGGAAACTAACGTTTAATGTTTTCATGAAAACGTTTATTTATTGGATCAGTGTCTCTCCATTTGATGTTTAGCTGTAACCCTAATCCTTGTGTTGGGAATGATAGTCCCTTGTATAGATAGCACGTGCAGGTAAAAGCGGTAGTGAGTGAATTCACATTTCCGTGTATCTTCTGCAGATCAGCTTCCACCACCTCCTTCTAACACCACCTTCTAACACCACCACCTTCTAACACCACCTCCTCCTAACACCACCTCCTAACACCACCTCCTTCCATTATTTCTGCAGAAGCTGATCTGCAGAAGACATGTGAAATTTAGAAATTATGTATAAAATTGAAAAGAAAGTCATGTACTGGGTATGGTGTGTCAAAGTGTCTCCTCCCCCCTTGTATTCTATGTGTTTTTGTATGGATAGTTTTATCATTTTTAAGAACGTGCTCAGGGACTACAATGTAAACTATCTTTTGGCTAACTCTGTCCCATTTACATGGATGTGAAAACTGACATGTTGATTAATGAGCATTGTCCCTGTCAAATAAATAAGCATTGTACAGACTCACAGTCCAGTAAGGCCTGCCACTAACTCCTCATCCGGGGAGCCACTCCCCGGTGTTTATTTTTGTCTCACACTCTGCAGTTCCATGGACTTCTACTATGGACCCCCAGCTGCCTATCAAGAGTGTGACTGTGGACCAGGCTTCTTCACAGAGCCTATCAAGAGTGACTGTGGACCCGGCCTCCTCACAGAGCATGACCATGGACTGCTACCCATATCATAGTACACCACAACACTATTTTATCTAAACATTATTATACCACTGCATATGATCTGACATCATTGTGGCAACCTGTTGGTGACTGTCCTCGCTTGTAGCAGGCAATATGTATGTGGGGACACGACCACGGAAAAGGCCAGGTCTGGGTTGGTATGGGTGTTCCATCGTGCAGAGAAGAAGCTTGGGTGCACTTTTGGGTCAAACGGTATAACCCCAAACCTTGTGTTGGGAATTTAAGTCCCCTGTATATATGGCAGGTGCAAGTAGACCAGCAGATCAGCTTCCAACAACTTCTAATACCCCCTTCTTCTAACACGTCCTTCTAACACGTCATTCTAACACCACCCTAACACGTCATTCTAACACCACCTCCTTCCATGTTGGTGGAAGCTGATCTGCAGAAGTGTGTGAATTCACTCACTCCCACTGGTACCAACCCAGACCTGGCCTTTGCTGTGTGTCAGCAATGGAAATGCATCGGTACCTCAGTCATGCCACTTGAACTGTTCACAAAAGACTTGTATACACGCTGAAGGGTGAAAAGTGCAGTATCTCGTTGACTTGTTTTGGAAGAGATGGGGTGATTAACCCCATGGTCTCTGTCCCTACTATATGAAGTTGTAAAACTGTGGAATAATGTTGTGATTCAGTCATGGAATAACGCTATGTCAAGCCTGGATCTGTAACATCTTTTCACTGAGAATCAATTCATATAAATTCCCCTAAACTTTGTAATTCAGTGTGGTCTGTATTCCTGCGTCTTTTTAAGGGTCTTTTACCAAGGTGTTTTATCCATTGCCTGGATTGTGTTCAAAGTGTTTTTCTAGGATTGGCTAAGGTGACTAAAGGATTGTATTTAAAGGGTACCCTTTAAATAAAATCCTTTAGTCAGTCATTTGTGAAAGGAAATGTATATAGTTGTATACTGATTCATTTGGTATAATTCAACCTTCTCTCAAAGGTTTATCCATTACTGGTTGGAATAACGTGTTCCTTCCACGCGCTACGTCCAACCAGGGAAACTCCCCCCTGTCAGGTGTAAAGGAGCAACTTGGACACTCAAGCATGAAGGAAGCATGAGTTAAGTCCGTTGCTCTCCCCAGGTTGGCGGAGGGTGTGTAGAGCCCAGGATCACATTAGATGATTGACACAGGGGTGAAAAATGGGTTACAAAATCGTGGGATAAAAAATATATATAAAAAAAAAAAAGGTTTATCCATTGTGCTATCTTAAATTGACAGCTCACTATATTTGAAAACTAGGCCTAAGGTTTTTGAAAATGTTTCTTACTGTCTTAAACTGACAGTCCTATATTTCTATAACTATTAGGATAATTTCTTTGGGGTTTTTCCATTACATTTTTCTGGTGGTCTGGACATATTTTAATTTAAGGTCCTGGTTCAGACTTACATTATACACTTACACAAAAACATTCTCATCATAATGGTAAAATTAGAACCATCACTGTCTCTCCATTTGATGTTTTGCTGTAACCCTCTTCACAGAGCCTATGTGACTATGGACTCTGCCTCCTCACAGATCACAACCATGCACTGCTACCATGTTATATTACACCACTACACTGTATTTTATCTTAACATTCTTATTCCACTATATACTGTATTATCTGACATTGTTATACTATATATTATCTTACACTATTACGTTTATTTCTATTGCTACTACTATTGCCTGTATTTCCTCTGTCTCTCTATTTTTCTCTCCCCCGACATAGTCGGGTTCTGCTTGATGTTTCTTCTAAATTCCAATACCCCAAATCTCGGCCACTTGCTCACTCACACTTGGTGATATTGGTGACCTGCTGAAATATGTGACCATCGATCTTGTGGACTTCACACAACTTTATGGAGATCTTTCAATACAATAAGGCCTAAATACCACTAGGTTTTTTACTCTGAATGTAAATTGTTACGTTTCATTTATCAGCAGACACTGACATTGTGATTGTCTACACGAATTTCACATATTTCTGCAGGTCACCAATTTCATCGTAACACCACCATGTTGGAGTGGCTGAGATTTTGAGGTATTGGAATACAGGTTTTTATATGTGAAATATGGACTATTGTGTAAGGGGTTTAGACTATGTTCAAAAGGATATTTGAGCCCAGGCGGTGGCGTAACCGTCTGGGCACCCGACTGGTAATCCAGTCGCAGTGTGCCGCGGGTTCGACTCCCGAGCCCGACACGGCCTTTACTGCATGTCTTCCCCCATCTCTCTCCCGTTTCCTGTCAGCCTACTGTCTGTCCCTTTTAAAAATAAAAAAAAAGGCGTAAGCCGCAAAAAAAGATCTTAAAAAAAAGACATTTGAGCTTTTGTGCCATGGGATAATAAAGTTGTTTTTATTTTTGTTGCTTCCTCTTGCCTCATGTAAAGCATCTTTGGGTAGTCAGAAAGGCGCTATATAAGTGTGAGATATTGTTGCGACCATAGGTCGCATTTACTATGAAAACCTGCATCTCCCGTCCGTCCGTCCGTCCGTCCGTTAGTCACCCAGGCATCCATACTGTAAGCATGTCGGGAGCAACGGTGTTGTCGGACTAATGCTTGTCGGACTGATGGTATGTCTAACAAATGTATGCACCCCAGATATCACACTCACATTGCACAATTTGTAGATGTTTTGCTTACTGTGTAAGCACCTGTCCACAGGAGACTTTTCTAAAATATGTCAACACTATATTCTACATATCAAAATCACACAAAAAACAAGCAGACATAATCATTCAGGTAACCAATCAGTGACATTTTGAGAATAAATAAAACTTGAATGAATGAATAAATATTTTGGGAGTAATTAAACGTTAGAGTTGTCGAGAAATACAATATCATGAAGAAAAAACAAAAGGCATACATGTGTATTACATCTAAAACAGTAAACAGTAAAACAAGTCGTTTGCAGGTCATTCCATTTATTAGGGCCACAGAAGCTAAAAGCAGATCTACCAAGTTCAGAGTTAACTTTTGGTACCTTGAATTTGGGGAAATTACTTGAGCGGGTGTGGTAGGGTTCAGAGACCCTTTTCAGGAAAGATGAGATGTATTTAGGACAATCTCCAAGCATGGCTTAACAAGTTGTGTAATGTTGTGTCTTCCTCTGTAATGTATTTTTTGTTGTCATTGATGTTTTTTGTGTGGCTGTAGCTGGGGTGAAAGCCCAAGACAAATTTCCCTTGTGGACATCGATGAGTGGTAAACAGAGTCTAGGGATTTAAGAGTGGATGCTACTACATGTCTATAGATTATGTCTCCATAATCCAAGACGGACAGGAACACTGCCTCAACTACCCTCTTTGTGCTAATGACACTTCTGGAAAATAACAGAAGACAAGTAACACATTGTCTGCTGTGTTGCTATTCGATGTGTACACTGTAATTTCTTATAGAGGTATGGCATCTAAAGAGCTCAAAGTACCTTTCTGAATGCACCAAGTATCGCCAAATCTCGCGATACTTCAGAGCCAGAAATAATATGCTGATGCTGTTTAGATCCTCAGATAAAATTATATAGGCCTACTGTGAATTCTGTGCACATCAAAAAGTAAGTGATTAGAAAACAACCTGTCTTCTGTTATTTTCCAGAAGTGATTACTTTACAAAAGGTCTCAATTGTTCATAAATGTTTGTTATGAGCTGGTCCAGCCAGCTCCATTCACTGCCATGTATTAATTGCACTTCCGGTGTGAGTTTGGCTCCCATGAAAGTGTCCATGAAAGTGTCATGGCGCAGCCCAGTCACGTGACCACTTCTCTTCCTTCTCAGAGCTTCTTTGGTGTCAATAGCTTGTAGTGCACAAAGAACATCATTACAGGACACAGGTTGAAAGTGGAAATTAAAAACATGTCTTTCCGCCTGTACCTGATGATTTCCATCAATATGGGGCCCCGAATAGTTGATGTCAAATAAATAATAAATTGCCTGCATTTAAAAAAATGCATGTTAAAATATACCAAGTTTAACTGGAACGGATCACTGACACATGCAGGTGCTTCTTCGCAAACCCTCTCAGTACTTTATTCTAGTGTATTTCTCGTTTTCTGTTGTGTGGAAAGCCTTTTCTGCTGAAAATAGCCGATTGACAACCTTGTGGATATGATATTTTGCTTGTTTGGGATGGCTCGGTTTAGGGTAAAGAAAATATCACATCATTATCAATAATGGTCTAAGGGACGGTGCCCTCAGTACCCCTCATACCTGTGTGTGTGCCCCCAGCATCCCCGGCGGGAATCGAACCTGGGACCGTCCAGCTGTGAGGCGACAGTGCTACCATTACCAACTGCACCAGGGTTGGGAATCATTCGTCTAAAACGCAACAGGCCAGTGTTTTTATGCATCTCACAAAGTCACAAGTGTACTTTATACATGATAGAATAATGAAAATGTGTTCATGTTTAAGTTTGTTTATAGTTTGAATTGTTAAGCCTAAATTAGTCTGTACCTTCGTTTTATTACAGTACTACAACTCCCAGCCTCTGGGCCCCCAGCGGTACTACAACTCCCACCCTCCGGCCCCCCAGCAGTACTACAACTCCCAACCTCCGGCCCCCCAGCAGTACTACAACTCCCAGCCTCCGGCCCCCCCAGCAGTACTACAACTCCCAGCCTCTGGGCCCCCAGCAGTACTACAACTCCCAGCCTCTGGGCCCCCAGCGGTACTACAACTCCCAGCCTCCGGCCCCCCAGCAGTATACCTCACCCCAGCCAGTCTCCTCCTCCTATGCCTCACCCCAGCAGCCGGCCTCCAGGCTTCGCTTCAGCAGCCGCCGGTCTCCTCCTCCTCCTCCTACACCTCCCAGCAGCACCCTAACCCTAACCCTAACCCTAACCCGCCCGCCTCCTCCTCCTACACCTCCCAGCAGCCGCCGGCCTCCTCCTCCTCCTCCTCCTACGCCTTCCAGCAACCTCGTTTTTCATCATTTTTGAACATGGGCTATAGCCCCTACCGTACGGCATACTATAGCACGCCGTTTTTTATCATTTTTGAGGATTTGAAAACAATTAAAAATTTCAAAAAACATGGGTTATAGCCCATCGTTTTTTGAAATTTTGAAAAAAAAATGTAACCTCGTTTTTCATCATTTTTGAACATGGGCTATATACCCTACCGTAGGGCATACTATAGCACGCCGTTTTTCATCATTTTTGAGGATTTGAAAAAAAATCAAAATTTCAAAAAACATGGGTTATAGCCCATCGTTTTTTGAAATTTTGAAAAAAAAATGTAACCTCGTTTTTCATCATTTTTGAACATGGGCTATAGACCCTACCGTAGGGCATACTATAGCACGCCGTTTTTTATCATTTTTGAGGATTTGAAAACAATTAAAATTTCAAAAAACATGGGTTATAGCCCATCGTTTTTTGAAATTTTGAAAAAAAAATGTAACCTCGTTTTTCATCATTTTTGAACATGGGCTATAGACACTACCGTAGGGCATACTATAGCACGCCGTTTTTCATCATTTTTGAGGATTTGAAAAAAAATCTAAATTTCAAAAAACATGGGTTATAGCCCATCGTTTTTTGAAATTTTGAAAAAAAAAATGTAACCTCGTTTTTCATCATTTTTGAACATGGGCTATAGACCCTACCGTAGGGCATACTATAGCACGCCGTTTTTCATCATTTTTGAGGATTTGAAAAAAAATCAAAATTTCAAAAAACATGGGTTATAGCCCATCGTTTTTTGAAATTTTGAAAAAGAAATTTAACCTCGTTTTTCATAATTTTTGAACATGGGCTATAGGCCCTACCGTAGGGCATACTATAGTACGCCATTTTTCATCATTTTTGAGGATTTGAAAAAAAATTCAAAATAAAAAAAACATGGGTTATAGCCCATCGTTTTTTTTAATTTTGAAAAAAAATAAATTAACCTCGTTTTTCATCATTTTTGAACATGGGCTATAGCCCCTACCGTACGGCATACTATAGCACGCCGTTTTTCATCATTTTTGAGGTTTTGAAAAAAAATCGAAATTTCAAAAAACATGGGTTATAGCCCATCGTTTTTTGAAATTTTGAAAAAAAAAATTAACCTAGTTTTTCATCATTTTTGAACATGGGCTATAGCCCCTACCGTACGGCATACTATAGCACGCCGTTTTTCATCATTTTTGAGGATTTGAAAAAAATTCAAAATTTCAAAAAACATGGGTTATAGCCCATCGTTTTTAGAAAATTTGATTTTTTTTTAACCTCGTTTTTCATCATTTTTGAACATGGGCTATAGCCCCTACCGTACGGCATACTATAGCACGCCGTTTTTCATCATTTTTGAGGATTTGGAAAAAAAAAAAAAAATAAATAAAACATGGGTTATAGCCCATCGTTTTTTTTAATTTTGAAAAAAAAAAAATTAACCTCGTTTTTCATCATTTTTGAACATGGGCTATAGCCCCTACCGTAGGGCATACTATAGCACGCCGTTTTTCATCATTTTTGAGGATTTGAAAAAAATTCAAAATTTCAAAAAACATGGGTTATAGCCCATCGTTTTTTGAAATTTTGAAAAAGAAATTTAACCTCGTTTTTCATAATTTTTGAACATGGGCTATAGCCCCTACCGTAGGGCATACTATAGTACGCCATTTTTCATCATTTTTGAGGATTTGAAAAAAATTCAAAATTTCAAAAAACATGGGTTATAGCCCATCGTTTTTTGAAAATTTGATTTATTTTTTTTACCTCGTTTTTCATCATTTGTGAACATGGGCTATAGCCCCTACCGTACGGCATACTATAGCACGCCCTTTTTCATCATTTTTGAGGATTTGAAAAAAAATTCAAAATAAAAAAAACATGGGTTATAGCCCATCGTTTTTTTAAATTTTGAAAAAAAATAAATTAACCTCGTTTTTCATCATTTTTGAACATGGGCTATAGCCCCTACCGTACGGCATACTATAGTACGCCGTTTTTCATCATTTTTGAGGATTTGAAAAAAAAATCAAAATTTAAAAAAACATGGGTTATAGCCCATCGTTTTTTGAAATTTTGAAAAAAATAACCTAGTTTTTCATCATTTTTGAACATGGGCTATAGCCCCTACCGTAGGGCATACTATAGCACGCCGTTTTTCATCATTTTTGAGGATTTGAAAAAAAAATCTAAAATTCAAAAAACATGGGTTATAGCCCATCGTTTTTTTGAAATTTTGAAAAAAAAATTGAACCTCGTTTTTCATCATTTTTGAACATGGGCTATAGCCCCGACCGTAGGGCATACTATAGCACGCCGTTTTTCATCATTTTTGAGGATTTGAAAAAAATTCAAATTTTCAAAAAACATGGGTTAGAGCCCATCGTTTTTTGAAAATTTGATTTTTTTTTTAACCTCGTTTTTCATCATTTTTGAACATGGGATATAGCCTCTACCGTAGGGCATACTATAGCACGCCGTTTTTCATCATTTTTGAGGATTTAAAAAAAAATCAAAATTTGAAAAAACATGGGTTATAGCCCATCGTTTTTTGAAATTTTGAAACCGCCCAGACCTTCATCCGAGGTGCCTCTGCTACCAGACCAGGGTTGTGAGCTCTCATGGGGCGGCTTAGCGGCTAAGGATAGACATTGCCATCCCTAGGTATATCGACCTGGGACAGTGGCAATTTGTTTTTGGTTTATTTTCTGTGTCTTGTTAGCAAATACAGTAGATATTTGATAGGGACGGCTGTAGAGAAACCCACCACTCTTTAGCTGAGAGTGGTGGTGTGAGTCTGAGAGAGCAGATTGCCTTGTTTGCCTTGTTTGGTGGTGGGTGGAGCTAATACTAATTTGGCACACCTGGGGTGCCACACAAACATTTGCTTTTCTCACTGGAGAGGTGCTGGGGGACACCACAGCTATCCTGTGTTTGATGTTGATGCATTATTCGTAAGTTTGCTCCTTGTTTACCAGAAAGTCCTTTTTTAGTATTTGATTTGTTCATGTTTAAGTTTTATAGTTTGAATTGTTATGTCTAAATTAGTTTGTACCTTCGTTTTGCTTATAAGTCTGATTATGCCTTTGGTTTTTTTGCACTACTGATTGTTACCTGTTTCCTTTCTTGTCAGTTAAACCCTAACCCTAACCCTAACCCTAACCCTAACCCTAACCCTAACCCTAACCCTAACCCATTCATCATCACTTCCATCTTGTCCACGTTTTTCATCATTTTTGAACATGGGCTATAGCCCCTACCGTATTGCATACTATAGCACGCCGTTTTTCATCATTTTTGAGGATTTGAAAAAAATTCAAAATTTCAAAAAACATGGGTTATAGCCCATCGTTTTTTGGAATTTTGAAAAAAAAAATAACCTCGTTTTTCATCATTTTTGAACATGGGCTATAGCCCCCACCGTATTGCATACTATAGCACGCCATTTTTCATAATTTTTGAGGATTTGAAAAAAAATCAAAATTTCCAAAAAATGGGTTATAGCCCATCGTTTTTTGGAATTTTGAAAAAAAAAATTAACCTCGTTTTTCATCATTTTTGAACATGGGCTATAGCCCCTACCGTACGGCATACTATAGCACGCCGTTTTTCATCATTTTTGAGGATTTGAAAAAAAATCAAAATTTCAAAAAACATGGGTTATAGCCCATCGTTTTTTGAAATTTTGAAAAAAAAAATTAACCTAGTTTTTCATCATTTTTGAACATGGGCTATAGCCCCTACCGTACGGCATACTATAGCACGCCGTTTTTCATCATTTTTGAGGATTTGAAAAAAATTCAAAATTTCAAAAAACATGGGTTATAGCCCATCGTTTTTTGAAAATTTGATTTTTTTTTTTAACCTCGTTTTTCATCATTATTGAACATGGGCTATAGCCCCTACCGTACGGCATACTATAGCACGCCGTTTTTCATCATTTTTGAGGATTTGGAAAAAAAAATCAAAATAAAAAAAACATGGGTTATAGCCCATCGTTTTTTTTTATTTTGAAAAAAAAAAAATTAACCTCGTTTTTCATCATTTTTGAACATGGGCTATAGACCCTACCGTAGGGCATACTATAGCACGCCGTTTTTCATCATTTTTGAGGATTTGAAAAAAATTCAAAATTTCAAAAAACATGGGTTATAGCCCATCGTTTATTGAAATTTTGAAAAAAAAATTTAACCTAGTTTTTCATAATTTTTGAACATGGGCTATAGCCCCTACCGTAGGGCATACTATAGTACGCCGTTTTTCATCATTTTTGAGGATTTGAAAAAAAAATCAAAAATTCAAAAAACATGGGTTATAGCCCATCGTTTTTAGAAAATTTGATTTTTTTTTTAACCTCGTTTTTCATCATTTTTGAACATGGGCTATAGCCCGTACCGTACGGCATACTATAGCACGCCGTTTTTCATCATTTTTGAGGATTTGAAAACAATTCAAATTTTCAAAAAACATGGGTTATAGCCCATCGTTTTTTGAAATTTTGAAAAAAAAAATTAACCTCGTTTTTCATCATTTTTGAACATGGGCTATAGCCCCTACCGTAGGGCATACTATAGTACGCCGTTTTTCATCATTTTTGAGGATTTGAAAAAAAAATCAAAAATTCAAAAAACATGGGTTATAGCCCATCGTTTTTTGAAATTTTGATTTTTTTTTTAACCTCGTTTTTCATCATTTTTGAACATGGGCTATAGCCCGTACCGTACGGCATACTATAGCACGCCGTTTTTCATCATTTTTGAGGATTTGAAAACAATTCAAAATTTCAAAAAACATGGGTTATAGCCCATCGTTTTTTGAAATTTTGAAAAAAAAAATTAACCTCGTTTTTCATCATTTTTGAACATGGGCTATAGCCTCTACCGTAGGGCATACTATAGCACGCCGTTTTTCATCATTTTTGAGGATTTGAAAAAAAATTCAAAAATTCAAAAAACATGGGTTATAGCCCATCGTTTTTAGATAATTTGATTTTTTTTTTAACCTCGTTTTTCATCATTTTTGAACATGGGCTATAGCCCGTACCGTACGGCATACTATAGCACGCCGTTTTTCATCATTTTTGAGGATTTGAAAACAATTCAAAATTTCAAAAAACATGGGTTATAGCCCATCGTTTTTTGAAAATTTGAAAAAAAAAATGTAACCTCGTTTTTCATCATTTTTGAACATGGGCTATAGCCCCTACCGTAGGGCATACTATAGCACGCCGTTTTTCATCATTTTTGAGGATTTGAAAAAAAATCTAAATTTGAAAAAACATGGGTTATAGCCCATCGTTTTTTGAAATTTTGAAACCGCCCAGACCTTCATCCGAGGTGCCTCTGCTACCAGACCAGGGTTGTGAGCTCTCATGGGGCGGCTTAGCGGCTAAGGATATCATTGCCATCCCTAGGTATATCGACCTGGGACAGTGGCAATTTGTTTTTGGTTTATTTTCTGTGTCTTGTTAGCAAATACAGTAGATATTTGATAGGGACGGCTGTAGAGAACCCCACCACTCTTTAGCTGAGAGTGGTGGTGTGAGTCTGAGAGAGCAGATTGCCTTGTTTGCCTTGTTTGGTGGTGGGTGGAGCTAATACTAATTTGGCACACCTGGGGTGCCACACAAACATTTGCTTTTCTCACTGGAGAGGTGCTGGGGGACACCACAGCTATCCTGTGTTTGATGTTGATGCATTATTCGTAAGTTTGCTCCTTGTTTACCAGAAAGTCCTTTTTTAGTATTTGATTTGTTCATGTTTAAGTTTTATAGTTTGAATTGTTATGTCTAAATTAGTTTGTACCTTCGTTTTGCTTATAAGTCTGATTATGCCTTTGGTTTTTTTGCACTACTGATTGTTACCTGTTTCCTTTCTTGTCAGTTAAACCCTAACCCTAACCCTAACCCTAACCCTAACCCATTCATCATCACTTCCATCTTGTCCACGTTTTTCATCATTTTTGAACATGGGCTATAGCCCCTAGCGTATTGCATACTATAGCACGCCATTTTTCATCATTTTTGAGGATTTGAAAAAAAATCAAAATTTCAAAAAACATGGGTTATAGCCCATAGTTTTTTGGAATTTTGAAAAAAAAAATAACCTCGTTTTTCATCATTTTTGAACATGGGCTATAGCCCCCACCGTATTGCATACTATAGCACGCCATTTTTCATAATGTTTGAGGATTTGAAAAAAAAATCTAAATTTCAAAAAAATGGGTTATAGCCCATCGTTTTTTGGAATTTTGAAAAAAAAAATTAACCTCGTTTTTCATCATTTTTGAACATGGGCTATAGCCCCTACCGTACGGCATACTATAGCACGCCGTTTTTCATCATTTTTGAGGATTTGAAAAAAATTCAAAATTTAAAAAAACATGGGTTATAGCCCATCGTTTTTTGAAAATTAGAATTTTTTTTTAACCTCGTTTTTCATCATTTTTGAACATGGGCTATAGCCCCTACCGTAGCGCATACTATAGCACGCCATTTTTCATCATTTTTGAGGATTTGAAAAAAAAATTCAAAATAAAAAAAAACATGGGTTATAGCCCATCGTTTTTTTTAATTTTGAAAAAAAATAATTAACCTCGTTTTTCATCATTTTTTAACATGGGCTATAGCCCCTACCGTACGGCAAACTATAGCACGCCGTTTTTCATCATTTTTGAGGATTTGAAAAAAAATCAAAATTTTAAAAAACATGGGTTATATAGCCCATCGTTTTTTGAAAATTAGATTTTTTTAACCTCGTTTTTCATCATTTTTGAACATGGGCTATAGCCCCCACCGTATTGCATACTATAGCACGCCGTTTTTCATAATTTTTGAGGATTTGAAAAAAAATCAAAATTTCAAAAAAAATGGGTTATAGCCCATCGTTTTTTGGAATTTTGAAAAAAAAGAATTAACCTCGTTTTTCATCATTTTTGAACATGGGCTATAGCCCCTACCGTACGGCATACTATAGCACGCCGTTTTTCATCATTTTTGAGGATTTGAAAAAAAAATCTAAATTTAAAAAAACATGGGTTATAGCCCATCGTTTTTTGAAATTTTGAAAAAAAAAATGTACCTAGTTTTTCATCATTTTTGAACATGGGCTATAGCCCCTACCGTACGGCATACTATAGCACGCCGTTTTTCATCATTTTTGAGGATTTGAAAAAAAAAGTCAAAATTAAAAAAACATGGGTTATAGCCCATCGTTTTTTTAAATTTTGAAAAAAAAAAATTAACCTCGTTTTTCATCATTTTTGAACATGGGTTATAGCCCATCGTTTTTTGAAAATTTGATTTTTTTTAACCTCGTTTTTCATCATTTTTGAACATGGGCTATAGCCCCTACCGTACGGCATACTATAGCACGCCGTTTTTCATCATTTTCGAGGATTTGAAAAAAAATCAAAATTTCAAAAAAATGGGTTATAGCCCATCGTTTTTTGGAATTTTGAAAAAAAAAATTAACCTCGTTTTTCATCATTTTTTAACATGGGCTATAGCCCCTACCGTATGGCATACTATAGCACGCCGTTTTTCATCATTTTTGAGGATTTGAAAAAAAATCAAAATTTTAAAAAACATGGGTTATAGCCCATCGTTTTTTGAAAATTTGTTTTTTTTAACCTCGTTTTTCATCATTTTTGAACATGGGCTATAGCCCCCACCGTATTGCATACTATAGCACGCCGTTTTTCATAATTTTTGAGGATTTGAAAAAAAATCAAAATTTCAAAAAAAATGGGTTATAGCCCATCGTTTTTTGGAATTTTGAAAAAAAAGAATTAACCTCGTTTTTCATCATTTTTGAACATGGGCTATAGCCCCTACCGTACGGCATACTATAGCACGCCGTTTTTCATCATTTTTGAGGATTTGAAAAAAAAATCTAAATTAAAAAAAACATGGGTTATAGCCCATCGTTTTTTGAAATTTTGAAAAAAAAAATGTACCTAGTTTTTCATCATTTTTGAACATGGGCTATAGCCCCTACCGTACGGCATACTATAGCACGCCGTTTTTCATCATTTTTGAGGATTTGAAAAAAAAAGTCAAAATTAAAAAAACATGGGTTATAGCCCATCGTTTTTTTTTATTTTGAAAAAAAAAGATTAACCTCGTTTTTCATCATTTTTTAACATGGGCTATAGCCCCTACCGTACGGCATACTATAGCACGCCGTTTTTCATAATTTTCGAGGATTTGAAAAAAAATCAAAATTTAAAAAAAATGGGTTATAGCCCATCGTTTTTTGGAATTTTGAAAAAAAAAATTAACCTCGTTTTTCATCATTTTTTAACATGGGCTATAGCCCCTACCGTACGGCATACTATAGCACGCCGTTTTTCATCATTTTTGAGGATTTAAAAAAAAATCAAAATTTTAAAAAACATGGGTTATAGCCCATCGTTTTTTGAAAATTTGATTTTTTTAACCTCGTTTTTCATCATTTTTGAACATGGGCTATAGCCCCCACCGTATTGCATACTATAGCACGCCGTTTTTCATAATTTTTGAGGATTTGAAAAAAAATCAAAATTTCAAAAAAAATGGGTTATAGCCCATCGTTTTTTGGAATTTTGAAAAAAAAGAATTAACCTCGTTTTTCATCATTTTTGAACATGGGCTATAGCCCCTACCGTACGGCATACTATAGCACGCCGTTTTTCATCATTTTTGAGGATTTGAAAAAAAAATCTAAATTTCAAAAAACATGGGTTATAGGCCATCGTTTTTTGAAATTTTGAAAAAAAAAATGTACCTAGTTTTTCATCATTTTTGAACATGGGCTATAGCCCCTACCGTACGGCATACTATAGCACGCCGTTTTTCATCATTTTTGAGGATTTGAAAAAAAAAGTCAAAATTAAAAAAACATGGGTTATAGCCCATCGTTTTTTTAAATTTTGAAAAAAAAAAATTAACCTCGTTTTTCATCATTTTTGAACATGGGCTATAGCCCCTACCGTACGGCATACTATAGCACGCCGTTTTTCATAATTTTCGAGGATTTGAAAAAAAATCAAAATTTCAAAAAAATGGGTTATAGCCCATCGTTTTTTGGAATTTTGAAAAAAAAAATTAACCTCGTTTTTCATCATTTTTGAACATGGGCTATAGCCCCTACCGTACGGCATACTATAGCAGTGTTTCTCAACCTTTTTTGTCCCAGGGCACACTTTTCATAGCCTAAAAATCTCGGGGCACACCTAGATATATACGGTTTGTGTATATACTGTATATATACCGGTGTGTATATATAGTAAATATATATTATATATTATATAATATATATATATATATATATATATATATATATATATATATATATAGAATATTAGTGGTCCATGACATGAAAATGTTTGAGAACCACTGCTCTAAAACAACATTGGACAATGATGTTTGACAGTCAGCAATATTGTTGCTTATTCTAGATTTATTTTCTCACTTTTTCGGATTTTCTGACTTGATCTGGCCTGTTAACATTTTCATAGACCTGGTTGCTTGTTTCCCTCTCAGTCAATGTGGCAACCCTGGTCAATGCCGTGTTGACTGTTCTTTATGATGATTTAGCTTAGCACACAACAGCTAGGAGAATGCAGCAGGCTGATGCCGTCATGTTTTTTGCGCAATTTATGTCCCCGATTTTTGGATATGGACTTATGGCTCCATCGCTGCCTCTTTCTTTAGTGGAAGTAGAAATTTAACGTGTTGCTGACTGTTTGCCGTCCCTCTCACACGCGCGCACACACACACACACACACACACACAGACACACCGCCTCCTGGCCGCTGCAGACCCAGAGGCTCTGTGCAGAGTGAGACCCCGATATTTATTTATCGGGTTAACGCAGCACGTTAACGCCGATGTGCCCCGAGATTTTTAGGCTATGAAAAGTGTTACTTTCGGACAAATCTCGCGGCACACCTGGACAGATCAAACGGCACAGTAAAGTGCCGCGGTACATAGGTTGAGAAACACTGTACTATAGCACGCCGTTTTTCATCATTTTTGAGGATTTGAAAAAAAATCAAAATTTCAAAAAACATGGGTTATAGCCCATCGTTTTTTGAAAATTTGAAAAAAAAAATTAACCTAGTTTTTTTCATCATTTTTGAACATGGGCTATAGCCCCTACCGTACGGCATACTATAGCACGCCGTTTTTCATCATTTTTGAGGATTTGAAAAAAAATCAAAATTTCAAAAAACATGGGTTATAGCCCATCGTTTTTTGAAATTTTGAAAAAAAAATGAACCTAGTTTTTCATCATTTTTGAACATGGGCTATAGCCCCTACCGTACGGCATACTATAGCACGCCGTTTTTCTACATTTTTGAGGATTTGAAAAAATTTCAAATTTTCAAAAAACATGGATTATAGCCCATCGTTTTTTGAAAATTTGAAAAAGAATTTAACCTCGTTTTTCATCATTTTTGAACATGGGCTATAGCCCCTACCGTAGCGCATACTATAGCACGCCATTTTTCATCATTTTTGAGGATTTGAAAAAAAAAATCAAAATAAAAAAAAACATGGGTTATAGCCCATCGTTTTTTTTTATTTTGAAAAAAAAGAAATTAACCTCGTTTTTCATCATTTTTGAACATGGGCTATAGCCCCTACCGTATTGCATACTATAGCACGCCGTTTTTCATAATTTTCGAGGATTTGAAAAAAAATCAAAATTTCAAAAAACATGGGTTATAGGCAGCCCATCGTTTTTTGGAATTTTGAAAAAAAAAATAACCTCGTTTTTCATCATTTTTGAACATGGGCTATAGCCCCCACCGTATTGCATACTATAGCACGCCGTTTTTCATAATTTTTGAGGATTTGAAAAAAAAAAAAAAATTCAAAAAAATGGGTTATAGCCCATCGTTTTTTGGAATTTTGAAAAAAAAGAATTAACCTCGTTTTTCATCATTTTTGAACATGGGCTATAGCCCCTACCGTACGGCATACTATAGCACGCCGTTTTTCATCATTTTTGAGGATTTGAAAAAAAAATCAAAATAAAAAAAAACATGGGTTATAGCCCATCGTTTTTTTTAATTTTGAAAAAAAAAAATTAACCTCGTTTTTCATCATTTTTGAACATGGGCTATAGCCCCTACCGTATTGCATACTATAGCACGCCGTTTTTCATCATTTTTGAGGATTTGAAAATAAATCAAAATTTCAAAAAACATGGGTTATAGCCCATCGTTTTTTGAACTTTTGAAAAAAAAAATTAACCTCGTTTTTCATCATTTTTGAACATGGGCTATAGCCCCTACCGTACGGCATACTATAGCACGCCGTTTTTCATCATTTTTGAGGATTTGAAAAAAATTCAAAATAAAAAAAATGGGCTATAGCCCATCGTTTTTTGAACTTTTGAAAAAAAGAAATAACCTCGTTTTTCATCATTTTTGAACATGGGCTATAGCCCCTACCGTACGGCATACTATAGCACGCCGTTTTTCATCCCTAACCCTCATCATCACTTCAAGCCGGTCTGGTCCCGGTGCTCTAATAGGCACACTGGTGTAGGGGTGTATGTACAACCATCAAACTTCCTTTATTACATCAAGATATTTTTCAGTAGGCCTACATTGTGAAACTTTGACAGATGCCTGTTCATTTGAGTGCCGGAACCACCGCTAGGGGAAGTCTTTACTTCCAAGACCGATTTCCAGACTGGCTGGCTTATCCCAAAAAACTATTGTTTTTTTTGCACTAGTGATTGTTACCCGTTTCCTAGCGTTCTAACACACTGAACCAGTGGCTCAGTGTGTTAGAACGCTGCCACATGATCGGGCGATACTTTCAAGACCGATTTCAGAAGAAGAAAACAAACAAAAAAGCTGTTTAGTAGTATCCAGCAGTTAGCTCAGTCTGATGAGAGGCTGTCCTTGGGAGCCACAGGTCCAGGGTTCAAATCCCACATTAGTCAAAACTGTGACACTTTGCTTTGCACACTGATTTCCAGAAGGACAACTTTAAAGCAGCCCAGAAATTCACCATGATTGTGTGCCTCAGTGGCCCAGCGGATAAGTCAAATGATATCCGTAGTATACCTAGTAGAAGTGTGCCGGTTCAAACCCGACATACTCCTAGTAGGCGGTGATGGTTCAAATCACTGACACTTAGAGTAGGAGTGGCCCAGTGGATAAATCAGATGCTATCCATAGAATACCTATTACAAGGTGCGGGGTTCGACTCAAGTCTTTACTATCAAGACCGATTTCAGAAGAAGAAAACAAACAAAAAAGCTGTGTAGTAGTATCCAGCAGTTAGCTCAGTCTGATGAGAGGCTGTCCTTGGGAGCCCCAGGTCCAGGGTTCAAATCCCACATTAGTCATAACTGTGACACTTTGCTTTGCACACTGATTTCCAGAAGGACAACTTTAAAGCAGCCCAGAAATTCACCATGATTGTGTGCCTCAGTGGCCCAGCGGATAAGTCAAATGATATCCGTAGTATACCTAGTAGAAGTGTGCCGGTTCAAACCCGACATACTCCTAGTAGGCGGTGATGATTCAAATCACTGACACTTAGAGTAGGAGTGGCCCAGTGGATAAATCAGATGATATACATATTACAAGGTGCGGGGTTCGACTCAAGTCTTTACTATCAAGACCGATTTCAGAAGAAGAAAACAAACAAAAAAGCTGTGTAGTAGTATCCAGCAGTTAGCTCAGTCTGATGAGAGGCTGTCCTTGGGAGCCACAGGTCCAGGGTTCAAATCCCACATTAGTCAAAACTGTGACACTTTGCTTTGCACACTGATTTCCAGAAGGACAACTTTAAAGCAGCCCAGAAATTCACCATGATTGTGTGCCTCAGTGGCCCAGCGGATAAGTCAAATGATATCCGTAGTATACCTAGTAGAAGTGTGCCGGTTCAAACCCGACATACTCCTAGTAGGCGGTGATGGTTCAAATCACTGACACCTAGAGTAGGAGTGGCCCAGTGGATAAATCAGATGATATCCATAGAATACCTATTACAAGGTGCGGGGTTCTACTCAAGTCTTTACTATCAAGACCGATTTCAGAAGAAGAAAACAAACAAAAAAGCTGTGTAGTAGTATCCAGCAGTTAGCTCAGTCTGATGAGAGGCTGTCCTTGGTAGCCACAGGTCCAGGGTTCAAATCCCACATTAGTCAAAACTGTGACACTTTGCTTTGCACACTGATTTCCAGAAGGACAACTTTAAAGCAGCCCAGAAATTCACCATGATTGTGTGCCTCAGTGGCCCAGCGGATAAGTCAAATGATATCCGTAGTATACCTAGTAGAAGTGTGCCGGTTCAAACCCGACATACTCCTAGTAGGCGGTGATGGTTCAAATCACTGACACCTAGAGTAGGAGTGGCCCAGTGGATAAATCAGATGATATCCATAGAATACCCCATAGAATACCTAGTACAAGGTGTGGGGTTCAGGTAGGAGGATAAATCAGATGATATCCATAGAATACCCCATAGAATACCTAGTACAAGGTGTGGGGTTCAAGTAGGAGGAGAGTAGGGTGGGCAGGTAGGAGGAGATTAGTGGGGTCAGGTGGAAGGATAGTATGGGTCAGGTAGGTGGGGGGGTCAGGTAGGAGGACAGTAGGCTGAGTTCAGTCAGGGGTAGGGGGAGAGTAGGAGAGGGAGGGGCCAGGCAGGAGGACAGTAGGGAGGGGCCAGGCAGGGGGAGAGTAGGAAGGGGAGGGGCCAGGCAGGGGGAGAGTAGGAAAGGGAGGGGCCAGGCAGGGGGAGAGTAGGAAGGGTAGGGGCCAGGCAGGAGGAGAGTAGGAAGGGGAGGGGCCAGGCAGGAGGAGAGTAGGAAGGGGAGGGGCCAGGCAGGGGGAGAGTAGGAAAGGGAGGGGCCAGGCAGGGGGAGAGTAGGAAAGGGAGGGGCCAGGCAGGAGGAGAGTAGGAAGGGGAGGGGCCAGGCAGGGGGAGAGTAGGAAAGGGAGGGGCCAGGCAGGGGGAGAGTAGGAAAGGGAGGGGCCAGGCAGGAGGAGAGTAGGAAGGGGAGGGGCCAGGCAGGAGGAGAGTAGGAAGGGGAGGGGCCAGGCAGGGGGAGAGTAGGAAAGGGAGGGGCCAGGCAGGGGGAGAGTAGGAAGGGTAGGGGCCAGGCAGGAGGAGAGTAGGAAGGGGAGGGGCCAGGCAGGAGGAGAGTAGGAAGGGGAGGGGCCAGGCAGGAGGAGAGTAGGAAGGGGAGGGGCCAGGCAGGGGGAGAGTAGGAAAGGGAGGGGCCAGGCAGGGGGAGAGTAGGAAGGGGCCAGGCAGGGGGAGAGTAGGAAGGGGAGGGGCCAGGCAGGAGGAGAGTAGGAAGGGAAGGGGAGGGGCCAGGCAGGAGGAGGGGCCAGGCAGGAGGAGAGTAGGAAGGGGAGGGGCCAGGCAGGGGGACAGTAGGAAGGGGAGGGGCCAGGCAGGGGGACAGTAGGAAGGGGAGGGGCCAGGCAGGGGGAGAGTAGGAAAGGGAGGGGCCAGGCAGGGGGACAGTAGGAAGGGGAGGGGCCAGGCAGGGGGAGAGTAGGAAGGGGAGGGGCCAGGCAGGGGGACAGTAGGAAGGGGAGGGGCCAGGCAGGGGGAGAGAAGTCAGAGAGGGGTCTTCCTGATTTTTTAAATACATTTCTAAATTTAAAATTTAAAATTAAATTTAAAATTTAAAATTTAAAATTATTATTATTTTTTATTATTATTATTATTATTATTATTATTATTTTTTTTTTTTAGAAAATTATTTAAAAAATCAGGAAGACCCCCTCTGACTACTCTCCCCCTGCCTGGCCCCTCCCCTTCCTACTCTCCTCCTGCCTGGCCTCTCCCCCTGCCTGGCCCCTCCCCTTCCTACTCTCCCCCTGCCTGGCCCCTCCCCCTGCCTGGCCCCTCCCCCTGCCTGGCCCCTCCCCTTCCTACTCTCCCCCTGCCTGGCCCCTCCCCTTCCTACTCTCCTCCTGCCTGGCCCCTCCCCTTCCTACTCTCCCCCTGCCTGGCCCCTCCCTTTCCTACTCTCCCCCTGCCTGGCCCCTCCCCTTCCAACTCTCCTCCTGCCTGGCCCCTCCCACTGCCTGGCCCCTCCCTTTCCTACTCTCCCCCTGCCTGGCCCCTCCCTTTCCTACTCTCCTCCTGCCTGGCCCCTCCCCTTCCTACTCTCCCCTTGCCTGGCCCCTCCCCTTCCTACTCTCCCCCTGCCTGGCCCCTCCCCCTTCCTACTCTCCTCCTGCCTGGCCCCTCCCCCTGCCTGGCCCCTCCCTACTCTCCCACTGCCTGGCCCCTCCCCTTCCTACTCTCGCCCTGCCTGGCCCCTCCCCTTCCTACTCTCCTCCTGCCTGGCCCCTCCCCTTCCTACTCTCCCCGTGCCTGGCCCCTCCCTTTCATACTCTCCCCCTGCCTGGCCCCTCCCCTTCCTACTCTACTCCTGCCTGGCCCCTCCCCTTCCTACTCTCGCCTGCCTGGCCCCTCCCTTTCCTACTCTCCCCCTGCCTGGCCCCTCCCTTTCCTACTCTCCCCCTGCCTGGCCCCTCCCCTTCCTACTGTCCTCCTGCCTGGCCCCTCCCCTTCCTACTCTCCCCCTGCCTGGCCCCTCCCTTTCCTACTCTCCCCCTACCCCTGACTGAACTCAGCCTACTGTCCTCCTACCTGACCCCCCCACCTACCTGACCCATACTATCCTTCTACCTGACCCCACTAATCTCCTCCTACCTGCCCACCCTACTCTCCTCCTACCTGAACCCCACACCTTGTACTAGGTATTCTATGGGGTATTCTATGGATATCATCTGATTGATCCTCCTACCTGAACCCCACACCTTGTACTAGGTATTCTATGGGGTATTCTATGGATATCATCTGATTTATCCACTGGGCCACTCCTACTCTAAGTGTCAGTGATTTGAACCATCACCGCCTACTAGGAGTATGTCGGGTTTGAACCGGCACACTTCTACTAGGTATACTACGGATATCATTTGACTTATCCGCTGGGCCACTGAGGCACACAATCATGGTGAATTTCTGGGCTGCTTTAAAGTTGTCCTTCTGGAAATCAGTGTGCAAAGCAAAGTGTCACAGTTTTGACTAATGTGGGATTTGAACCCTGGACCTGTGGCTCCCAAGGCCAGCCTCTCATCAGACTGAGCTAGCTGCTGGATACTAAGACACAGCTTTTTTGTTTGTTTTCTTCTTCTGAAATTGGTCTTGATAGTAAAGACTTGAGTAGAACCCTGCACCTTGTAATAGGTATTCTATGGATATCATCTGATTTATCCACTGGGCCACTCCTACTCTAGGTGTCAGTGATTTGAACCATCACCGCCTACTAGGAGTATGTCAGGTTTGAACCGGCACACTTCTACTAGGTATACTACGGATATCATTTGACTTATCCGCTGGGCCACTGAGGCACACAATCATGGTGAATTTCTGGGCTGCTTTAAAGTTGTCCTTCTGGAAATCAGTGTGCAAAGCAAAGTGTCACAGTTTTGACTAATGTGGGATTTGAACCCTGGACCTGTGGCTCCCAAGGACAGCCTCTCATCAGACTGAGCTAACTGCTGGATACTACTACACAGCTTTTTTGTTTGTTTTCTTCTTCTGAAATCGGTCTTGATAGTAAAGACTTGAGTCGAACCCCGCACCTTGTAATATGTATATCATCTGATTTTTCCACTGGGCCACTCCTACTCTAAGTGTCAGTGATTTGAACCATCGCCGCCTACTAGGAGTATGTCGGGTTTGAACCGGCACACTTCTACTAGGTATACTACGGATATCATTTGACTTATCCGCTGGGCCACTGAGGCACACAATCATGGTGAATTTCTGGGCTGCTTTAAAGTTGTCCTTCTGGAAATCAGTGTGCAAAGCAAAGTGTCACAGTTATGACTAATGTGGGATTTGAACCCTGGACCTGTGGCTCCCAAGGACAGCCTCTCATCAGACTGAGCTAACTGCTGGATACTACTACACAGCTTTTTTGTTTGTTTTCTTCTTCTGAAATCGGTCTTGATAGTAAAGACTTGAGTCGAACCCCGCACCTTGTAATAGGTATTCTATGGATAGCATCTGATTTATCCACTGGGCCACTCCTACTCTAAGTGTCAGTGATTTGAACCATCACCGCCTACTAGGAGTATGTCGGGTTTGAACCGGCACACTTCTACTAGGTATACTACGGATATCATTTGACTTATCCGCTGGGCCACTGAGGCACACAATCATGGTGAATTTCTGGGCTGCTTTAAAGTTGTCCTTCTGGAAATCAGTGTGCAAAGCAAAGTGTCACAGTTTTGACTAATGTGGGATTTGAACCCTGGACCTGTGGCTCCCAAGGACAGCCTCTCATCAGACTGAGCTAACTGCTGGATACTACTAAACAGCTTTTTTGTTTTTTTTCTTCTTCTGAAATCGGTGAGGTTTGAACTCACCATCGCCCGATCATGTGGCAGCGTTCTAACACACTGAGCCACTGGTTCCAGATAATTTACACTGCTTTTTTGTTTGATTTGTTCTGGTACCAGACAACTAGGGTTAGGGTTAGGTGATGGACAAGAAAGGAAACGGGTAACAATCACTAGTGCAAAAAAAACAATAGTTTTTTGGGGTAAGCCAGCCAGTCTGGAAATCGGTCTTGGAAGTAAAGACTTCCCCTAGCGGTGGTTCCGGCACTCAAATGAACAGGCATCTGTCAAAGTTTCACAATGTAGGCCTACTGAAAAATATCTTGATGTAATAAAGGAAGTTTGATGGTTGTACATACACCCCTACACCAGTGTGCATATTAGAGCACCAGGACCAGACCGGCTTGAATGATGAGGGTTAGGGATGAAAAACGGCGTGCTATAGTATGCCGTACGGTACGGGCTATAGCCCATGTTCAAAAATGATGAAAAACGAGGTTATTCTTTTTTTTTCAAAAGTTCAAAAAACGATGGGCTATAACCCATTTTTTTTTATTTTGATTTTTTTTCAAATCCTTAAAAATGATGAAAAATGGCGTGCTATAGTATGCAATACGGTAGGGGCTATAGCCCATGTTCAAAAATGATGAAAAACTAGGTTATTTTTTTTTTCAAAATTTCAAAAAACGATGGGCTATAACCCTTTTTTTTTTTTAATTTTGATTTTTTTTCAAATCCTCAAAAATGATGAAAAACGGCGTGCTATAGTATGCCCTACGGTAGGGGCTATAGCCCATGTTCAAAAATGATGAAAAACGAGGTTAATTTTTTTTTTCAAAATTTCAAAAAACGATGGGCTATAACCCATGTTTTTTGAAATTTTGAATTTTTTTCAAATCCTCAAAAATGATGAAAAACGGCGTGCTATAGTATGCCCTACGGTAGGGGCTATAGCCCATGTTCAAAAATGATGAAAAACGAGGTAAAAAAAAAAAAATCAAAATAAAAAAAACGATGGGCTATAACCCATGTTTTTTGAAATTTTGAATTTTTTTCAAATCCTCAAAAATGATGAAAAACGGCGTGCTATAGTATGCCCTACGGTAGGGGCTATAGCCCATGTTCAAAAATGATGAAAAACGAGGTAAAAAAAAAAAAATCAAAATAAAAAAAAACGATGGGCTATAACCCATTTTTTTTTATTTTGATTTTTTTTCAAATCCTTAAAAATGATGAAAAATGGCGTGCTATAGTATGCAATACGGTAGGGGCTATAGCCCATGTTCAAAAATGATGAAAAACAAGGTTAATTATTTATTTTTCAAAATTCCAAAAAACGTTGGGCTATAACCCATTTTTTTGAAATTTTGATTTTTTTTCAAATCCTCAAAAATGATGAAAAATGGCGTGCTATAGTATGCAATACGGTAGGGGCTATAGCCCATGTTAAAAAATTATGAAAAACGTGGACAAGATGGAAGTGATGATGAATGGGTTAGGGTTAGGGTTAGGGTTAGGGTTAGGGTTTAACTGACAAGAAAGGAAACAGGTAACAATCAGTAGTGCAAAAAAACCAAAGGCATAATCAGACTTATAAGCAAAACGAAGGTACAAACTAATTTAGACATAACAATTCAAACTATAAAACTTAAACATGAACAAATCAAATACTAAAAAAGGACTTTCTGGTAAACAAGGAGCAAACTTACGAATAATGCATCAACATCAAACACAGGATAGCTGTGGTGTCCCCCAGCACCTCTCCAGTGAGAAAAGCAAATGTTTGTGTGGCACCCCAGGTGTGCCAAATTAGTATTAGCTCCACCCACCACCAAACAAGGCAAACAAGGCAATCTGCTCTCTCAGACTCACACCACCACTCTCAGCTAAAGAGTGGTGGGGTTCTCTACAGCCGTCCCTATCAAATATCTACTGTATTTGCTAACAAGACACAGAAAATAAACCAAAAACAAATTGCCACTGTCCCAGGTCGATATACCTAGGGATGGCAATGTCTATCCTTAGCCGCTAAGCCGCCCCATGAGAGCTCACAACCCTGGTCTGGTAGCAGAGGCACCTCGGATGAAGGTCTGGGCGGTTTCAAAATTTCAAAAAACGATGGGCTATAACCCATGTTTTTTGAAATTTTGATTTTTTTAAAAATCCTCAAAAATGATGAAAAACGGCGTGCTATAGTATGCCCTACGGTAGGGGCTATAGCCCATGTTCAAAAATGATGAAAAACGAGGTTTAAAAAAAAATCAAATTTTCAAAAAACGATGGGCTCTAACCCATGTTTTTTGAAATTTTGATTTTTTTTCAAATCCTCAAAAATGATGAAAAACGGCGTGCTATAGTATGCCCTACGGTAGGGGCTATAGCCCATGTTCAAAAATGATGAAAAACGAGGTTACATTTTTTTTCAAAATTTCAAAAAACGATGGGCTATAACCCATGTTTTTTTAAATTTTGAATTGTTTTCAAATCCTCAAAAATGATGAAAAACGGCGTGCTATAGTATGCCGTACGGTACGGGCTATAGCCCATGTTCAAAAATGATGAAAAACGAGGTTAAAAAAAAGAAAATAAAAAGAAAAAAAAACGATGGGCTATAACCCATGTTTTTTGAAATTTTGAATTTTTTTCAAATCCTCAAAAATGATGAAAAACGGAGTGCTATAGTATGCCCTACGGTAGGGGCTATAGCCCATGTTCAAAAATGATGAAAAACTAGGTTAAAAAAAATAAAATTTTCAAAAAACGATGGGCTATAACCCATGTTTTTTGAAATTTTGAATTTTTTTCAAATCCTCAAAAATGATGAAAAACGGCGTACTATAGTATGCCCTACGGTAGGGGCTATATCCCATGTTCAAAAATGATGAAAAACGAGGTTAAAAAAAATCAAATTTTAAAAAAACGATGGGCTATAACCCATGTTTTTTTAAATTTTGATTTTTTTTCAAATCCTCAAAAATGATGAAAAACGGCGTACTATAGTATGCCCTACGGTAGGGGCTATATCCCATGTTCAAAAATGATGAAAAACGAGGTTAAAAAAAAAATCAAAATAAAAAAAAACGATGGGCTATAACCCATGTTTTTTGAAATTTAGATTTTTTTTCAAATCCTAAAAAATGATGAAAAACGGCGTGCTATAGTATGCCCTACGGTAGGGGCTATAGCCCATGTTCAAAAATGATGAAAAACGAGGAAAAAAAAATAATCAAATTTTCAAAAAACGCTGGGCTATAACCCATGTTTTTTGAAATTTTGATTTTTTTTCAAATCCTCAAAAATGATGAAAAACGGCGTGCTATAGTATGCCCTACGGTAGGGGCTATAGCCCATGTTCAAAAATGATGAAAAACGAGGTTACATTTTTTTTCAAAATTTCAAAAAACAATGGGCTATAACCCATGTTTTTTGAAATTTTGAATTGTTTTCAAATCCTCAAAAATGATGAAAAACGGCGTGCTATAGTATGCCGTACGGTACGGGCTATAGCCCATGTTCAAAAATGATGAAAAACGAGGTAATTTTTTTTTTCAAAATTTCAAAAAACGATGGGCTATAACCCATGTTTTTTTAAATTTTGATTTTTTTTCAAATCCTCAAAAATGATGAAAAACGGCGTACTATAGTATGCCCTACGGTAGGGGCTATAGCCCATGTTCAAAAATGATGAAAAACGAGGTAAAAAAAAAAAATAAAAATAAAAAAAAACGATGGGCTATAACCCATGTTTTTTGAAATTTTGAATTTTTTTCAAATCCTCAAAAATGATGAAAAACGGAGTGCTATAGTATGCCCTACGGTAGGGGCTATAGCCCATGTTCAAAAATGATGAAAAACTAGGTTAAAAAAAATAAAATTTTCAAAAAACGATGGGCTATAACCCATGTTTTTTGAAATTTGGAATTTTTTTCCAAATCCTCAAAAATGATGAAAAACGGCGTACTATAGTATGCCCTACGGTAGGGGCTATATCCCATGTTCAAAAATGATGAAAAACAAGGTTAAAAAAAATCAAATTTTCAAAAAACGATGGGCTATAACCCATGTTTTTTTAAATTTTGATTTTTTTTCAAATCCTCAAAAATGATGAAAAACGGCGTACTATAGTATGCCCTACGGTAGGGGCTATATCCCATGTTCAAAAATGATGAAAAACGAGGTTAAAAAATAAAATAAAATAAAAAAAACGATGGGCTATAACCCATGTTTTTTGAAATTTTGAATTTTTTTCAAATCCTCAAAAATGATGAAAAACGGCGTGCTATAGTATGCCCTACGGTAGGGGCTATAGCCCATGTTCAAAAATGATGAAAAACGAGGTTACATTTTTTTTCAAAATTTCAAAAAACAATGGGCTATAACCCATGTTTTTTGAAATTTTGAATTGTTTTCAAATCCTCAAAAATGATGAAAAACGGCGTGCTATAGTATGCCGTACGGTACGGGCTATAGCCCATGTTCAAAAATGATGAAAAACGAGGTAATTTTTTTTTTCAAAATTTCAAAAAACGATGGGCTATAACCCATGTTTTTTTTTATTTTGATTTTTTTTCAAATCCTCAAAAATGATGAAAAACGGCGTACTATAGTATGCCCTACGGTAGGGGCTATAGCCCATGTTCAAAAATGATGAAAAACGAGGTAAAAAAAAAAAATCAAAATTAAAAAAAACGATGGGCTATAACCCATGTTTTTTGAAATTTTGAATTTTTTTCAAATCCTCAAAAATGATGAAAAACGGAGTGCTATAGTATGCCCTACGGTAGGGGCTATAGCCCATGTTCAAAAATGATGAAAAACTAGGTTAAAAAAAATAAAATTTTCAAAAAACGATGGGCTATAACCCATGTTTTTTGAAATTTGGAATTTTTTTCCAAATCCTCAAAAATGATGAAAAACGGCGTACTATAGTATGCCCTACGGTAGGGGCTATATCCCATGTTCAAAAATGATGAAAAACAAGGTTAAAAAAAATCAAATTTTCAAAAAACGATGGGCTATAACCCATGTTTTTTTAAATTTTGATTTTTTTTCAAATCCTCAAAAATGATGAAAAACGGCGTACTATAGTATGCCCTACGGTAGGGGCTATATCCCATGTTCAAAAATGATGAAAAACGAGGTTAAAAAAAAAATAAAAATAAAAAAAAACGATGGGCTATAACCCATGTTTTTTGAAATTTTGAATTTTTTTCAAATCCTCAAAAATGATGAAAAACGGCGTGCTATAGTATGCCCTACGGTAGGGGCTATAGCCCATGTTCAAAAATGATGAAAAACGAGGTTAAAAAAAATCAAATTTTCAAAAAACGATGGGCTATAACCCATGTTTTTTGAAATTTTGAATTTTTTTCAAATCCTCAAAAATGATGAAAAACGGCGTGCTATAGTATGCCCTACGGTAGGGGCTATAGCCCATGTTCAAAAATGATGAAAAACGAGGAAAAAAAAATAATCACATTTTCAAAAAACGATGGGCTATAACCCATGTTTTTTTTTATTTTGATTTTTTTTCAAATCCTCAAAAATGATGAAAAACGGCGTGCTATAGTATGCCGTACGGTAGGGGCTATAGCCCATGTTCAAAAAAGATGAAAAACGAGGTTAAAAAAAAATCAAATTTTCAAAAAACGATGGGCTATAACCCATGTTTTTTGAAATTTAGATTTTTTTTCAAATCCTAAAAAATTATGAAAAACGGCGTGCTATAGTATGCCCTACGGTAGGGGCTATAGCCCATGTTCAAAAATGATGAAAAACGAGGTTAAAAAAAAATCAAAATTTCAAAAAACGCTGGGCTATAACCCATGTTTTTTTTTATTTTGAATTTTTTTTCAAATCCTCAAAAATGATGAAAAACGGCGTGCTATAGTATGCCGTACGGTAGGGGCTATAGCCCATGTTCAAAAATGATGAAAAACGAGGTTAATTTTTTTTTTTCAAAATTCCAAAAAACGATGGGCTATAACCAATTTTTTTGAAATTTTGATTTTTTTTCAAATCCTCAAAAATGATGAAAAATGGCGTGCTATAGTATGCAATACGGTAGGGGCTATAGCCCATGTTCAAAAATGATGAAAAACGTGGACAAGATGGAAGTGATGATGAATGGGTTAGGGTTAGGGTTAGGGTTAGGGTTTAACTGACAAGAAAGGAAACAGGTAACAATCAGTAGTGCAAAAAAACCAAAGGCATAATCAGACTTATAAGCAAAACGAAGGTACAAACTAATTTAGACATAACAATTCAAACTATAAAACTTAAACATGAACAAATCAAATACTAAAAAAGGACTTTCTGGTAAACAAGGAGCAAACTTACGAATAATGCATCAACATCAAACACAGGATAGCTGTGGTGTCCCCCAGCACCTCTCCAGTGAGAAAAGCAAATGTTTGTGTGGCACCCCAGGTGTGCCAAATTAGTATTAGCTCCACCCACCACCAAACAAGGCAAACAAGGCAATCTGCTCTCTCAGACTCACACCACCACTCTCAGCTAAAGAGTGGTGGGGTTCTCTACAGCCGTCCCTATCAAATATCTACTGTATTTGCTAACAAGACACAGAAAATAAAACAAAAACAAATTGCCACTGTCCCAGGTCGATATACCTAGGGATGGCAATGTCTATCCTTAGCCGCTAAGCCGCCCCATGAGAGCTCACAACCCTGGTCTGGTAGCAGAGCCACCTCGGATGAAGGTCTGGGCCGACCAGGGGGTTGGATCCAGTCAGGGAACCGGTGTTGGAGGGGAGTTAAGGACCACGGCTGCTGCAGAGGAGGTGCAGAGTGTAGCTGGATGTGCAGCAGCCATGGGTGCGTCTGGACGTGCAGCAGCGATGGAGATGGTGCCGGGTGTGCTCTGTCTGGGGAGGTCTCTGGAGGCACCACTAAGAGGGGAGGCGTGGTGGGAGCCTGGAAAGGAGCTGGACAGGGATCTGGTTGAGCAGGTACTACTTGGAGGGGATCAGGCATAGGGGGCATGTGGAGTGGAGCCATGGGAATGCCTGGAGACTAACCGCTGGGTAGAGAGGTGATGGAGGATGCACTGGGTACGGCTTGGCTTTAAGTTGGGCGGGGGGCTGGGTCGGGTAGCGCTGAACTGGAGGCCGGCTGCTGGGGCGAGGTGTAGGAGGAGGAGACCGGCGGCTGCTGGGAGAAGGAGGAGGAGGAGACCGGCGGGTTAGGGTTAGGGTTAGGGTTAGGGTTAGGGTGCTGCTGGGAGGTGTAGGAGGAGGAGACCGGCGGCTGCTGAAGTGAAGCGTAGGAGGCCGGCTGCTGGGGTGAGGCATAGGAGGAGGAGACTGGCTGGGGTGAGGTATACTGCTGGGGGGCCGGAGGCTGGGAGTTGTAGTACTGCTGGGGGGCCGGAGGCTGGGAGTTGTAGTACTGCTGGGGGGGCGGAGGCTGGGAGTTGTAGTACTGCTGGGGGGCCGGAGGTTGGGAGTTGTAGTACTGCTGGGGGGCCGGAGGCTGGGAGTTGTAGTACTGCTGGGGGCCCAGAGGCTGGGAGGTGTAGTACTGCTGGGGGCATAATCCAAAGGCATAATCAGAAACGCAAAACGAAGGTACAGACTAATTTAGGCATAACAATTCAAACTATAAACAAACTTAAACATGAACCAATCTAATACTAAAAAGGACATTCTGGTAAACAAGGAGCAAACTTAAGAATAATGCATTCATTTTCATTAATCTATCATGTATAAAGTACACTTGTGACTTTGTGAGATGCATAAAAACACTGGCCTGTTGCGTTTTAGACGAATGATTCCCAACCCTGGTGCAGTTGGTAATGGTAGCACTGTCGCCTCACAGCTGGACGGTCCCAGGTTCGATTCCCGCCGGGGATGCTGAGGGCACACACACAGGTATGAGGGGTACTGAGGGCATCGTCCCTTAGACCATTATTGATAATGATGTGATATTTTCTTTACCCTAACCCGAGCCATCCCAAACAAGCAAAATATCATATCGACAAGGTTGTCAATCGGCTATTTTCAGCAGAAAAGGCTTTCCGCACAACAGAAAACGAGAAATACACTAGAATAAAGGGGGAAACACAGCACAATCTCAGCCACCATCTTAGTTGGAAATCATTTAGAATCAGATAAACAAAAATGCACTGTGCTGCTCTATTTGTAGATTTACAAGGATAAATACTGGGCTTTTTATATAAATAATGTCATCTTTAAATAATTAGCTGTCATCTCTATGCAGATGACAGTCATTTGTTGTACAGCAGACTCTATACAAGTCGCAATAATGTCCTTGAGGATGCCCTTATTGGTCTCAGATTGATGTTGAACATCAGGGGGGGAAAATCATGTTGTTCTCCAGAGCCAAAAAACTTCTATAATGACATTTGCATATCTTCTATAAATGGCGCTGATATCGAAAGAGTCAAAGAGGATAAATATCTTGGTAATTGGATTGATGAGAGACTTACTTTTAAACACCATGTAGATAAATGTAGGTAAATTGCGACAGAAAATTGGCTTTTTTATATAGAAATTAAGCCAGCTTTCCTGTCATTAGCACAAAGAGGGTAGTTGAGGCAGTGTTCCTATCATTCGCAGAAAGAGGGTAGTTGAGGCAGTGTTCCTGTCATTAGCACAAAGAGGGTAGTTGAGGCTGTTCCTGTCTGTCTTGGATTATGGAGACATAATCTATAGACATGCAGCAGCATCCACTCTTGAATCCCTAGACTCCGTTTACCACTCATCGATTCCATTTATTATGGTTGATAGCTATGGTACCATTCAAACAAGGTTGGATGGTCCTCCCTGACAGAGAGAGAACTACATTGGCACCTGTTCTTGTAAGCCATGCTTGGAGATTGTCCTAAATACATCTCATCTTTCCTGAAAAGGGTCTCTGAACCCTACCACACCCGGTCAAGTAATTTCCCCCAAATGCAAGGTACAAAAGGTTAACTCTGAACTTGGTAGATCTGCTTTTAGCTTCTAAATAAATGGAATGACCTGCAAACATTAAAATGGACCACATTGGTACCCTTGAGTAGTTTTAAAACCTTGGTGAGCATACAAACCCCCACAATATGTAACTGTTTTTAGATGAATGTTACATATGTATGCCTTTGGTTTCTTTCCCTGATATTCTGACGTATTGTGATCTGTTTTTCTATGATATTGCATTACCCGACGACACTGAAAATGAGTTTAATTACTCAGTGTAATTTCGAGAATAAATACAACTTGAACGAATATTATCTGACTCGTTACCTGAATCTAAGCTCGTTTTTTTTGTGTGATTTTGATGTAGAATATAGTGTTGACATATTTTAGAAAAGTATCCTGTGGACAGGTGGTTACACTGTAAGCAAAACATCTACAAATTGTGATTGTGATATCTGGGGTGCATACATTTGTTAGACATACCATCAGTCCGACAAGCATTAGTCCGACAACACCGTCGCATGCACTGTCGGTTACAACTAACACGTTGCCGGGTTAATACTCACCCATGGCTCGACATGCGTGGCAGGTTAAAACTAACTCCATTCAGCAACGCAATTCGACCGTATACAGTATGGAGGCATGGGTGACTAACGGATGGATGGACGCGAGATGCAGGTTTTTATAGGGGACACACACACACACTAAATACCAGTTTAGTCAGACACGAAAGGTAAAATGTAAGGAAACATTTACAGTGTGCAGTGTGTTCAGCAAGGGAAATGACGGCACATAGGATTCCACTCAGGTGCATGTTACGCCCAAAGACATTCCTGGCACCAACATTTATTTGTTTTTTACTCTTTTTAAATGCGTACCCTCACTCATCTAATACATGGTGTATCCCCAATTCCCCATACCACAAAACCTCAAATGTCCTTTTGAACATAGTCCATTCCTCTCACACAATAGTCCACATAAAAAAACTCCTGTAAATTGGTGATATGTGATAATTGTGTTTACTTTACATTCAGTGTCTGAATGTAAATTGTTACAGTTCATTTATCAGCAGAGTTCAACCTAGTGGTATTTAGACCTTGTATTTAAAGATCTCCATAAAGTTGTGTGACGTCGACAAGATAGATGGTCAAATATTTCAGCAGGTCACAAATATCACCGTAACACCACCATGCTGGAGTGACCGAGTGAGCAAGTGGCCGAGATTTGGGGTATTGGAATTTAGAAGAAACGTCAAGCAGAGCCAGACTATGTCGGGGGAGAGAAAAATAGAGAGACAGAGGAAATACAGGCAAATACAAGTAGTAGCAATAGAAATAATAAACGTAATAGTAATATACAGTATGTCAGATAATATATAGTGGAATAAGAATGTTAAGATAAAATACAGTGTAGTGGTGTAATATAACATGGTAGCAGTGCATGGTTGTGCTCTGTGAGGAGGCAGAGTCCATAGTCACATAGGCTCTGTGAAGAGGGTTACAGCAAAACATCAAATGGAGAGACAGTGATGGTTCTAATTTTACCATTATGATGAGAATGTTTTTATTTTATATTTATAAGTGAATAATGTAAGTCTGAACCTGGACCTTAAATTAAAATATGTCCAGACCACCAGAAAAATGTAATGGAAAAACCCCAAAGAAATTATGCTAATAGTTATAGAAATATAGGACTGTCAGTTTAAGACAGTAAGAAACATTTTCAAAAACCTTAGGCCTAGTTTTCAAATATAGTGAGCTGTCAATTTAAGATAGCACAATGGATAAACCTTTGAGAGAAGGTTGAATTATACCAAATGAATCAGTATACAACTATATACATTTCCTTTCACAAATGACTGACTAAAGGATTTTATTTAAAGGGTACCCTTTAAATACAATCCTTTAGTCACCTTAGCCAATCCTAGAAAAACACTTTGAACACAATACAGGCAATGGATAAAACACCTTGGTAAAAGACCCTTAAAAAGACGCAGGAATACAGACCACACTGAATTACAAAGTTTAGGGGAATTTATATAAATATAAATAATATATATAAATTCTCAGTGAAAAGTTGTTACCGATCCAGGCTTGACATAGGGTTATTCCATGACAATCACATTATTCCAGTTTTACAACTTAATATAGTAGGGACAGAGACCAGGGGGTTAATCTGGCGACATAAATATCATAAGTGATAGGCCCTGAAATAGTTGTTATGCATAACAGGATATGGGGACAATACAAACGGGGCTTCTTTATCCGAGTCCACTTTTGTGGCACTTGAAGCCGAGAGAGGTACTCGCGCATCTCTTCCAAAACAAGTCAACGAGATACTGCACTTTTTCACCCTTCAGCGTGTATACAAGTCTTTTGTGAACAGTTCAAGAGGCATGACTGAGGTACCGATGCATTTCCATTGCTGACACACGGCAAAGGCCAGGTCTGGGTTGGTACCAGTGGGAGTGAGTGAATTCACATCGTCATATCATATATCTTCTGCAGATCAGCTTCCACCAACATGGTGACGGTGTTAGAAGGACGTGTTAGAAGGAGGTGGTGTTAGAAGAAGGGGGTATTAGAAGTTGGTGGAAGCTGATCTGCTGGTCTACTTGCACCTGCCATATCTACAGGGGACTTCAATTCCCAACACAAGGTTACAGACAAAAATCATCAAATGACGAGACAGAGCCAATGGGCCTCTAGCACCAACCCAAAAGAGACCCCAAGCTTCTTCTCTGCACGGTGGAACACCCATACCAATCCAGACCTAGCGTTTGCCACGGGTCAGCAATAATGGAAATATATCAGCACCTCAGTTATGCCACAATGATGTCAGATCATATGAAGTGGTATAATAATGTTAAGATCAAATACAGTGTTGTGGTGTACTATGATATGGGTAGCAGTCCATGGTCATGCTCTGTGAGGAGGCCGGGTCCACGGTCACACTCTTGATAGGCTCAGTGAAGGCTCTGTGAAGAAGCCTCGTCCACAGTCACACTCTTGATAGGCTCTGTGAAGAAGCCTCGTCCACTGTCACACTCTTGATAGGCTCCATGAAGAGGCCTGGTCCACGGTCACACTCTTGATAGGCAGCTGGGGGTCCATAATAGAAGTCCATGGATCTGCAGAGTGGGAGACATAATAAACTCCGGGGAGTGGCTCCCCGGATGAGGAGTTAGTGGCAGGCCTTACTGGACAGTGAGTCTGTACAGTCTTACCAACAGTGGTGGAAAGTAACTAAGTACTTTTACTTAAGTACTGTACTTAAGTACAATTTTGAGGTATTTGTGCTTTACTTGAGTATTTCCAATTTCCAGTACTTTTACTTCTACTCCACTACATCTCAGAGCCAACATTTGTACTTTTACTCCACTACAATTATTTGAAAACTTTAGTTACTTTGGAGATTTTAATTTTGATTAGAAAACATAAATTAACCACTTCAACCCAATACATTTTGGCCATTTGAAAATAGCCGATCTACAAGCTCACAATGCGTCGCGTTGCGACGCATTGTGAGCTTGTAGATCGGCTTTTTCAATAGACTTTGTACACATTTTGAACTTGTGAAGTGGGACATTCTGCAATATGAGTACTTTTACTTTTAGTACTTTAGTTACATTTTGATGCCGATACTTTTGCACTTTTACTCAAGTACATTTTCCATTCCGTACTTTCACTTGTAACAAAGTAGTTCTAAATGGCAGTATTGATACTTTTACTTAAGTAAAACAATTGAGTACTTTTTCCACCACTGGAAACACCACCAGGAAGGTTGCCCCCCTATTCCTCGCCCCCAGGTTAAAAAAAAAAACGTATTAACCTCCTCCCTTTTCTGCGTCATACCAATCAGTCCCCAAAACACTTTACATGTAGCGCAAAGGACCGACTAGCCAGAGCAAGAGCAATTTTACAGGCAAATACATTAAAATATAATGACATAATTGTGAATACAATAAATATATTTGATCTGACATTGATATAGCATAACAAAAGGTTTTGATGATAAAGTTTATTTGACACTTATGTAGTAAAACAGACATTCAACGTTGTCTTTCTTTTACATAATTATATTTTCTAAATTTCACATGCAGATCAGCTCCCAACACATAATGGAAGGAGGTGGTGTTAGGAGGTGGTGTTAGAAGGAGGTGGTGTTAGAAGGAAATGGTAGAGAATGTGGTGGAAGCTGATCTGCAGAAGACACTACTGCTTTTACCTGCACGTGCTATCTATACAAGGGACCATCATTCCCACCACAAGGATTAGGGTTACAGCTAAACATCAAATGGAGAGACACCGATCCAATAAATAAACGTTTTCATGAAAACATTAAACGTTAGTTTCCGTCTCACAGATGAGGCATAACTTGTCCACAGGTCTTTCCAGTGTGCTCGTCTTGGCCTGCACACAAATGACCAGCCCCTTTCCTCAGGTATCATCTGTGTGACTCTAGACATATACAGTAGCACTATAGTATCTATGCATAGTTTCATTACATAGACATTTTAACGGTTAGGTTCTTAGCTTACATAAATGATACTTGACCATTCCCAGGCAGGCAGGCCCTCTGTTGCTGGCTCCATGAAGAGGCCTGGTCCACGGTCACACTCTTGAGGCAGCTGGGGGTCCATAATAGAAGTCCATGGATCTGCAGAGTGGGAGACATAATAAACTCCGGGGAGTGTCTCCCCGGACGATGAGTTAGTGGCAGGCCTTACTGGACAGTGAGTCTGTACAGTGTTAATAACAATCACACTGATGGGAAACACACAACCAACAAGGGGGGGGGGGGGATATGCCCCTCTATTCCCCACCCCAGGTTAATTTCTTTTTTAATAACCTCCCTTTTCTGCATCATAGCGATCAGTCCCCAAGACACTTTCAATGTAGAGCAATGGACCGACAGAGACACTATCCAGAGCAAGCAATTTTACAGACAAATACATTACAATACAATGATAATAATTGTGAATACAATAAATATATTTGATCTGACATTGATATATAGGCTACGATAACAAAAGGTTTTCATGATAAGGTTTTTGAGACTTGGGCTATGTAGTAAAACAGACACGTTCAATGTTAACCATACACGTCTTTCGTTTAATTTCTTTACATATTTTCTAAATTTCACATGTCTTCTGCAGATCAGCTTCCACCACATCATAATGGAAGGAGGTGGTGTTAGGAGGTGGTGTTAGAAGGAGGTGGTGTTAGAAGGAGGTGTTAGGAGGTGGTGTTAGAAGGAGGTGGTGGAAGCTGATCTGCAGAAGACACACGGAAATGTGAATTCACTCACTATCGCTTTTACCTGCACGTGCTATCTATACAAGGGACTATCATTCCCACCACAAGGATTAGAGTTACAGCTAAACATCAAATGGAGAGACACCGATCCAATGAATAAACTTTTTCATGAAAACATTAAACGTTAGTTTCCGTCTCACAGATGAGGCATAACTTGTCCACAGGTCTTTCCAGTGTGCTCGTCTTGGCCTGCACAGCACAAATGACCAGCCCCTTTCCTCAGGTATCATCTGTGTGACTCTAGACATACAGTAGCACTATAGTATCTATATGCATAGTTTCATTACATAGAAATTAGGTTCTTAGCTTACATATGATGCTTGATGACCATTTTCAGGCAGGCACTCTGTTGCTGGCTCCATGAAGAGGCCTGGTCCACGGTCACACACTTGAGGCAGCTGGGGGTACATAATAGAAGTGCATGGACCTGCAGAGTGGGAGACAAAGGTTTTCATGATAAAGTTTATTTGACACTTATGTAACAGACACGTTCAATGTTAACCATACATGTCTTTCTTTTAACATTTTTACATAGATTTTCTAAATTCCACATGTCTTCTGCAGATCAGCTTCCACCACATCATGGAAGGAGGTGGTGTTTTTCACCCTTCAGTGTGTAGCCTATGTACTAGTTTTTTGTGAACAGTTCAAGTGGCATGACTGAGGTGCCGATGCATTTCCATTGCTGACACACGGCAAAGGCCAGGTCTGGGTTGGTACCAGTGGGAGTGAGTGAATTCACATCATCATATATCTTCTGCAGACCAGCTTCCACCAACATGGAAGGAGGTGGTGTTAGGAGGTGGTGTTAGGACGTGTTAGAAGGAGGTGGTGTTAGAAGAAGGTGGTTTTAGAAGTTGGTGGAAGCTGAGGTCTACTTGCACCTGCCATATACTGTATACAGGGGACTTCAATTCCCAACACAAGGTTTGGGGTTACAGCCAAACATCAAATGAAGAGACACAGAGCACACTACTGTTTGACCCAAAAGAGCCCAGCACGATGGAACACCCATACCTGGCCTTTGCCGTGGGTCAGAAATGGAATTATATCAGTACCTCAGTCTTGCCATTTCAGCTGTTCACAAAATAAGTCTCATACATGCTGAAGGGTGAAAAAGTGCAGTATCTTGTTGACTTGTATTGGAAGAGATGGGCGAGTACCTGTCTCTGCTTCAAGAGCCACAAAAATGCACTCGGATTAAGAAGAACCTGGCAACAGCAGACGTTATGATTATGGACGATTCAGTGCCAGAGAGCTTGTGGGTGTAGAGAAGAGTCAAGCAGATGATACCTGATGCAAAGGGAAGAGTCACATACCTAAGCCATTACGAGCAATGACATTCACCCACATGTCCCCACATACATAATGCCTGCTACAAGCGAGGACATTCAACATGTTGCCACAATGATGTCAGATCATATGAAGTGGTATAAATGTTAAGATAAAATACAGTGTTGTGGTGTACTATGATATGGTAGCAGTCCATGGTCATGCTCTGTGAGGAGGCCGGGTCCACAGTCACACTCTTGATAGGCTCAGTGAAGGCTCCGTGAAGAAGCCTGGTCCACAGTCATGGAACTGCAGAGTGGGAGACAAAAAATAACTCCGGGGAGTGTCTCCCCGGATGATGAATTAGTGGCAGGCCTTACTGGACTGTGAGTCTGTACAGTGTTAATAACAATCGCACTGATGGGAAACGAACCCACGCAACCAAGGGGAGGAGGAGAAAAGGGAGGAGAAAAGGGAGGAGGGGATGGGGAAGGGAAGGGGTAGATGTAGAGTTCTCAATGGGCCTGAGAATTAAGGCCCGGCCCTACCCTACCCAGGCCGGCCCGAGGCTCAGCCCCGACCATAACAAGTACCAAAATGTTAGGCCAGTAGATGGTTCAATATACTGATGTGTGAGAGAACGGACACCAAACAACGCCCTGGTAACATCTGTCCCAACAGCCATTTTATACTGACTTACCGTATAGCAGTTACATAGATGTAGTCATAGCACTTTATAGTATATTAGTATAGTAAATGGGCCATTCTACCGAATTAGTTCAAATTGCAGTCCCACAATGAAAAACGCATATTAAAAAACAATTTAGTGTTCAGACTTTTCACTGTAATGTCATAGTATGGTCTAATTAATCACAAAACATTAATTGAGATAATGTGAAATTAAATATATAAAAAACATACTTTATATGTTACTTCCTATTGGACGGTGGCTGCCAATCTCTAACCCCTAAAGTTCAATTCATGATTTTTTTTTTTAAATAAATAAAAATTACACTTCAATACCACATCGTCAATGTTACATTTTGAACCAGCAAATACAACATCCATAATACATCCTTAAAGTACCTATATATGCATAAATACAACAAGTCACCTGTCCTTTTAGTAGCAGGGCAAAATACACCATATACACAATACCCACGATCTGAGTCGATATAATAAATATAATAGGCATGAACATAGGCTAGTACATATCCAAACATGTACAAGTGTTGGATAGTACATCAAAGATGATCCTTTTGAAACTTCTCAAGGGAACTTTCAAAGCCAATTTTAGTCTGGACTGTAGATCATTCCACGACCAAGGGCCGAAGAAGGCCAGGCATTTTTTTACCCCCCTCGGATTTGAATGCTGGTACTACACACCGCAGCCAAGCATTTGACCTGAGGTTTAAGCCGTTTTGGACCAGGTCGAATTTGGATGAAATGTAAGACGGCAGGTCACCCAGAATTACTTTATAAATGAAAATATGCCAATGCTGAAGCCTGCGAGCTGCCAATGAGAACCAACCGACTGCAGCAAACAACGTGCAGTGATGTGTTCTGAAAGGTGCATTTGTTATGAATCTCAATGCAGCATGGTACAAGGGATCCAATTTGGTCAAGGTTGAGGAGCAGGCAAACCTATAAATGGTATCACCATAATCCAATTGGGACAGAAAGAGACCAATGACCAGTTTTTTACGAGCTGAACAAGCAAAACAAGCCTTCAATCTGTAGAAGAAACCCAGAGTGAATTTAAGCTTTTTGCACAAGGAATCAATATGAAATTTGAAAATACCAAATTTGAAAATACCAAAACAAAATGTAAAAAGTGTGGCAGAGAGAGACAGAGTGAGAATGGAGGCAAAGGAGATGGTTGGGCTTCCACACGACCTAGCACCGAAGTGATCAGGCAGTAGTAGTTTAGTAGTAGCTTTAGCAAATGTAAAGCATCTTATGAGTTAATATTTAGCAAAATAGTTAAGTGACTATGGCATCGCATTGTAAAGACAATGCTGTGGTCACTAGCGAAACAGTGCAGTCACTACCGAAACACTGGTTTTAGTGAGTTATCAAACAATATATTAAGATCACGATTGGTTAGTTGTATGTGTAATGTCAACTACCAATAATGCAATATTCTTATAGTAAAATGTATACAGTTGATTATATTGATTTCAATCAATATAATCAACTTTATACATTTTACAAAGAATATTGCGTTAATTCAACATACATTTACAGTTTAAATGTATTCAATTGTGGAACCCCATAAATTCTTAAAAATGGTCTACAGGGGGGAATAAAAAATATAATAGACTTTTGACAAATCTGGGGAGAGAAAAGATATTCCAATACATTATTAAAATACGATATGATAATTGACTGTGCCTTTACTAAATATGTGTCCCTTAAATATTGTGTTTTTCTATACATTTTACAAAGAAGTTTTTCTAAAATAGGATACAAATTTCACACAATTTCCAACTCTGAGTTTGAAGAAATTCGGTAGAATGGCCCATATATGTATAGTTTCATTATATAGATATATACTGTTACGATCTTAGCTTACTCATGTTTCATGACAACTACTTTGTGTGTGTGTGATGTATTGCCATGCTTTTCGTTCGTTCTTCATGTAAATCGCTTTGGATTAAGAGCTTCTGCTAAATGCCTAAATTGTAATAAATTGCAAGATACTGCACTTGACTGAGGTACTGATGCATTTACATTGCTGACACATGGCAAAGGCCAGGTCTGGGTTGGTATGGGGAATACCGGAAGACTCGACCCGGTGCTTGCCCGTTTTTCCTCCCGGAATTGTCACCAGTGAGGGGGATAACTTTGTAATATGCTATTGGCTGTTTGTATTCTTTTTGGAAAAATATAAAAAGATACTCCTGTGGAAAGGCTATATTATTTTTTACTTATATTGACCCTATAAACAATTTAGTATTATTTAGTATATGTAAGGTTTTGCACACTCAAATGGTACCTCGTCAGATAATCCCCACATATCCTACAACAACTTCTGTGAACAGACTTCACTGTAGTAGCTTTTCATGAATTATATTTGTACTTAGGCTGTCTGCTGTCATGAAAGTTTATAGTTAGAGAAATTCAAAGTCCAGCCGTCTGCTGTCCAGCCTCTCCCACCCCTCACATTGGGGAAAATTCTGGGAGGAAAACAGAAACGGGGCGAGTCTTCCTGTTACCGGTATGGGTATTCCATTGTGCAGAGTGGAAGCCTCTTTTAGGTCAAACAACGGTAGTGTGTTGGCGTTAGAGGCCCATTCAGTATTTTAGCTGTGACGTGAGCGCCCCCCTCCTGAGATACTTCCGGGTCCTACTTTTGTGTCGCTTTTGTGTCCCCATGGAGTTATACTGTGACGCTACGTTGGACTAAATCTGAGATGAAAACAACCACGAAAGTCTCATTTTACCGCTTTCCTCGCAACAACAAAGCTGCGCTGCTCTCCAAAATCTGGCTGGCCGTCTGCCCCACATGGAATACTATCGCCATTTTATTTTATTGTGTCAACTAAATCCTCATTAATGCAAACAAACAAAGATTCAACATACTCAAGCCTGCACACATTCTAAATATCCCCCGAAATATTTTACCGAGCAAATGGACTGTTGCCACCTTCAATAATAATGATGATAATAATAGTCTTTATTGTCTCCACATCATATATTTTTGTTGTCGTGGACACTTGTACAAAACATTAATAATTCTACTCGAGTTGGAAGCATTAAGACCCATTTTAACCCTCTATGGCTTCCTTTCTGAAAAATAACGTCAATTTAAAAAGATTCACGCGTTTAGATATTCAATTTACAATGGGATGCGGACGGGAGCTGGTGCCACTTGGACCCGGACGTAACGCAGCACTACAAAATGACGTCAGACTTAAATACTGAATTGGCTCTGTGTCACTCCATTTGATGATGTTTGGCTGTAACCCCAATCCTTGTATTGGGAATTGAAGTCCCCCTGTATAGAAGGCAGGCACATTTATTTGAGACATGCTTGTGAAGAGTCTGCCTATGCTATTAACTCATTTTGGATTTTTTTCAGAAGAAGTTGGTGGAAGCTGATCTAGATCTTCTTCTAGGTGGTATTAGAAGAAGGTGGTGGAAGTTCATCTGCAGAAGACATATGATAATGTGAATTCAATTCACTCCTGCTGGTATTTGCACCTGCCATATATACAGGGGACTTCAATTCCCAACACAAGGATTGGGGTTACAACCCCACTGTCTTTGATAGTTCAAAGATAGTGAGTTAACAACCAATATATTAAGATCATGATTGGTTTGGTGTATGTGTAATGTCAACTACCAATAATGCAATATTCTTTGTAAAATGTATAAAGTTGATTATATTGATTTCAAATCAATATAATCAACTTTATACATTTTACAAAGAATATTGCGTTTAGATTTCGATTACTCTCAATAATTCAACATAAAGTTAAAACTTCAATTTAAATGTATTTAATTGTGGAACCACCTACCTAAACTCTTAAAAAAGGTATTATCTCATTTTGGATACAACATAAATCATTTCAGTTTTTCTCCTCTGGTGAAAAGTTGGAGGCTGCGCGATGGCAGTCCCTCAGTCAAATCTGGTCACATCTATACTCTTCTGTAGATCAGCTTCCACCAACATGGAAAGAGGTGGTGTTAGGACGTGTCAGAAAGAGGTGGTATTAGAAGGTGGTGGTATTAGAAGAAGTTGGTGGAAGTTCATCTGCAGAAGACATGATAATGTGAATTCCTTCACCCCTGCTGGTATTTGCAGCTGCCATATATACAGGAGACTTCAATTCCCAACACAAGGATTGGGGTTACAACCAAACATCATCAATTGGAGAGACACAGAGCCAATGGGCCTCTAGCAGCAACACACTACTGTTGTTTGACCCAAAAGAGCCCCCAAGCTTCTTACAGTATAGTATCCATACAGTATAGCAAGCCAAATAAATATCAAACTTTTTTGATAATGATTGGAACGGCCCAGGGTTTCCCGTCTGCTTTAATTGCCAGCCAGCCAGCCGGCCGTGAAACAGCCTTCGGTTTTAGCGCTCCATTTACCTGGAATCAATTACAATAGACTTCAATAATGGACTCCATGATGTCATTGCATGGGGCAATTTATAAACGTGCAAGCTAATCTTGTTTCCATTTGTTACCGTTTAAAATGAGATGACAGTATTGTTTTCACACCGTTCTATGCTTGTTTTTACTTTATATAACACATTTCATGCTGCTGTTCTTATTTTAAATATTACACTGCTTATGTATTATGCCTTTTGTAATCTTGTAATAGCAGTTCAATGTATTTCCAAGAAAAGAAGGACGTACTCACAGTTTGTACTTAAGTAAAAGTACAGTATCATTACCAAATCGTATACATAGTCTGGTTTGGTATTCAAGAATTACTCGAGTAAAAGTACAAAAGTATTGGCACCAAAATATACTTAAAGTAAAAAGTAAAAGTACTAATTGGACACCCCCCCCCCCCCCATCTAAAAATATGGGACCGCCCCAGAAGCAAAGATTTGAATTAAAAATGTGAAAGAATATATATATATATATATATATATATATATATATATATATATATATATATACATTTTCACCATTCAAAACAAATAGCAGGTCTACAAGCTCGTAGCGGGTTCCCGTCCTGAATGGGTCAAGTAAATCATCCTTGTACTTAATTCTTCCACCACTGAATATAAAATATGATGCTGGGTGTTTGTGCACGGTTAGAGAGAGAGCAGGGGGTGCCGAGTGGTACTCACTGTGATGTCCATCCTGTCTGCGCAGTGGGTCCTTGGTGCTCTGTCTGCGCAGTGGGTCCATGGTGCTCTGTCTGCACAGTGGGTCCTTGGTGCTCTGTCTGTGCAGTGGGTCCTTGGTGCTCTGTCTGCGCAGTGGGTCCTTGGTGCTCTGTCTGCACAGTGGGTCCATGGTGCTCTGTCTGCGTAGTGGGTCCATGGTGCTCTGTCTGCGTAGTGGGTCCTTGGTGCTGTGTCTGCGCAGTGGGTCCTTGGTGCTGTCTGCGCAGTGGGTCCTTGGTGCTCTGTCTGCGCAGTGGGTCCTTGGTGCTCTGTCTGCGCAGTGGGTCCTTGGTGCTCTGTCTGCGCAGTGGGTCCTTGGTGCTCTGTCTGCGCAGTGGGTCCTTGGTGCTCTGTCTGCGCAGTGGGTCCTTGGTGCTCTGTCTGCGCAGTGGGTCGTTGCTGTGCAGGAGTAGCGAAGACATTGAGCGAGGTTTCCATAAACTGTGCCCTACACGTAAAAAAATAAAATAAAAGTTAAAAGATATACTGATGATAACAAAGTAAATAAGTAACCACAGCAAAATCTCAAACAAGCAGTAATGTGTGTGTGTGTGTGTGTGTGTGTGTGTGTGTAAAATATAACTACTTCAATGTGGCTACACAGTATATAAAATCACCAACTATTATACCGAAATTATATTGGGGAAAGAAAAGGGGACAACTCAATGTATTATACCTCCTGTAAACCCTCTAGTGCGTGACTTAAACTTTAAATAGCCTATTTAGGGATTGGCTTCAGGTTTATCCAACAATACAATAGTTATTGTATAGTCAAGGCAGTGGAGGTAAACATACACACCAATAAACACCCAAAGGTCACAACAACAGAGGAAAGTCGTGTGCAGCAGGGCGGACCCGGCCGTGAACAAGGTAACAGATTGTTACAGATTAGAGAAAACAATTAAAACGTGCCAGTATAGAAAACAACTCAAATGTCTACAGTAACTGCCTATACAAACTAAATGGATAACTCAATTTAACAACAACATAAAAAGACTGGTCCCCTCAACCCATTTAGACCATGGGGTCGCATCGGTGTCACCTTATAGCTTTTAACCACTTTAACCATTATTTTAAACTTTAACTGTTGAAAAAGAGATCTACAACCTCCGCTCTACGAGCTTGTAGGTCTGCGATTTTTGAAAAATCTTGAAAATGTGTGCAAATCTTATATATATTCTTTCACAGTGAACATTTTTAACTCAAATATATGGTTCTGGGGGGGGGGGGGGGGTCCCTGGAACACCATATATTGAGGTGGGGGTCCACAGCCAAATACAGATAATTCTGGGGGTCCTTGACATGAAATAGTTTGAGCACCACTGACAGAAAGTTTTTTCAGAAATCTGTCATGATTTAGAAGACATTTGTAAAATCTGTTCTCAGGTCTAAATGGGTTAAGGAAACGGAAAAACACATTAGTTGCCAGCCCTGGTATAAGCAAACACTGCATTCAAATCATTATTAAAAGAACAAAAACTACTTTGATTTGCAGTGATACTACAGCACAATCAATGTGAGGGCAAGGCCGGGGACATCAACAGCACCACAGCTACAAGAAAAGACAGTGATATTACAAAACTAAAAGTGCATTTAAATACACAGATACAGGTAGAATGTACAACACATGTATGCTTTTTACCGGTATCTCCACGTCTCTATAGACACAGCAGCAGAGCACTTCATTTGTGGTCAACTCATTTGATTAATGTTGACACAGAATAAAGTGCTAAAACAACCAAAAGCCAGTTGCAGCATCAGCTGCAACAAACATTTTGGCCTACCATGCTTGATGAACAGTGAACACCATTCTGTCAAAATTGCTTCTTCTTCTTCTTCTTCTTGTTTTACGGCAGTTGGCATCCAGTTGTTGGTGCATTACCGCCACCTTGTGAGTGTGACCCAAATCTTGGATCAGCCAACAACCAGACATCACCTCAGACAACAGCAACATTATGAAAAAAAAGTGCCCTTCTGGGCACAGGTCTCCACCAGGATTCTTCCTCAGCCTAGTGGGAATATGCGTGCACAGTTTCATCGCAATCGGACGCTGCGTTGAGGAGTTGTGGCGATTTGTACAAAGCAGGCTACTCCTGAAAACTGTAGGAGCCAATCGTGGCCAATCAGGATGGAATATGAGAAATCAAACAAACCTGTCTTGATCACATGACTATGGAGATCATGTGTACCGATTTGCGTGAAATTTGGATAAAATCTGAAGGAGTAATAATAGAAAATGTGTTTTACATATGTCGGCCTCCTGGTGGCGCTATAAAGAGCAGATGTGAAAAATTCCAGACAAAGGTTTTTCCTTGGCCTCTAGGGAGTTGACATACAAAGTTATCCACAGATACGTGCAGTTAGAGGTAAAAACACTTTTCGGCCAGTTATAGCGCCACCTTGAGGCTGAGTTGAAATTGTTCATGTGGCATTTCGTCCTGGGCCTAGTGGGAATGTGGGTGCACAATTTCACGGAAATCACGCGATGTGTTCATGATTTGCAGCATTTTGTTTGAAACTGAGCACTCCTGTGAACTTTGGAAGCCAATCTGAACCAATCAGGATGGAGTGTGAGAAATCTGAAAGACCGGTTTTGTTGAATGGCTCTAGAGAGACTGTGTACCAATTTGCGTGATGTTTGGACAAAATCTGTAGGTGTACTGTGCAAAAACTTGTTTTGCACAAAGCGGCCTCCTGGTGGCGCTATAACAGGCCGTTCTGGAAAGTTTGGGGCAGAGGTTCATCGTTGGCATCCAGGGAGTGTGTGTGCAAAATTTGGCATCGACCGGGTTAACGGTGGCTGAGATTAGCTGCTCACGGACGGACGGACGGACGGACGGACGGACGGACGGACGGACGGAGTGCAAAACATACTCTCCCCCCATGCCTTCGGCCTGGTGGAGACAATAAAGTGTCATAAAAAAACTCAAATATCTCAATAAAAACTAAAAAATAAACTGGTTCAATTAAATTAATGTGAAAAGTACAAAAATCCCTTTGCTTAATATGTACATTTCTTAAGCTCCGCCCCCAGGAGGCAGGCTCATAAAGAAAATCCCGCCCCAGAGGCGGGTTCCCAAAAAAGATCCTCCCCCTCCCACCGGAGCCAAAAGAGGGCGTGAGGAGGGAGGCGGACTGCCTCGGCACTTTGGCCTTAAAAAGCCAGAAAATGAAGGTTTGCTCTGAGCAAGATTCAAACCCACCACCTTCAGCTTGGGAGACCTATGCTTTCCTCTTGCGCCACTAGGCATTTCACACTAATAAGAATTTGGAGTTTGTATTTAAGGTTGAAGGCAGAGGTGACAGGTCAAGGGATGAAAATCCTTTTCAGACACCTCTACCCCTTGCCAGAATGATTGAATCTAAAGGTGATGATCAGGGTTCATGACGACTCAACTGAGATTTAGGTTATTGTTTAAAACCATCTGTGGGAAAAATTTTACTCTGTTTCCCACATTTACTCCTTCATTGAGCAAACAAGATGTTTAGTTTGCCATAATGTAATTACATTGCATACCAGTTATTGTCATCTCTTACTCTTAGTTTTAGATGACAAAAACTTTTGCACTTTTAATCAACCAGAAATATAATTGTTTTGTTTAATACATTACTTTTGCTGTTCTCACTCCAGACTTTATTTAAACAATTAAGTTGGATATAAAGTTTTCAACTAGTTTCTCAAACAGTGCTGTGACCACAGCACTTCTTTGATAAGCTGAATAAAAAAACTACTTTAAAGTGAGAACAAATGCACTATAGCCTGTTTATCAAAACCTAAAGTGTTTGTGATTAGTATATATTTATTTACACTTACACATTTTTGTTAAAGAACATTTGCTGTTCTCACTTTAGAATGTTAAACGTCTTTAAAGTTTTCAACTCAAACAGTGCTGTTATGACCACAGCTCATCTTAGAATAGCTTATTTAATTTAAAAAGAAATACCACTTTATACACTCATGGCATGCAGCATGTCAATCAAATCAATTATAGGCTGAGCTCCATACTTGTGAACTGCATTCTGTTTTGAGCTAGTGACTCAAGGATACCTTTTTTAAATTGAATCCAACAAATTCCATTTCATGTATTTATTGCAACAAACACCAAACAATTAAATACAAAAACAAACAACAATTTGGGGTAAGAACAGGACTATGGAAATTGTATACATGTGACCATGGCAGAGTAAGAACAGCTCAGTAAATTCAACTTGATGGTATTCCATCTTGGGAATCCATTAAAAGTGCTAAGGTAACCACACTGTTGATGTGTTCCACAATGGCAAGAGTAGACAAGCCTATAAGTAGAACTCTGTTAGAACCACAGGCAACATTTCTGCACATTTGGTCATCAACACTGATGTGTAGAGAAGGGATGCCTGCGAAACATACATTAGGACCACCAAGTCCAAAAAAATCAATGGCCTAAACTCAAAAAGTGCTAAAGCAATTACAAGCAGTTTCCTACTTTGCTCAGTCAGTGCAAACAAAGACCAAACAGGAAAGCTAGCATGTCCACCAGGCTTTATAGGGGAGGGGCTAATTAGTGACTACTTACACCTGGGTAATTGGGGGCATGGAGACAGAACTCTGCACCATGCGCATCTCACATGCCTTTGTGGCATAAAAATAAAGACAAGGATTTATAAACCGAACGTTGTAGTTTTAAAAAATGAGTCAATATAAAAACTGAAACAACAAATCAAACTAAACATGTCAAATAACAAAACAAAAGAAATATGCAGAAAACATCATCAACCAAAACAATCAAAATACCTAACCAAAACACAAAGCAAACTTATATCATACAACCTCTAATCTAATTAGGGTTCATTATGACAACACATGAGATTTAGCTTGGAACTACTTTATTCTGTACTCACATTTAATATTTCAATGAGCAGTGTTTAGTGACCTTCATAATGTCACTAAAATGCATCTGTGCTTGAAACAAACATTTCTGAGCCTGCATGTTCACAATCAACCTAATTACATCCTGCTCTTTCTGGAGTTGTCATGTGACCGGCTGTGATTTTGGACTTTATTTGAACCTAAACCAACCACAGAAATACAATTCAATGTACAGCATAAATCACCGGGTAGCGGTGGCTCAGGGGTAGAGTGGCTGGATGGAAACCGCAAGGTTGCCAGTTCAAACCCGGGCTTCCCCAGAGTTGGTGTCAAAGTGTCCTTGAGCAAGACACTAAGGTCACATTCTCACCTAATACTTCGGTAGACTCAGATCCGTATGGGCGGGGAAAGGGGATTCTTGCATATTTATTTGGCTGCGGTTTGCCTTCACACTGTCATTCGCAGCAATTGGAAACGCAGCAGGGGGGACCTTTATCAATGTGTTCCGTTCATAAACTATAGCCTACACAGTGAAATCTATGGTGATAAAATTACACTCATAACGACGTGCATGTGTCGTGCCGTCTGGGACCCCCCCCTCTCTCTCTCTACGCACGCAGCCGCCACACACTGTTCTTTTGGGCATGGAGGCACAGCGCTGCATGAGCGCACTGATATAACTCCCCAGTCCCACACAGTGACAGCACTCCATGTTTACGGCACGCACAGACAGACAGACAGAATATTATGTAGGCTATAATACACTGCAGTGTTTTTATGTGTTTTCTTAAGCAATTGATTATGTAGCCTACACGTCCTCATTTCGATCAGGGCTTCAGTCTCCTTATTCGACCACGTCTATCCACAGTAACGGGACATCTTTGCGCTGCGTAAAATATGCCTTAACCGTCTCCAACTGTGTTCAGCTCCTCACCCGCCACATTACGTTTGCTTCATTTCCTTTATTTACTGCGGATTGCATTCACACCTGCACCGAATCGCAGTCAAGTGCGATTCGAAGCGAAGCGAAACCCACGTTTTTGGAAGGAGTAAAATGCGGTTATTTGCTGCGCATTAGGATTCGAATGAGCCTTCACACCTGCCAAACGAAGCGCACTTTCTGACAATGCGCAGCAGGATTCGTTTTAATCGCAGCAAAGCTCTCTGGTATGAATGCGACCTAAGGTTCAAACCCAACATGAGCATTTTTCTCTTTGCATCTTCATCCAATCTATCACTGCAGAGCATGCAATAGCATCAAATCTGCATGAGCTATGGTGGTGCAATGGTTACAATTCAGGCCTTGCAAATAGAAGGTTCTGGGTTCAAGTCCAGCACGGGAATTTTCCTCTTTGCCTCTTTATCCAATCTTTCACTGTAGAGTGTGCAATAGCATCAATTCTGTATGAGTCATGGTGGTGAACTGGTTAGGACACTGGCCCTGCAACCAGAAGGTTCCTGCTTCAAATACAGTGATGACATTTTTCCAATTATTATCTTGTCTTGCATCTTTGTCCAATCTTTCACTGTAGAGCATGCAATAGCATCAATTCTGCATGAGCTACGGTGGTGCAATGGTTAAAATGCAGGCCTTGCAAACAGAAGGTTCTGGGTTCAAGTTGACGCATTTTCCTCTTTGCATCTTTATCCAATCTTTCACTGTAGAGTGTGCAATAGCATCAACTCTGCATGAGTCATGGTGGTGCACTGGTTAAGACACTGGCCTTGCAACCAGAAGGTTCCTGGTTCAAATACAGTGATGACCTTTTTCCAAGTTTGTACTCTTGTACCTGTATCTCTAACCTTACAGTGCGCAAAAGAACAGGTTAAGTATGAACCACTGTGGTACAGTGGTTAAGGTAAGCAGACCGTTACGTAAAGACTGTGAGTTCAAACCTCACAGATGGAAAAGAAAACTCCTTGGCACGGAGGCAGTGGCAGAAATGAAAGAGAGAGTTCGAAGATGGTGGAAGGGACCACCTGGAGCGATGCGAGGAGGCCGAGATGTGAGGAGGTCAAGGTGTCTGAGATGTGAGGTGTCCGAGAAGCGAGGAGGCCGAGATGTGAGGAGGCCGAGATGTGAGGAGGTCAAGGTGTCCGAGATGTGAGGAGGCCGAGGTGTCCGAGATGCGAGGAGGCAGAGGTGTCCGAGATGCGACGTGTCCGAGGTGTCCGAGATGCGAGGAGGCCGAGGTGTCCGAGATGCGAGGAGGCCGAGTGTCCGAGATGCGAGGAGGCCGAGATGCGAAGAGGCCGAGTGTCCGAGATGAGAGGAGGCCGAGAGTCCGAGATGCGAGGAGGCCGAGTGTCTGAGATGAAAGGAGGCACAGAGTTGAATAAGAAAACAGGTAAAAAGCATTTTAAATATTTTTTTTAATTAAAATTTAAGCCCCTCCCTCTAAAACTTGAGGAATGCGGGCTAAAAACACCCTTATGAACCAAAAAACTAAAATTGCTACAGCCAGGATTCAAACCCCCAACCTTCTGCACATGAATCCTGTGCTTTACCTTAATGCCACCAGGCCTTTCACATTAAATACACATTATCGGTCATATTTGAGGTTGAAGGAAAAGCTCAAGTCAAAAGATACATATTCAATATTTAAGTATTATAGCATATTTGTGGTGTTAAATGTGATGTTTTTCATCATATTTAAGAAATTACATTATTAGTTTTAGACCATCTAACACATTAGATGGCTATTTATTTGTATTTATTTCCTTTTACATTTAAGTCTTTACATTAAAATAAGCTGAGCCACATCAACTGCATTCTGTTTTTTTTTTTTTTTTTTGATCAAAGTTTTTTTATTAATGTTCACACGAAGATATTATACAACATTTTTCGAACATTTTTTCCCCTTTTTTCCCTCCCCCCAGAGTTCCCGCTCCGAAAGAGCCACAACCCCGGTACCCTGCACCACATGAAACAAAAGCACATACAAATATACATAGACAAAATAGAAGACTAATAGAAGTATGCAAACAAATAATAATAATAATAATAATATGTATATAAAAAAAATAATAATAAGAAGAAGAATAATAAAAAATAAATAAAGACAATAATAACAATAATAATAATAATAATAATAGAAATAAATTACAGTAGGGTCAGTGTAATAAGTTAAGGATTGTTGATGTCAGCCGCGTTCATCCTCTCAATGTATGTCAAAAAAGGTTGCCAAATGGTGTAAAATTTTAAAGCACCGGCGTACCCTCTTGTGGAGTAGCGAATCTTCTCCAATGTCAGATGATGTAAAACATCATTAACCCAAGATTTAAAGGTTGGTGGCATTTTCTCCTTCCATTTAAATAGTATTTGCCGCCTAGCCAAAAGAGATGCAAAGGCTATCATATTCTTGTTTTGCCGGCTAAGATGTAGATCTTGGGAAATAACTCCAAACACTGCAACAGTGGCGCATTCTGTTTTTTAACAGATTTTAGACAGCACTCTGCCTGTTTGATCTGAAATGTACTGAAAATTGAATTGATTCCAACCACTTCCGTTTCATGTAATAGGACACTAGGGGCTATATCTTGCCCATACCCCTTATCTCGAAACATATTTTCCAGTTTTTACCATTAAAAAAAAAAAAACTTTTAAAATAGTTCAACTAGCCGATCTACAAGCTCACAACGTGTCGCTGTTTATCGGCTAAAGTTAAATTATTTGAAAAGGTTTTTCAAAATAGTAAAACAAAAACAAATACGTTTAGGGATAAGGGGTAAGGTGTGGCACAAGATAGGGCCCTCAGTATCCCATGAAAACATCCTGTAATATAATACTGTAAAAAACACTTATGTTGTCAAAAACCATGAAAAGATGGGTTTTGATTTAAAAACATCTTTATTGACACAAATGCATAACGATTTCCATTGTGCGTGCGTGCGTGCGTCCGTTGGGAGGAGAGCAGATATAATTATTACAGAAAAACTAAATAAAAAATACATTAGGCCAAATACAATTTCCAATTAACCATACAACTAAAATAACAATTGTGTGTATAGAACCAGTTTTTAATCCTGAATAGTGTCATTTTGTGGTGTTAGTGTCTTGTCCTTTGCACTCAGACACACAGATTGTGGTGTTATGGTTAAATTATTACCCTCAGGCAGGGTGTGGTGTTTTTCTTAAGGTTACATTCTTACCCTCTGGTAACACTATAGAAGGTGGATCCTCTGCATCAGGATCCTGATCCACTCCCTCATCAATGGATCCACTGAGGTCAAACACAAAGGTCATAGGTCACAAAGCGAAGCACACAGTTATATTTATAATCCATTCAGTTCAACAGTAGAAGAATGACCACATCCTATAGATATAGACAGAGCGCTCACACTGGGGCCTGGGGATGGTGGGCAATGTTGTTATTATTATAATTTAGCGCCCATGTTGGGTCTGTTGGGTCAAGAGCGCCCTTTGTGGGTGATTCAGATTGCACCTCTAAAGTATGTGTTCAAAGAAGCTAACAACTCACATTAAATTATAATCAGTGTTTTGCTGCCATTTGACACAATGATTACAGACCAATAGCACTCACATCTGTTATCATGAAAGCTCTGGAAAAGATTATGGTTCATCATGCACGAATGGAAACAATTAAATGTACCCTTACGAGTCCATTTGGTACCATTTGTACACACTCAGATGTATGGGGGTCCTTGAAAATAAAAAAGTTAGACAACCACTGTTCTAGTGGACTCATAATGTGCCGTAGTGTCGTAGTAAATCAGCGTCAAAACATATTATGAAGAAATCCTGGAGACTGACATTCAGTAATTGGGTCTTAGATCAAAATAAGAACATTATAATGGTGTGTAAAACAGAAAATCTAACATTTTGCCATACAATTTGTCCGTGTACGGACATATTGATGATGACCTCTGGTAACATTTAGAAAATACACATTCAAATAAATCCAACACAACTTTCTGTGGAGCCATCTATGAAATCTTGGCAGAAGTTTGATCTGCGACACAATTGTATCTGTACATTGATATACAAGGTAATCAATGAACCTTAAGTAGCAACTTGGCAAGATATCTAAATTACATTTTTAACATAATCCATTCATTATGTGGCTAGCCCCCCCAATTATGTCATGTCATGTCACAAGTGGCAGCCAAGTCTATGGACCTTTTAATGTTAGTTTAGAACACTAATGACGTAAATCATTTGCCAGCCAACTCTATGAACTTTAATGTTGGCAAACGTACATCGTTTGCCAACAGTGTGATCCACGACTTACCAGGAAGAAGAGAAGCTCAGTCTTGGTCTGGGTTCAGCTTGAGGTGGTGAGAAGACAAGACAGTCTTCTCCAGTGTGAGATGTCAGCCAGATGTGCAGTGACTCTTCTCCAGTGTGAGATGTCAGCCAGATGTGCAGTGACTCTTCTCCAGTGTGAGATGTCAGCCAGATGTGCAGTGACTCTTCTCCAGTGTGAGATGTCAGCCAGATGTGCAGTGATGGGCTGTACAACCTGAGTGGCAGAGAAGTGGAGAGAGCAAAACTGTTGAGTTTTAACAATCAACCAATAGGAAGGGGTATTAGACCTGACTCACACGTGCACAACAGATTGTTGTATGTCTGGTGTTATTGACTGATGCAAGCTCGCAATTCATTTCCAATGGGAGTCACATGGTTTGACACAACATTTTTGTTGTATGAGGGGGAGGGGGAGGGGGGCAGTCGAAACACAGCCGAAAGCCGTACAACAAAAATGTTGTGTCAAACCATGTGACTTCCATTGGAAATGCATTGGGAGCTTGCATCAGTAAACAAGTCTCATACATCTAGCATACATCAATGTTGTATGCTAGATCGAAAGTTGTGCGATCAGATCTTAGATCTGTGTGTGTGTGTGTGTGTGTGTGTGTGTGTGTGTGTGTGTGTGTGTGTGTGTGTGTGTGTGTGTGTGTGTGTGTGTGCACAATGCGGTGCAACAATTTGGTTTAGATTAGATTGATTTTTTTTTTTTTTGTCCAACGTTAAACACGTGTTAAAAAGGCGTTAATGGCGTTGTTGGCAGTCTGGGAGATCAAAAAAAAAGAAGTTAAATAAGTCCTCGGCAGATATTATTAACTTATATATTCTGAAGAAATGCTGGATACTGACATTCAGTAATTGGGTCTTAAGATAAGAACATTATAATGGTGTGTAAAAGAGAAAATCTAACATTTGCCACGGACAAGACCAAGTCTTGCCATGGACACATTTGTCCGTGGTAACATTTAGAAAATACACATTAACATGAATCCAACAAAACTGTCAAAAAGGTCTGTGGAGCATCTATGAAATCTATGCAGAAGTTTGATCTGCGAGTGCGACACAATTGTACATTGAAATACCAGTTAAACTAAACACCAATGATCATGTCGAAGTATTATCTGTACATTGAAATACCAGGTAACCAATGATTCTGTCCAAGTAGCATGATATCTAAATTACATTTTTAACATACCGGTAATCCATTAATTATTTGGCTAGCCCCCCAATGCATGGCTTTTGGAGATTACGTCATGTGTCAGTCAAGTCTATGGACTTTGTAATGCTTGTTTAGAGCACTTATGAGTTATGACGTACATCGTTTGCCAACAGTGAGATCCTGCGTGGAGGCAGGACTTACATGGGAAGAAGAGAAGACCTCTTGGTCTGCTGCGACATACTAAATCCAACACGGGTTGTGGTTCTGGTCATTGCGGCATTCAGCCGCATGGGTGGAGCTTAATTTCCATCCACCAGCTGTCTAAAAACCCGGAAAAGACAGAGAGGCTCTGAGCGAAAAACGGCCACACCTACACGCTCAAGTCTGGCAACAGCTAGAATATGTCGATGCGCTGTTCAGAGGAGTTGGCAGAGGAGTGGAGAGAGAAAAACAGTTGAATGTTTAATTGTTACAATCAACCAATAGGTAGGAGTACTGTATATAAGGATCAGATCCTAGATCAGTGTCACCATCATGACATTTCACTTGACAATTAATTGACAATTCATAGTGATTAACAATTATTGCGATTAACAATTGAATTGCATTTTTCCATTGAACATTGGAATACATAAATTGAATATCTGTCTAGCTTTTATTAAAAAATCATGGAGAAATATATCTAAAATTAAAAAAAAGTAGAGGAAATAGCTGATCAACAAGCTTACAATGTGTCACATTGCGATGAATTGTGAGCCTGTATCAGGGGTGCCCAAAAGGTAGATTGCGATCTACCAGTACAGTAGATCACAAAGCCTGTGCAGGTGGATCGCATGACATATGATGTCTCTAAAACATATATAATTTAAATAAAATATATATATAATTTATTCATTTGGCATCTGACACTTGAATTAAGGTGACTTGATTGATTGACATAAAAAATGGCCTGTTAAGCCACAATGGAATACTTTGTTTAAAAGATTGTTTTGCACAAACATCAGTAGCATTACAAAGTTACACAAACTATCCCCCTTTTATTTCCCATTCCAAGTGTGTTTCTCATGTTGTGTAACACCAGAGCCGCTATTCCAAAGCCCCTCTAACTATTTTCAGCAATGAGATCATGTTTTTTTGGTCATTTTGAAAGTAGCTCTCAAGTCAAAAAAGTCTGGTCACCTAGGCTCTGCTGGAGATCAACCATTTCCACTATTTTTGGAAACATTTTTGCGACATGGAAACGATTATGATGGCGATTACAGTATGTCATAATTGTGACAGACAGGCCCATCAGTGACATGTTAATCAATCAATAGTAACAAAACTAACATCTAACTCAGAGGTTCTCAATATGTGGTTCGGGACCCCCAGAGGGGTCCCCACATGCTTTTAGGGGGTCCCCAGATGACAGTAAAGTGACAATTTAAGGACTTTTAATAACTTATTATTGCATCAGAAGTAATCAACAAACAATATACCGGTAGTATTAAAAAAAACGGTTTAATTATTTGTAAATGGTCAAATAATTAAATAGAAGAAAGAGGTAAAACATGTAGAAAATAGCTGATCTACAAGCTCCCAACAGCTCGCAACACGAGGCGTTGTGATCTTGTAGATCAGCAGCTATTTTCACAATACTTATCTATGGAACTGAGTCAAACAAAATGTAATAGGCGTAGCCTACTGTAGGCGGCAGGCCTATAGTTAACGCCTACATTTGCTTGTCAGAGTGTGTGGTCACGGCCTGAAAGAGTGGTCTAATTTTAAGATTAATTTAAGATTAAAGCTGCGTGCCTGCGTCACAGATGAAAAAGAGAAGAAAACAGTGAATCCCTCTGCTTTTGTTTCTAAATCATTGTCTGTGTGCCCCTTTCGGCACCCTCGCCCAGCTAACATTGCCCCGCTAGGTACCGCCTCCCGCTGTCTATTTCATCGCCGTGCACGCCCGGTCGCGCTTGGCCATCGCGCCTCTCTCTTCACGTCAAGCGATCGCGCTCATTTACATTTTAATGCCTTGTGAATTTACAGTGATGTACAGCCCCTCCTCACGCTGACGTAAGGCTTGCCTCCCCCGCCCGACTCTCTCTCTCTCTCTCTCTCTCTCTCTCTCTCTCTCTCTCTCTCTCTCTCTCTCTCTCTCAGGCATGGATGTGCATCTATGTATAAATAAATTTTTGCCTTGTTTTAGTTTTTATTCTTATGCGGTTATTGTATAAACTCATTAATAGTGACCTATTATTATTATTATTATTTTATTATTATTATTAATAATAATAATAATAATAATAATAATAATAATATTTAGTACAGCAGGGAGTCCAGGGACTATACTTGTATATTTGTATTAGTTTGTTATATTTGTATATTTGTTATAGTAACACGGGACGCTTTACCCGGCATGCATTGCAGCCTCAGGCTTCTCGGCTGGCTGCTTTGTTGTTGACTTGTTGTTGTCTTGAGCAATGAGCTGCAGAAGTACTTGTAGTCGAGGACTCCACAACAAAGGCTTATATTTCGCCGTTTTTATCCGGAGAAATTCAGTTGAAAGGTCAGTGTATTTTTATATCTGATATATACTGTGTGTAGTGTAATTACACGTGATCTTTATCTGTGCACGTAACCCTAACGTTAGCTAGAGGGAATAGATTAGCTAGCTAGCAGCTAGCTAGCTAGCTAATCTATTGTTTGGACGTGGCTTAAAAACATCTATAGCTCCGTTGGACGGTGTTTTATATTATTTAATTTTACAGACAAACAAGATTCCAGCAAGATCGACCCAGACGGTGGAGGCTGGGGGAAACAAAGCAACCTCATATCAGAAGTAAGTAAAATGGTTTAGTAGCGAACAATAATAATGTATCATGATGTTCTTTTCTAACGTCTTCTTATGTTGATAAAAGTCATAATAATTATTCGAATTAAATCAGATTTGATACGTTGCTTGCTCGTAGCCTGATTTTTACACTTGGTTGCATGCTGAAAATAGCTGGTCTACAAGCTCGCAGCACATTGTGTGCTTGTAGATCTTCTGTTTTCATCAAATTGATTTTATGTACATACAATGTTTACCATTTAGTTGTTACTGATTTCAGACACAGGACTTGGATCTGTTGGGCGTACAAACGGTAAGAACATTTTCTACCACTGAATTAAGGTTGCATGCTACAATTAAGCTCTCTTGCCTCAAGTTTGCTGTTACATTTGAAATAATTTTGACTTGAATTTGATTTCATTTTACAGACAAGGTGACATGCTGTACAGAGCTGAGACATCGTTCTTTAATTTAAGGTAATTGTTCATTTTCATTTTTACCAAGGACAGCAAATTGGCACCCAACAATGTGTAACTGTGTACATTTTAAATGACTGAGGTGTATTATGATGAGTACTGTGGCACTCTATGCCACACTATGAGCTTGTAGATCTGCTATTTTTCAACAGCTAACAGCTTTTAAAATAATGTTTAAAACCTATGAGGCGACACAGATGCGTCCTCGGGTCTAAATGGGTTAAGGCAGTGGTTCTCACAGCCATCAAAACGTTATCCCACATTTCACAGCAGTGATGGTAGGTAGGCCTATTTCAGAATGCCTGAATTTACACTTGGTTGCATGGTGAAAATAGTCGATCTACAAGCTCACGTGTTGTGAGCCCTATACAAATGCAATCCATATCAATTTTGTATTTGATTTTGTTCAAATTACAGATGAGGTCACGTGGAGGAAGTGGAGATGATGGTGATGGATGAATAAAATGGATAATAAAAATGGTAAGAACATTTTCACATTTTAGCACAGGAATAGAAATTAGAAAATGGCTGGGTTTTTACCCACAGGGCAACTGTTAAGTCATGAATCACAAGACAGAGAAATGATTAAGGTGAAAAAAATGTATTTAATTAATTCTGTGATTTCAGACGAACTTTCGCTGGAGGAAGACCTATCGACTTCAACCTCTGCTGGAAAGGCTACCACCAGTCGGGTTTCCCTGACCCTCTATACCCAGCCTGCATTGTACCGTGTGGGGGTCCCCGCAACATCCAGACCTCAAGGAACGCACCCAGCTTTCCGTGCTCGGACATACAGACACGGGGACATACACACATTGCTACGCTCAGAAACTCCTGACTCCACTCAGAAGAGAATTGGTGTTTTAAAGACTTAAGCACTTAAACTTGAGAACTGATGTCTTCTAAATCCGCACAGATGAGTTAAAACGTTTGCTGCAAAAGAATATATATTTACAGATTTGTGCCACATTTTCACGATGTTTCAAAATTAGCAAATCTACAAGCTCGTTTTCAACAGCTTACAGCTTTTTAAATAATGGTTAAAGTGGCTAAAACCAGGGCATCTTGGACTTCAGTGACGGGGACCTGGGGTCTGAGAGCCGGAGACGTTGGATAGGGTGCATCCTGGAACTTCTGCTGGCGGCCAACAGTCAGGCTTCATAAAGGAAGGAAACGGCAGCTCATCAAACGGTGGTCCGTGGCTCAAATGCTGAATAACTTTGGCATGAAAAGGGTTCAAATGTATGCTGCACGATTTCTTGCTCAAAAGGTGAATCTCGATTGTGTGTTCTGTTTATTGCTGTGTAACTGTTATTGGGCCTACATAACTAACCACACAGAAAAGACTTGTGTTTTATAGACATAAGAAATTAAACTTGAGAACTGATTCCACAAAATGTCTTCTAAATCCTCGCAGATTTGAGTTAAAACGTTCACTGGGTTTGGGCCACATTTTCACGATTAAAAAAAAAAAGCAAATCTACAAGCTCGTGAGCTTGTAAATCTGCCAACAATCTAACGGCTTTTAAAATGATGGTTAAAGTGTTTAAATGGTATGACTGTTTTCTGAAAACCCTAGGAAAATATGTTGTTCCAGGGACCGCGCTACGAGCTTGTAGGTCTATTTTGTTTTATCCTGAAAATGTGCAAATCTTTGAATATATATTATTTCAGAGCAAACGTTTTTAACTCCTCTTTGCTTCTGGGTAGTCCCTGGAACAACATATTTTCAGATAGGTGTCTGCGGCCAATTTCATATATTTCTGGGGTCCTTGACATGACATAATTTGAGAACCACTGATATAGAAACATAGGTTCTTGGAAAATTGTGGACACAATCTTATCCAACAATGTCCTGGTGGTTTCAGGAAATTTGGTGTTTTACTGTTTTATAGATTTTAGGAGCCAGTGGTTCTCAAAGTGTGGTCCTTAAGTGCATTCTCAGCAAAATTACATAAAAATCAACCACTTGTATTCTAAACTTGTATGTTTTAAAATATTTCCATGTTTTTTTTGTGTTTATGTGCCTTTATTTATGTTTAACATGGCTGTATAAATGTTTTCATTGTAACTTTTTTTTTTCCTAATAAAGTTAAAATTAAGTATACATTTGCTGCTTTATTATGTTTCTATAAATATGTGGGAGGGAGGTGAGCATGGGGGAGAATCGAGGGGTGCGGGTCGCAATATATATGGGGGGGGGGGGGGGGGGGGTGTCATAAGACAGCTTCACGCTGTCCTGCTGCTGCTGTCCGTAGCTGACGTTCGAGTCGCGGCAGAGAAGCGGGGCGCCGGCTACACGCGCGTTGGGGCGCGTGGCCCACGCTGATCATGAACGACTTGCCCACGTCGCGTCACGCGCCCGGCGGAGGACACGATCCGCGGCGCGCGGGGACCGCCTCACGTCGGCGGCGCGCCATGACTTGCTAGCTGGGCGGTTACCTTTTCTGAATTTTGGACACAAAGATACAGTAACTGAGGGTCCCGAAAGGGGCTAGTGTGCACCTGGATCCTATCCTGCACATGGAACACTATTAAAGGTTCTAGCCCGCTCAGATATTACATACTAACACATCCCCTCGATCCTGTGTTGGTGAAGTTGGTGAAATGTATGCAATATGACAGCATTCTAGGGCTATAAAGGTCCTAGACAGACAGTACATTAACTAAATGTCCTATTACACTTCTCAGATAGCATCCATACTCACTCAGAAACTTGTTGAAATGTCTCTCACAAGTTCACCAGCCACAGTCCATCTTGTTGTTGTTTGTCAGCTGGTTTTGGTAGAAATACTCAGTGAAAACCCAGCTTCAAACGCACTGATATTAATCGCTGGCTCTTCATTTGGTGACAACATTTACCAGATAATTTAATTTATAAACAGAGCTGTTTCCAATTCCACAGATCTCTCACTCTCTCAGACTGTTTTCCTTCCTGTTATCTTTTTTTAGTCCCACCCCCTGTCAAACCTGCAAAATGTTGACTAGAGTTGATTGACAGCTGTCCTGTGTGGCCATTGCCCAATGACATTGCTTTGTTTGGGAACCATCTGCACTATGCGTAATACATGTTGTTTTCCATTGTGTCCAACAGGTGTCAGTGTTGCGTTGTGTTGTGTTTGTGAACTTTGGTCAGCTCTGCTCCAGGTTGTTTTACACTCATTTTACTAAGCAGAGCTTAATGTAAACACAAAACAGTGTGACTCTATATAGCTCGCCCCGCTTCCTAAGGTGTGTTTAATTAACTGATTAATGAATTACCTTCTAGGGCAGGGTTTCTCAAAGTGGGTTCACACAGGGCCAGTCCGGGTGCCACAGAATACTTTGATATTTGGAATTTATCAACATCACTGCAGGTTAACCACTTAGCCTACTCTTCTCTAAGATAACCTGATGAAGTCTAAACATTGTTTCCCATTTAAACGCAAAAGTATTGTGAGTGGTGGGAGTTTTTTTCTTTTTCAGTGTTTGACATATTTGAACTTGGGACCACCCTGTCCTAAGTCTAAGTGTTGGAGTTTGGAAGCACTGCTGCCTCCTGCATTATGTGCAAATGTGAAATAGGTGGTACGCAGGGCCATTCAGTGACTTACGAGTGTTTCCAAAACTTGAACCAAAGAGTGAGCTAAATATTGTATAAATGTCCGTACTAGTAGGCCTACTTGTGTGTAACAAGCAAGTAGGGACTCGACAGAGTGCAGTTCTAGTTTATTTTGCCATATACTCCCCATTTCTACTGTGTGGGAAACACCGGGGGGGGCGAAACACCCTCGGCCCCACTGTACTGCATCCCAGTAGACCCAGGGTAACAGAGTACATCGATGAGTATTGGCTTCAGTGCTTGGTTACGCTTCGGTCCCCCGGCTGGCCTTGAACCTGCTTTGGCCATTAGCCCCTCTCGGAACCCTCCATAAAGCTTTTCTGACATTTGGATGAGTTTTATGTAGGGTCCCTGTTCATAACTATATTTTCGTATGGGAATTTTGGAACGCGGACATAAATATGCTCCGTAACATCGTATCTGCGCCGTTTGACGGCCTGTTTTCCTTTGAGGGCTTCTGAATTTGTGAACTTTAAGTACCCATACATACCGCTGCGAATATCTCCTGTGGCGTGCAAGCCGTTAAGTATTTTTAATCTTTGTTTGACCGATTTGGTCGCTTTATTTCTTCTTATTTGTTTACCGTTTATTGTACCGCCTCCCGGTGTGCGGTTGGCTTGTGCCGGCTACGTCCCTGCCTCTGATCTGCTCTGTCATAGCTATAGCGCCACTAGCTAGCCAGATAGGCGGTACAATGAGGTGTCAATAAACAAGGAAGGAAGAGAAGAATCAAAGCGACCAAATCGGTCCAACAAAAAAAATACTTAACGGCTTCCGCGCCACAGGAGATATTCGCAGCGGTATTTATAGGTACTTAAAGTTCACACATTCAGAAGCCCTCACACAAAAAAAGTCCTGAAAGAGCGCAGAAGGACTTATCCGAAGTTGTTTACGTTTATATATGTGTGCGTACCCGGTGGCAGGGTGGAGGTGGAATAGGAACCAATGCTCTGGGTCTAAAAAATTTCAGAAACTTCAGTAGCATTGGGTTCTGCTATTTGGCCATGTACCTCGGTACACGGTCGCATTGGTAGCCACGCTAGAACTCGATCGCCTACAGCACCTCCACACATTACACATGTTTCTGTAGTGTAAGTGTGGTTTCATGTTTTATGTCTGAAGAAATACCACTTTATACACTCATGGCATGCAGCATGTGACATGTCAATCAAATCAATTATAGGCTGAGCTCCATACTTGTGACAAATTCCATTTCATGTATTTATTGCAACAAACACCAAACAATTAAATACAAAAACAAACAACAATTTGGGGTAAGAACAGGACTATGGAAATTGTATACATGTGACCATGCATGGCAGAGTAAGAACAGCTCAGTAAATTCAACTTGATGGTATTCCATCTTGGGAATCCATTAAAAGTGCTAAGGTAACCACACTGTTGATGTGATCCACAATGGCAAGAGTAGACAAGCCTATATCTAGAACTCCGTTAGAACCACAATGGCGAGAGTAGACAAGCCTATAAGTAGAACTCTGTTAGAACCACAATATGAAGGTACAGATCACAAAGGCAACATTTCTGCACATTTGGTCATCAACACTGATGTGTAGTGAAGGGATGCCTGCGAAACATAGCCTACATTAGGACCACCAAGTAAAACAAAAAAAATCTATGGCCTAAACTCATAAAGTGCTAAAGCAATTACAAGCAGTTCCCTACTTTGCTCAGTCAGTGCAAACAAAGAAAGACCAAACAGGAAAGCTAGCATTTCCACCAGGCTTTATAGGGGAGGGGCTAATCAGTCTCAGTGACTACTTACACCTGGGTAATTGGGGGCATGGAGACAGAACTCTGCAACATGCATCTCACATGCCTTTGTGGCATAAACATAATGACAAGGATTTATAAACCAAACGTCAAATAACAAAACAAAAGCAATATGCAGAAAACAAAAATCTTCAACCAAAAAAAAATCCAAATGCTTAACCAACCTAAATGCTTTTCAAAGCAAGATGTTGGCCTCCCGTGTGGGGGACCTGGGTTCAATTCCTGGGTGTTACACTAATGTACAAAATAACTCTTGAACAGCTCTCAAAGCATTTTTGCTTCGAGTCCGTGTTATTTCCGTGTTGCGTAGCATTACAGTGACATCACTTTCCAACCTTGTTATCTTTACAGTTCACGTGGTTTGGTTTTGTTTTGTTTTGTTTACATAGTATAAAAAATAGACAATAGGCCAGGCCTACATATCAAAGAACAAAAATACAATGCAAGGAAAGGAAGAAGATTAAAAGATTAAAAGTTAATTAAGAACAATTACAAGCGACTACAAGTTTTTTATTTATCGAATTCTAGGACATTCTAGGACATCTGGTGGTGCATCCATTCAGTCACTGGAGTAAGATCAGGATGTGGCAACAAGTTAACTTGGTTCCAGATTAGACAAAGGTTTGACAAAGGAGCCAAAAATACCATGCCCAAATATTTTAACGTAAAATACCATGCAGATTACTTTTATTAATGTTTTACTAATGTTTTACTATATTAATGTAATATTATTAAAATATTAGTTTTTCCCAAATTATTTGGTGGCTCACGTTCAATATCCTCATGGCCCACAGGTTTGGAATAATTTAGGATGTTTTGTACTTCACTGGGTTAAACAGTCAACTACAGCCCCTACAGCGCCCCCTATTGCGGCACCAATGTTTCCTCCAATAGCACGGCCAATAGCAGCCCCTGCTCTCGTGAATATGTTCCCTCTCTCAGCTTTCTTTCTGGCTTCTTGTTCATGTCGTTCTTTCAACTCTTTCATTTCTTTTTCCAGAGCTTCCCTCAGTTGTTCCATCTCTTTTCGTCTCCTCTCTTCATTCTCTCTAGCAGATCTGGCTAGTTCTTCCAATTGTTCTTTAACAATTTCCTCTGCTTTTTTCTCATATTTCTTCTTCAGTTCGTCCTCCTCCTTACGTCTCTCCTCTTCAGTCTCTTTAAGAATCCTCTGTTTCTCTTCCTCTATGGCTCTCTCTGCTTCTTGGAACATCTCAGTGGTGTAGTGGCTTCCTCCATTCTCCAGCACCATGTTGTTGATTTTCTCCAGCAGCTCAGTGACCTGAGAGGGATCCTTGGTTTTGTTGTTGAAGACATGATAGCGACCTTCACATTTTCTGATCAAATCTCGTAGTTTTGGACTATTATTCACAATGTCTTCAACTGGTTCATCTTCAACCTCATCACCATGAGTGAAGAGAATCATGGTGTATGTAGTTGACATTTGGCCAAATACTTTCTTAATCATTTCAACTGATTTCTGCTCCTCTTCGGTGAATCTTCCCAGTTTGATCACAATCAGGAACACATGGGGACCAGGAGCAGCAAAACAAATGCACTGTTTGATCTCCGCAAGGGTTTTATCTTCACTGAACTTGGTGTCAAACAAGCCTGGTGTGTCAACAACAGAGACCTTTCTACCAGCCACTACCCCACTGCCTTTCTTACAGTTCATTGTTAGAGATTCCACTGCAAATTTGGATTCAAAAACTTTAGAAGCAAAGATGGTGTTTCCAGTGGCGCTCTTTCCAACTCCAGTCTTCCCAACCAGCACAATCCGAACTTCTTCATCATTTATTATGAGAGCTGCAGGAATACAATATACTTTATGGATCCAAAAAATCTTAGGTTTACAAAAACATAGATTCAATGACAATGGCTGGGTTTCCCGAACGCATTTAGTGTAAGACTTGTAGTGCCGCACATTCTCAGATGCCCTCTTGGCCGCACACAGAAGCCTGTGAACATAGACATTCCGTGCATAGATGTGCCACGCAATGGTAGGCCTCAGGCCTCTGAAGATATATAATCTGTATGCGGCCAAGAGGGCATCTGAGCACTACAAGTCTTACACTAAATGCGTTCGGGAAACCCAGCCATTTACATTAATTGCGCATGAAAAAAAAACATAATAAAATTACACCTGTGTGAAGTGAGGTTGATAGATTATTTTGGTACATTGGTTGTTTGTGAATAATTGTCATGTTCCATCATTGACCAGAAATCATATCTTTCATGTCTGAGAGCTTGAACAAGCAGTGTCTCTGCCCAGATAGTTAACTCCTCTTGTATTTTGGACCTCCAGTAATCTTTGCATTTCTCATAATAGGAACTGTTATAGAGCGTCCCAGTCCCCCCCCTCATAGACATTTCAAAAAGTATTTATTTAAAGACCTTTTAAGCCTCGTACAAAGCAAACTCGAGTTGTCAAATCATGACAACAAACAAAAAAAATTGGGCCGAACAAATAATTAGAAAGAAGAATAAAACGGCAGGTTACAACATTTTTTTTTTTTTTTTGTAATTATTTGTTTGGTCCAAGATATTGTGTTTGTTGTCATGATTTGTCACAACTCGAGTTGGTCTTTAAATAAATACTTTTTGAAATGTCTATGGGATTAATGCATTGGATATTATTTCCTGGACCTGGTGTCGTCATGAAAGGGGACGGGACTGCGACACTCTATACTATAGTCTACTCTCACCATTTGTAAATATCCCATCCTTCAGATGTCGTTATTATTCACTATTTGTGAACCTCTGACCCCAGAGAAGTATACTTGGTGCAGGTGTCTGCTGCTGGTGTGGACCTTAGAATATATATATTAATAGAGACGGCACCCGGAGGAAACCCTGAGGCGAAATGGACATAGTGGCCGAATTTGGTATTGCAGCTCGAGCCAGCGCTGGTCCGTTGACTATCATTGCGCATGCACGTTCATGTTAGGGGATGCACGTGACATCATCGTACCTGGAAGTTATGCGGGACGGGGAACGCCCACTGAGTGGCAAAAAACTACTTTCTCGCCTTGACAGCCCATTCATCCAAACAGAAAAGTCCTGTCTGATTGCATTAAACAATGTTAAACTCACCAACATTGCAGCTGTATGAAAAGCTTGAATTATCCTCTTTATATCTGCAAAGTTTTTGTTTCATAAAAATCCACCATAGAAACGTTATGAGCTACTTTCTGTCAAGAAATGCCCTGCATTTGATTATTTTGTCAGAGTTTGGAAGTGCTTGTTTTCAATAACACAACATTTTGCTGCCTCCTGCATTATGTGACATTTAGAAACAGGTGGTATGCAGGACGGTTGAGTGATTTCCAACGAGCGCTTCCAAACTCCAACACAACATGCTGCTCAATGTTTTTACACTCAGTCTAGATGAGGGGGCGTGTCGTGATGGGAAAATCATGCATGTGCATACTCTCTATTGGGCCCATGACACGTGAATGCTTTGTGAACGTGCGCAAATGGCGCAATGATTTAACGGCCAGCGCGTTCATGTTATTGGGGCAATCCATCCCAGAATGCACTCTGTTCCTACCCGGTAAATTACATTTCTTTGATAAAGGCTTTACATGCCTGTATGATACACGATACATTTTGACTTGAGTACATTTACTCTATTACAATACATTTTACAACTACTCTTCCCAAAGCTAAATTAATGGTTCAACTCCACATTCTTCTATTCAAAGGTTATCTTAATGATTTATGTCTATAATGATTTATGGCTTTGAACGCCTATATGGTCTGAGTATATAAATTACTTGCAAGAGGGGTTTTTCATATTTTGGCTTAAATGCCTGGTCCTTCGAAATTACTGATATTGGGTTAATAATAATATACATGATAAAAAAATATTTAACAGAGGTGCACTCTGTTAACTACTTAAAAACATACATCATCTCATTCTGTTTGTGTTATACACACTGTTGTCTTCAATGTTTGTGCTTACACAGACCATCAAAGCTGGACATACAAACCAGCTCCATCTTGCGCCACCCTTATTTTTATTTGCAATTCTTTACTATTCTACAATTTTTAAATAGTTCAACTAGCCGATCTACATCTACATGTGAGCTTGTAGATCAGCTGAACTATTTTAAAAGGTTTTTTTAAATAGTAAAAAATGGCAAATACGTTTAGGGATAAGGGTTAAGGGGTGGCGCAAGATATAGCCATAAATCTAATATATTATTAATGTGGTGTAGGCCTATGTCTCCTGACAATGCATACCTTCACCTCCCTTCTTGCTGCTTGAATCTTCACTCATGTCTGTTTTGAGAGAGAGAGAGAGAGAGAGAGAGAGAGAGAGAGATTCAGAGTCAAGGTGAAATTGAAATTCAAATGCATTCCTTCTTAAAAGCTTTGTTATTATTATTATATCATTTATATTATTATTAAGAGGTCAGTGTCTTACCTGCTTCAATGTTGAAATCCTGTGTACTGTAGGTCTGGAGAGACAGGAATATAAAGACAGGCTATGAAGCTTCATCAACAAGGACCAGCTCACTGACACCTCTCTGTGTGTCTGTTTTATACATCCAATTCCTACCTCTGAATGAGTGCTGTATTCCATTTACATTTGATAGGGGGAAGGGGGGGGGGGCAACGTTCTATCTCTGTAGTTTACAAGAAAGGGGAGTAGGGGACTATTTCTTGTAAAGCTGTGAGGGGAGGAGTGCACAGGAAACAGATCAGGGAGAGGAGGGTAAAGGTTTATCCATGTGTTTTCTTGAAAGTTAAAGTTTAGCTTTTGAACTCGTAAAATACCAGCACGCACAGAACTGTCCTTAAAGGAACTTTATTGTTTCGATTTCCCAGAGTATAATTTTTCAGTTCCTTGTATATATATTTTTTTTTACCTTCCTTGTCTGGTTAAATGTGGTAATGTGTAAAAACTAAAAAGGCTGAGTCAGACTTGTTGTTCACAGCGCACACCTGACAAAAGATATGAAATATTCAGACTGTACATGACCAAGACATCTCCCTTCAGGAACGCTATGGTATATGCTCTACTGTGGGCCTCTGCTGGTAGAATCTAAAGCAGCAGCATCAAATATTTGCGAGAAAAACAAAATAGGTCAAAATGGGCATATTGTTTTACAGCCCAATAAATCGTCTTCCATTGGCCTTCATTGAGTTGATTGATTGACAGCTGACATGACAAGCCTCTGTTACGGGTCTCAAGGCTGCTGAGTAGGCCTACCTCATTAATAAAACTGAACCTGAATAAACAGGGATAAAGACGGAGCAATGAGTGTTGCTTTTCTTTCCAGAATGTAACTGAGGGGAACCGGAAGCTGCGCTCCTTATATTGGGACCGCAGAGAACCTGGGCTAGAACAAACGTTCTGTCCTCACTGCATGTTACACTTTGCTAGTGCAATTAATTCACAGTATTAATTGTAAACCTTCATGAAACGAAATTATTAAATAATTAAACAGACTCTTAAAACACATTAAGTTGGGTCACACTCTCCTGGTGCTGCCACACCTTTGTTGATTTACTCAACATTGGGGCTAATATTTGTCAGCCCCAGAGCCTATAGTTCAATCACATTGGAAGTGGCTCGGGACGCATCCTTTGGTTAGACATAAGGTTGGTGTGGGGTGCGTTAAGACGACCAGATTAAGGTTGGTGAGGGGTGCGTTAAGGGTTAGGTTAGGTTAGATTTAGGTGTGCTGTCCCGTGGGAGGTTAGGTTAGGGTGAGGGTTTGAGATGGTTAACATCGGTAGACAACTTGACTGTGACAGGATTTGATATATCCAGACTAGCATTATTAGTATTGTAGCCACCACCAATAACCATGATAGTACAGCAGCTATCTGCACCCGGGGGCATCACTATGCCAGCTTGTGAATGTGATGGACATTTCCATTCATGTTTTATTTTTGCCACGGACATGCAAAACAAGTGATCAATGATATTACCAGAACACAAATGTATAGCCTACAGTATGCTACTAATAGACTCTTGATGTGTCATAGTGTCTACTCCATTCCACTGCGCTACACATTTAAAAATAAGTCACTTATCAAAACTTATTTTTGGGGAAAAGCCGATCTACAAGCTCACAACAAATTACGGCATGTTGTGACCTTGTAGATCAGCAATTGTCCTTTCTTCTTAGACTATAATGACATGCCCAACATTGGGATGTCAGGGTTAAAGTAGTTAGCTATATAGTTACCCAGCAAGACTGTTTATACTTTATAGGAGTAATTTAGCAGATTGAACTCTGGTCACACTTACAGTAAGTCACTTGATCTGCTCACAGCATTTACAAGAAATTATCCCACTTCTTGATGACAGTGACATATCTCTGACTCCCCCCACTGAAGGAAATGCACACTGTAATCTATAAAATGACAGGAAAGACAGACATAGACACAGGTGTTAGTGAGCTGGTCCTTGTCTTTATATTCCTCTGTCTCTCCAGACCTACATCAGGATTTCAACATTGAAGCAAATAAGGTACTGAGACCTCTTGTCTTTATAGTGACATGTAGACAATAATGTGTGACTTAACCTCTTTAATTCAGTCATTCTCAAATATTTTCATGTCCAGGACTTCCAAATTGATAATTATTAGGCCATGGTCCCCAATTTGAAAAGATGTTGTGCTAGGGTTCCTGAGAAGATTTGTTGTTAGATTTGATATAGTATAGCATTTGATTCAGTATAAAGCATAATTTAAGCTTATTTGGGGGGGGGGGGGGTTGTGTTGTTTCTCTCCAAAGCAGAATCATGAGGAATGCAACCATACCATACAAATGTTCGGGGGGGCCCGCGTTAGTCCGATGTCCCGCTAGTCTGACGCGTGGCCGGTTAAGACTCACCCGTGTGGTTATGGTGGGGTAGGGTTATGTCGGATTATTGGCACGTCAAACTAATGCTACACACCCCAAATTTGCAACATCAAAAGAGAGCAATATTGTTCTGATTGAAGGTGCAATTACTTAGGCAATTACCGGTAAGCACACATTTTGTGTCTCCAAGGTGGGCGAGCAGATCCTTCAAAAATAATCTATCAAAAATAAATCAACATAATTTGATAATGGTTCAGTGACCCTCATCCTGAGACAATTGGTCTGTTGTAGATTTTGGGAAGATTGTAGATTATGGGAGTGACAGGATACTGATAAATAGGTAGCCATGGTCTTTTCTGTGATCCAGTTTGATTCAAAAGCAACTTTCCATAGGTGGGGTGGGGCTGTTTAGGGTTTTAAGCATTTTCTGATGATAATATTCAGTATCTAGTCATCTAGTCCTTTTGTCAGCAGAACAAATCATGATTTCTGGATTCTTCTTCAACTCCTTTAGTGCACAGTGCTCCTCATGCTGTAGTTTAAATTTGAATACTTGTGGCCTTTATCCTCCTTTAGCATTTCTTCCAGGTCATGTTCCACAAGTATGCTGAATGTCACAATTACATGAGGGCAAAATGATGATCCCATGAATGAAAAGGAGAGGGATTTTTGCAAAGACTTTCCTCAATTGGTGATATCTGTTCAGTATAATATAGAGCACTCTTGCAGTTCATAGAACTGACGTTTGGGAGGGAGTGAGAGGGACTTTGGACAGATTTACTACCAGTGATTGAATTGTTTTGGGGACGTCCTGTGCTGTCCATTTTCCTCGTTTGCCCTGCCTCGTTTTCCTCTGTGGTAAAGAACCTGGCCACCACCATGGAGTTTAGGGCTTTGAATCCACCATGGTGCAACTTATCAAGTGTCTATACAAACAGCAATTGGCCGTGTTTGGGGAAGAGAAGCAGGGTGAGTCATTTGGGTACACCGGCAGTGGCAAGAAGTGGGAGCAATCAATTTGCATAACGAGTAAAAAAGGGGTATTTTATTATTATTATAGCCTATATATATATATTTAAATATATATATATATATATATATACACACACACACACACACACACACACATGCACTGCACATCTAGTTTAGTCAACATACATGTGCATGTTCTCGCGGTTGTTTCATTTGATTGTACAGCACCTGTCCTCATACAGATATTGTTATAATACACCCCCTCCTCTCTCTCTCTCTCTCTCTCTCTCTCTCTCTCTCCTCTCTCGCTCTCTCTACTTCTCTCAGAAAGTAAGAAAGATCCTCAAACTAAAATGAGTGAAGATTCAAGCAGCAAGAACAGGGGTGAAGGTATGTATCTTGTCAATTAAACCACCTTTCAATATGTTCTTCATCAAGACAAGCCAGGAGGAAAACATATAGTTTGTAGTATTTTTTTAATGTAATTAATAGTGTTTTTGGAAGCCTCCAATGTTTATATTAGCATCATTAACCATATACATTAACCATATAATGTTATTCCACCAGCTCTCATACTAAATAATGAAGAAGTTCGGATTGTGATGGTTGGGAAGACTGGAGCTGGAAAGAGCGCCACTGGAAACACCATCATGGGTTTGAAAGCTTTTCAATCAAAGTTGCAGATTGAATCTCTGACAACTAGCTGTAAGAAAGTCATAGGTGTAGTGGCTGGTAGAAATATTGCTATTGTTGACACACCAGGCTTGTTTGACACCAGGTTTAGCGAAGATGAAACCTTTCAAGAGGTTGAGCAGTGTATTAGTTTTTCTGCTCCTGGTCCCCATGTGTTCCTGATCGTGATCAAACTGGGAAGATTCACACAAGAGGAGGAGAGAACCGTGGAAATGCTTCAGAAAGGGTTTGGTGAAATGTCGAAAAAATACACCATGATCCTCTTCACTGGTGTTGACCAAGTTGATGAAGATGAATCAGTTGAAGATGTTTTGAATAATAGTCCAAAACTAAGAGAATTAATCAGAAAATGTGAAGGTCGCTATCATCTGTTCAACAACAAAATCAAGGATCCCTCTCAGGTCACTGAGCTGCTGGAGAAAATCAACAACATGGTGCTGGAGAATGGAGGAAGCCACTACACCACTGAGATGTTCCAAGAAGCAGAGAGAGAAATACAGGCAGAGAAAGAGAAAATTCTTAAAGAGTTACGTAAAGAGGAGGAAGAGCTGCAAAATTTTTTTGAGGCAGAGGTAAAGGCAAAGGTAGAACTAGAGACGAAAGAACAGCAAGCTAAATTTGTGGAGGAGGACCGTTTAAGAAGAGAGGCTCACGACAGACAAATGACAGAGTTGAGAGAAAGTAATGAAAGATTAGCAAGAGAAAGAGCTGAGCAACAGGTAGCACATTGTGCTCAGAAGAAAAGAAAAAGATGCACTGTTCTATGATGATTAACAGCTATAGCCTATCTAAGAAATCCACGTCACAATAAATGTGACTTTAAAGACTGTTTTCAAGAACTGCCTTTCACAATTACAGTTCAGGCCAAAATGTACAGCTTGCTACTATATTGTCTTGTATTAAATAACTTGTTGATCTTTGGATTGCTATTATTGTAGGTATTTTAATCTCTCCTCAACTTTCTCTTCTACAGACCAGTGAAACGATTCTGTGTTCTGTTAATCTCTCAATAAACCAATGTAAGATTTTATAGATGTGTTGATTATGTTATAATGGACAAAACGTATTTGACTTTGGTCTGAAATCAGTGAAGTAGCTGAGTTTCTTTTATTGTTAGGACAGAACTGAATGATGAACATGATCAGATCCATACAAGTGAAGTACTTATATTTTATCTCCACACCAAAAGCTTTAGATCAATAAAATACAGCCTATGTGTAATATAAACATAGGCTGTACATTTTATCATTATATAGTATTTGCTTCCCCTTGTTTAGGTCAAAGTCAAGGTAAACTTTATTGTCCACAAGGGGAATGTGTCACCCCTGCTCCCGCCACACACAAAACATCAATGACAAACAAAATACATAACAAAGGGGGACACAACAGCTGTTTCAGAGCCTTGTTCAATTAGTTGACGCTGATACAAGCGATTTTTTAAAACCTGATGTACTTCCACTTTCTTCGTTCTTTGTACCTTCTCCCAGAGGGCAGAAGTACAAACTCCATTTAAAACAAGACTGCAGAGAGGAGTTGTCTTTACCCCTATGATCATAGGATATGGCTGTTTTTAGCTGAAGGGCCGTTGTTCGGTGATGTCAAGAAACCTTGAACGATTACTATTGCAATGAAATTTGTGTCAAATCTTAGATTGACTGGCCTATTCTGACCAGATTACTGGTGAGAATTGTATTTTTTTAACAAAGGCAAGGAAGAGTGTCTGGGCACCTCAGTGTTAAATTGGCAATTTCTTCCAAAGTTAGTGCCCAAATATCCCTAATCCAAAAGAAAGTACGCACATGCATCTCTAAAAAACTTTCAGGTGCTGAACAAGAAGATCGTGCGTTTTATCCAAACCATGGAGAGCTCCGTAGATTAGGAGTAATTCAGCTTTTAGTCAGCCTGTATAATGGGAGTTGGACGGGACCGCTGTTGCACAACCCGGTCTAGGATCGCTAAAGAAGGAAAGGCAGAGCCAAAATAATAATAAAAAAGTAGAAATCAGCGATCCGGTTTGATATCAATAATAAAGCTTATCTGACGGAGCATTCCGCCAGGAGCGGAAGGTAATTAGATTCCTTATGGCAGAGCGTTACGTCACAAGCAGTAAGTCTGTTAAGGATGACAACATTTCGACCCCAACTGGGTCTTCATCAGGCTGAGTAGAGTCTAGTGTCTTGGCTAGACACTACTCTACTCAGCCTGACTATAGATGTGGTGGGTGTGTCGTTAAACATGAACAGCTTGTTCATTGTTCTAACTCGCCCCTAAGTGTATATAACACGCCTCTTTGTTGTTGTACCTATACCTGGCGAAACCCATTTTATAGACCTGAGGATGATTCTAAAGAAATGTCTTCTAAAACATGACAGTTTTCTGAAATATCCATGTTTCTATGTCAGTGGTTCTCAAACATTTTCATGTCAAGGACCCCCAGAATTATATGCAATTGCCCACCGACCCCCATCTGAAAATATGTTGTTCCAGGGACCCCCCCAGTAGCAAAGTTTTGAGTTAAAAATATTCTCTGAAAGAATATATTCAAATATTTGAGGCACATTTTCACGATTTTTCAAAAATAGCAGACCTACAAGCTCATAGCGCAACACTCATAGAGTGCCACGCTATGAGCTTATAAAGTTGTAGGTCTGCTATTTTTCAATAGCTAAAGTATAACAATGCTTAAAACACCAAAAGGGGTTCCCGCCCAGAATGGGTTAATAACATTGCATTGGGAGCTACTAAACAGTGTGCAGACAACATCTCCTTTTCCCAAATATCCCTAGTGCCCACCTATCCTGTATCCATAAACAGTAAACACTACCAACAAGTGGATAACATGCCTGTCCCTATGTTGGCCCCTTAAGCCAATCAATAGAAAACACTAGGCATATCTAACTTTTCATTCCAATCACAACGTTTACTAGAATTAGCCTGCTGCCTACACTACACTAGGTTGGGATAGAAGACAGACCACCGCAGCCTCTGCATGGCTTAATTGTTGCTGTGCGCACTGCACAGCACGCACACATGCACGCACACACACACACACACACACACACACACATACATGCACACAGACAGACACACACAGCATGCACCCAAACAATGGCCTTAATTGATTGAATACTTTATTATTCAGAAATGCTCAAGGTACAGACATTTGGGCTATTAAACACAAAAAGGCCCTGGACACTTTCCATTGTGGTCCTTGGCTTGTGCTATTGGTCATTACCACTCCAGTGCTAGTCAATCAGATTTGTGGTGGTGGCAGAAGGTGGGACCAAAATCCCCCTGGGCCCAGGGCTGATTAAAGATTATTAGATGGATTAGATGGAAGGGGGGCTGTCTACACGCTATCTGTGTCACAAAGATGTGCCTCTGTCCAGACTAAATCTGAGGATGTCAGTGAAGAAACAGAAACAACAGAAAGGAGAGAGTGACCTCAGATTGGCCGTGTGAATGGTACCCAGGCTAAGGTAAGGACAGTGGGGTGCTTCTGTATTGTTAATTTGGGTGTTTGCGCTGTGAGTGAGGTCCTTCTCCATGCACTATAGCCTACAGAGATTACAGCTCAATGCGTGAGAGGGAAACCTGATTTGTTTCTGCCTTAGTGATCTCCTGTCCAAGGCTGCTGGAATAATTTCATTCATTGATCGCTTTCCGTTTCTCTAAGTGTATGTGTTTTGTGTAGCAGTTGCCTGTATAGTTTCCATAGACTGTAGCTGATAAGTGTTATTGTATCAGCTTGTTACACAGTGTGTTACTGATTACTGATTTCCCACGGTGGTTTTACAGAACCACCAACACCTATCCTATTGCCATAATGCTGTGTCCACAAGATATCAGTCATCTCCATAGTACTAAGCTGCTTATGAGAAGACACCACATAACCCTCAACCCACATAACCTTTCCTGGGCCCACCATACCCCCTGTAGGGTAACCTGTTCCGTTAACCTGCCTACTGTATGTCCCATCCCTAATCTGACCTGGCTGCTGAAAGTATTGTATGTAAGGGAAGAAAGCTAAGATGGCGGTCTTGAGAGTGAAGTTTACCAAGACCAAGAGGGACAAGCTGGCCCAGGTGCTGTGGATACTGAATTGGATCTCGGTGGTCACAGGTGTCATCCTGTTCAGCCTGGGGCTGTTCCTGAAGGTGGAGATCGACAAGCGCTGGGAGTTGATGGCCGAGAGGGACATCCACTACGTCCCCAACATGCTGATCGCCGTAGGTCTCATTGCCTGTGGCATCAACTTCCTGGGAGGGAAGATCTGCTACGACTGCGTGGACACCACAATGTTCTTGCGCTGGAAACTGATCATGCTGCCTTACATCATATGCACCTTCTTCTTCACGTTCTGCGTGCTGGTGGGGGCACTGATGTGTTACGGCATGCGCAGTGAGCTGGAGGAGTCTCTGACCATCGGGCTGACAGAGGCCATGAGGTACTACAAGGACACTGACACGCCAGGCCGCTGTTTCGTAAAGCGCACCGTGGACCTGCTGCAGATAGAGTTCCAGTGCTGTGGCAACAACGGCTTCAAGGACTGGTTCCAGGTTCAGTGGGTCAGCAATCGCTATCTGGACACGTCCCGCAAGGAGGTGGTGGAGTAAGTACAGTAGTCTACACATAATGATCTCAGCTGATAGAGGTGGACAGTGGCTCAGTGGTTAGTGCAGTCTCTGACTCCCATGAAGGTCCTGGTTTGGAACCCTCCTGGTGCCTTTCCAAAATACATTAATTGTTAAAAGACATGTAGCGTACTGTTTGTTAAGGACACATACTCATGAGTATGTCACTGGCCTTACTGGTTGTCATTGTCTACTGCTCTCAATATTTAGGAAGGGTTCAATGCAGAAGACACATTTTGGTTATATACAGTAGTAGTATTTTATAACTAAACCAGAGAAAATTCTTAATGTCACATGAATGTCCTTTCTAATACATAATTGAGCCTCTTCCTAAAACATATCTTATCTTCATCTTTCTGTAGCCGTTTAAGAAGTAACGTGGAGGGGAAGTACCTATTGGACGGGGTGCCCTTTAGTTGCTGTAATATCAACTCACCTCGACCCTGCATTCAGCTGCAGATCGCCAACAATTCGGCCCACTTCAACTACGAGTTCCAGACAGAAGAGCTGAACCTGTGGATGAGAGGCTGCCGTCACGCTTTGCTTGACTACTACACTCACATCATGCAGTCCATCGGCCTAACAGTGCTCATCATCTGGCTGTTTGAGGTGAGTACATGCAGGGAGACATAGGAACAAGCTGTTGATTACAGAATGTAATGTAATGTGAATGAATAATAGTGCAAAGTATACATTTGGCTTAATTCTTACAAAGATTTGCATTCTGGCCGTGCTGTCACTCTCACTGCGGGGAGAGTTTGAATAATGACTAATCCCTGATTAAACCTAATTTGTCAAATTGTCATATTAACACCAAATTAACACCTTCCTTCCATGTAGCACTCTGTGTGGAAGTCCCTGTGTCCCCTATTGAGTTGCATACACAGCGTATGCACAAGTGTTGATTAATCAACGCTAAAGAAATAGTGGGCACTACAGATTTGTATATATGTAGGCTTATGCCAATATTCCGGCAATCCTGTCAATGTTGTGTCTCTGTCCCTGTTTTCAGCTTTCAGTGTTGACAGGAGTGCGCTATCTCCAGACATCCCTGGAAAACGTGCTGAGACAGGGAGACCCCACCTCGGAGTCAGATGGCTGGCTTCTGGAGAACAGCTTTGTAGAAACAGCCCGCTCAAACTTTAACATCATCAAGAATCTTGGCAAGTGCAACCAGATAGACACAGCCAACAACGGAGACCCAAACATAAATGTCCCTTGCACTTCTACAGCTCACTATGGTCCAGACAATGTGCCACCAAAGCAAATACCTGTAGCCAGTTGATCACTACTCAGAGAACTAAACCCCACCCAAAGACTGCATGGGAGAAGAAGCCGACTTGGCTCAACTACCCTGACTTTTCCCTGCCAAGGCCCCCAAATAGCCACGGCCTCTGGTTGTGGCGCCTATTGCGAATTGGCTTTTGAAAAGAAGAAAAAAAAGGGGGGGGGGGGGGGGGGGGAATTAAGAGAAAAAAAAAAGGATCTACTGTACATAAGCTCTGAAGCTCACAACACATTATGAGTTTGTAGATCTGCTACCATAACCGTTTATTCTTTACCATTCTTTGTTGTGCATTTTGCAGTATCAAATCAAGAGATAAACCTAAGTGATATCCATCCAGAACATACTGTACTGTAAGTATTTTGTAGAGGAAATTTTAATACGGTGTATGAATGAATGATGTGTACATATTTAGGCTATACAAGGGAATTCCATTGCTCTCTGTTGAAGATAAAAAATATTCTAGCATAATCTATGAAGAGTATTTGCCTTCAACCGAATAAGGGCAGCATCTCTCAGCCAATATTTCATTGGCTGGTTTGTTGTGCTCTAATGTCTTGTTTACAAATGACATCTTACTGCCTTTAAGTGTTGGAATTTCAGAGCAGATGTTTTTAAGTATCATGGACTGAGTTTATAACTGTATGTTGACAAGTGAAAGTTGGTAGGAGGGGCTGAAATTGGTCTCTTACAATTTCTTGCCTCTTTTCACTTGACCATAAATGACCTTATGTTAATGTAAAGTGTAATCTGAAAGAGTAGATACTTTACCTAGCCACTAGGTCCCAGCATATACAGATTCAGGCATGGGATCGTTTTTCCATGTAACGTCTAGCTAAGAAATCCTTGTGGGGCCTTGAAGGACAGAGTTGAATTATATGTTGTATTTTCACTGATTGTCTTGAAAGTCATTAGGCCTTTTCTTCTCAAGATCTTAGGACCTGTTTCTCTTCATTTCTACATGCCTTAAATACCATGAACATTAAGCAGCATGCTATCAACATCCTAGAAATAGTAAAGCTATAATTATGCACAAGCTCTCTATGGCTAATACATTTTCCTCTATATTCTTTACTTCAAATAACGTGTTTAAAGGTATAAGGTCTACTCCACAAATGTAATATTTCCCAATCGGGAGAGCAGCACTGAGTAGCAGGACTGTTCATGTTCTCAGAGTTAATTAACACTTTTACAATGTATGATTTAGTTATACTAGACCTGTATGCGTGCCTGTCGCAGTCGGCCACCGGCCTACTTGGGAACGATGCAACTTGGGAACCTAATGATATACGTTGCCATAGCACCCGTTTTTACTGTCAGCCGGTGTCCCACATAGAGATCTGTGTATGTGCCTGTGTGTGTGAAGAATGAAAACTGAAAAGTGTTCTTGGCAATCAATTGGGCCCACTGGCAGAGCCTGATTGGTTGAGCCTCAATTGGCTGAAGCAGAGGCTGGAAATTGCACAGGTGAAAAGAGTTGGCCTCATTTTTTGATTGATTGAAATATTTATTAACAGTTTGTAGAATTTACAGTACATTTTAAGCACAAACTCAATACAAAGACTGTCAACTGTGAGTGGACGACCCAATTAAGCATTACACTTGTTTACAACAGGGTCCACATTGTTCAATTCATCAAAACATTTAAAGACATACAGACATTTAGAGACATACAAATAGACATTTCTATGTAGCTAAAGTACAGAACAGGAATTCATCATATGGGAAGCAAAAAAGGGAAAAGATACAATATACAGTGAGGGAAAATGGGGGGGGGGGGGGGTGGGGGGGGATTCAGATTTTACAGAGGCCAGTTTCGAATTGCAGCCATCCGTAGGTGCCCTTTGAGAGCGGTTTTGAAGGAGTCAAGGGATTCACATGTCTTAATGACTGTTGGTAGGGCGTTCCACATTTTGGTGGCATAGGAGCGAAAAGAATTTAGTCCCTTGTTTGTGCCGAATCTGGGTTGTACATGGTTTGTTGCACTCCCTCTGGTGTTGTGGGTGTGGACTTCGTTTACATTAAGGAAGTATTTAGACAGGTACATGGGTATCTTGGTGGTGTATCGAATCTTGTGGACCAGACCCATTGCAAGATGCTGTACTCTGTCGTCGACCCTAAGCCATCCCAGCCTGTCAAAGTGGGCAGGGGTGAGGTGGGTTCGGGGGGTGAGGCCAAGTAGGAGCCTGACCAGTTTGTTTTGGGAGGTCTGGAGCCTTGTTTTAAGGGCCTTTGAGGTGCTGTGGTACCAAGAGGTGGATGCATAGTCAAAGAAACCTTGTACGAGGGCTCCTGTTAAGGTCTTCAAGGTGTTTTTGCTGACCAGTGAGGAGATCCTGTAAAGGAATCTTGTTCTTTGATTGACTTTTTTGATTACGTTGGTGGCCATTTTATCACCGGAAAGATTGGCCTCCAGGATGGAACCTAGGTAGGTAATTTCATCTTTTCGTGTGATAATATTGTCACCCACTCTAACCAAGAAGCCATCTGCCTTAGGCATTACAACCGTACACACACGCACACACGTACGTACGCACGCAGAGACGTGGCGCATTTATAGTAGGATTCGTAAATTAGACATAACACTAATATGTTTTCACAATATCCTATAATACCCGATTTACTGGTCAACATTACATCTCGTGCCTCAGCAATGCTAAACCATAATGGTCTAATTAGCCGAATGTTTGTTACTGAATATTAACATATTGATTGTAAACATTCTGTGCCAATGTCGGCTGATTCAATTGCTATAACTACTGTATGAACTTTGTTTTGTGAGGATTACTGTAGGCTATATAGACCACCAGTGCATTGCAAACCAGCTAGTGCACTGGCAATTCTATACTTATTCAAATTATAGAATGACAAAGCTTTCAACAAGCTGTACTGTGCATGTCTTGGATGCTGGTAAGGAGGACTCAATTGCTTTCTAGTTTCCTCTTACAAATTTTGTTTTTAATTGAAGAGTATGATATGTGTCATTGTTTGTGGTAATAATACATACAATAATACAATAATTACAATACGGAATAAAATAACAGAAAGCCTTCAACAAGCTGTACTGTGCATGTCTTGGTGCTGGTAAGGACTCAGGGAATAACTTCCTAGTTTCTCCTTACAAAAATATTAATTAAAAATCACACCCGTGTTAACGGAGTGGTGCAACTCCCCTCTCCCCCCTCCTCCTCTCTCATTAGCAGGCAACAGTGCAGCACTCTGTTTCTGGCACAACAGCACCCCTACTGGTACTAATAGTCATACTGGTGCTCATTAACGTCACATAGGCGGACACATAGGTGAACCAACACATGAACACGGACATTGCTGTTCCTCAAAAATGAGAGTATGGTTAATTGATACTTTTAACCACACGGCCACAGAGCTGCAGGTTCCATAAAGGTGTAGGCTGTAATAGTACATACACAAAGAAACAGAAGGTAATAGCTAATTCTTTTATTTCAACAGTCAGTTATATAGCACTGTTAGGCAACGCAAAAAGAAATTAAAATATGCACACAAATTCTTTGTCTTGAAAAAGGTGATGTACATTTGTGGAGTCAGTAATTCGAAATAATATACTGTCATATGTTCAACAAATCATAATGTATTTGTATTAAATAGAATATATAAGAGGTAACTTTCTTAATAAATTCAATTACATAATCATAGTGTATATTTATTGTAGTTACAGTATGTTGACAGGAAGCCTTTTCCTCTAGTTGTGTCCAAGCGTAGCACAGTATTTATTTGCATTGGTAAAGTATTCGACAGTGTTCCCTTAAATATCGTGTTAACCCATTCTGAACGGGCACCCATTTTGGTGTCAGCATCATGTTATGCTTTAGCTATTGAAAAATAGCAGATCTACAAGCTCATATCGCGCCACCGAGTGGCGCGATACGAGCTTGTAGGTCTGCTATTTTTTGAAAAATCGAAGAACGACTGACATTTTTAGAATCTGATCTCAGGTCAGAATGGGTTCATCAGACCAGTGTGTGTCCGGCGGAAACCTCGTATGAATCTGATCTCAGGTCAGAATGGGTTAAAGATCTAATATTGGTGGACATCTGATGAGTGAATGATCAGGGATTAGTCACCTAGGTGCTCTCAAAGGGCCGTTCTCCCACTGCCATACATAGTACAGACATTCTCATAGCCTTTGGGTTGCCATTCAACTTCAGATCGCGTAATTTCAAGTTGTAAGCAGAACTACAAAAACATTAGATAAAATTGACTGGGACAATACATCTTTAATACACCTATAGTGGTTGTCTGAATAATTTTACTTAAGCTGTACCATTCCCAAGTATTGAAATATGGACTTTGAAATGTTTTATCTATACATCTTATATGCGTGTGTATATACTGTATATGTCGTGTGTGTGAGTGCAGGGTGTGATTTGTGAGCATAGTCAACCATCTATACAGTATATATATAATGTATATATGCATGTGTGTGGTGGTCAATAAAATGTGGCTCTGCCATTCGGACCATCAAACCTGAAAAAAAAAAGTCACAAAAACAAAAAGGTATAATCCAGATCCTTCACCATACCATTTCTGAAATAGTCTCTGCTCAAGACCTCAAAGTCCTCAAGACCGTAAAACAGCAGAATTCCATATTTATAACTTACGTCTAATAAGTTTCAACACAAAATTCACAGCATTATGAGAGTAGGGTAGAGAGGCTGTGTCCGAAATCACTCACTACTCACTGTATAGTAAATTTGCCATTTTGTAGTACTGTCCGAATGTATTCATACCGTACTCATGTCATACTGTACATAGTGAACTCATCGTATCCCACAATGCATCATGAAAGGTGGCGAACAACCAATGGCCAGTAACCAAGCAATATACTGTATACCATCATGTATTGTCCTGAAAGACAAATGCCAAGATTTATCTGGCATGTTTTAATTGCGATATTAAGTGTCCGAAAGTGTCTTCGCAGATGAAATTACTATAGTCCTCTAATCTAGAACTCCCTATAGTAACCAGGGAGTAGCGAATGAGTGATTGAGATCAGACAGATTGATTCACATACATAACTTATAAGCGACATATTGGTGTGTAACAGATTTTTTTCTTTATTTGAATGAGCCTCTTTGGAAAGAGCAATGTAGGAGAAACTCATCCTCACAGCAGACAATCAAAATAAAACAAGGCGACTTGGGTTTATTCACTCTTCGTCCTCCTCCCCCTCTATCAGGGCTTGACATTAACATTAACTTGGACAAGCACATTTCCCATTCACTTGTCCGGGCACAAAAGTCACTTGTCCGGAGCACGAGCACACACACATTTATTTTAAATCAACTAATTGTAAGTGGGTTTTGGTGAATACATGTTTGAATATTAGAAGAAAATTCTCAGTTTACAAGTTAATAGCCCAAGAATGTCTGTGATCTTACATACATTTCATGCATTCCAAATCCCAAAAACACAGCCATAGATCGGTCCTCGGTTAGCAGACTGACGTCGGCATTTAAACTTGTAACAATGCGTGTGTACTCACCCAATAATTAAGACTTGGATTCAGATATTGTCCTCTATTTTCATATCCATTTCAAAGTTCTGTCAGTAAACATGTTTTAAGTAAAATATCACCACTTTTCCACGAGATTCACAAAGACAACATTATCTGTCAACGACTAGGCCGAACCTGAAATGACTGCTGGACTGAAAATATGAAAACTTCCTAAGCAGAAACATATGGGGCACTCAATTAGCCCTTCACTAAATCCCACCCCAAAAAGCAATTGTCCAATGACAATCCAAATAGTTTAGCAACAGTTGCTATGCAGGTCAAGCTTTCTTCGCTGCTAACGTGCCTATTGGACAAGGATGGGTTGGGGAGGGATTTAGTGAAGGGCAAATTGACAGGTGTGTTGTGATTGGTGTGTGGTAATTGATCAAACCACCTGACAATTGTGTGCCCCATACATTTGTGCAAGGAAGTTTTGATATGTTCAGTCCTGCACTCATTACGGGCCCCTCACTGGAGAGAATGTTGCCCATGTGCAGCTTGTGGAAAAGTAGAGATATTTTACTAAATACACTTTTTCTGCTAGAACTTTCAAATGGATATGAAACTACTACTAGTCCCCAAAACGTCCAAAATAATTAATATTGGGTGCGTACACATGCAGTGCTACAAGTTTAAATGCTGACGAGGTCAGTCTGTTAACCGTGCACGGATAGGACCGATCTATGGCTGTGTATTTGGAATACATGAAATGTATGTAAGATCACAGACATTCTAGGGCTAACAAGTTCACAGAAGTCCATCGATCGGCAGGCATACTTTCTCAATAGGCTGGGGCCGTCTATTTGCTGAATAGCATATTGTCGTAATTCAATTCTTGATTTGATTTTAAAACATGTTTTAAATGTTTTGTTTCATCATCGAGGCAAAGATTGATCGCTCATTTATCAAGAAGAAATACGTAACCAGATGGCCAGTAGCAGTTTAAAATAAATAAATAAGTGATGTAGGGTAGTTTTTCCCTTTGAAAGTAAAGAAACAAGCCACAGAATAACACATGGTTCAGGTTTCTTGAAACAGAATGGCGGACAACAATATTGGAAAGGTAATTAATAGGAAAGCCAGAGTCACTTGTCCAACGGACAAGTATATTTTGAATGTACTTGTCCGGACAACAGGACAAGCCTTCATGTCAAGCCCTGCCCTCTATGCTCAGCCCCAAGCTACCAGACTTCTTTCTGGGGATTCGTCAGGTCTGTTTGGGCTCCAACGATCTCAGAATAGAGGACCGTTTATGTGAGTGAGCATGCTTGCCTGTATGTGTGTGTGTGTGTGTAAGGAGCATTGCAACAGACCGTGCTCTATGGCTACCCAACATAACCAGGGTGATCCTCAAAACATCTGCCACTCGAAGGCAAACATAACATTGACCACCTCCAGGCTGCGTGCGATTTCCTCCAGGATGCAGTGCTGTTGCCACAACTGGTGGAGCTTCCTGTAGCGTTCTGGGCAGAGGTGCAGCGGGTTGCCCCTTCTGTGGAATCAAAAAGACAGTAACACATTCAGGCCCTGAGTACTACCCGTCACCTAGAACTTTTTTGTTGAGCAATCCAAAATGGATGTGCAACAAGGTATAAATTGGCATTAAGGGTTTTTATGGCACAAAGACTATACCTCAGAAATGACCAAAATAGCATTCAACTTTATTTCTGATTGCTTTTAGTCTCTCAGCTCTGACCTCGGTCAAACCAGAACTACAATAACAATGCAACAACCATACTGAAAACATCTTACACAAGCTGAGGGTCCGTCTCCCCATAGTCATCAAGGTAAGGAGCAGGGTAAGTGCTTCTTCGTGTCTTACTTGACATCAGTACAACCTCACACTCTCTTATCCTGTACAGACATGAACAAATTAATTAATTAAACAAAAATCAGGACAACAAGGCTTTAGAAAAGAATGTAAGGTCCATAGGAAAAAGTAGAGGCAAGCCGTCAAATGTCACCAGTCTCCTACTTCTTTGATGAAAAGCTCAGAAATGTAAAATAATGTGTTAATGCATACAGTAATTGACCTTGACGACCAAATGGCCTCATGTGATTTGATGATGATGATACAGTCTATAGATACAAAGCAGACTGAGTGACACACACAGGTGCAAAATCTTAGTTCCTTGACCTACCTGAGGAAAATTCCCACTCCGGCACCACAGGCGGCAGCATGAGCTGTGCACGCTCCCACATCTTCCCCGTCCAGCTGGCTCTGACAACACGTGCTCTGAGAACACAGCATGGCGCCACAGAACAGGCACAGCGTGGGATGCTTCCTCTCGTCATCAGTAGACTTGGGACACCTGAGGACGAGTGATGGGTGAACATCTAACACAGACTATTATGTAACAACGGTAATACAAGTTAAAATTAATTAGTTAATTATCACTTACTGAAAGTGACTGGCTTGATTGAGGAGAGCGCTATAATCCTCAGGAAGCTCAATTAAGTGATTCCTTCTCCTGGGGTAACTGGAAAAAATACATTTGTAAATCAAGCCTATTGATTTACTCTGCGGACATTGTACAGCAGGTCAAACGCTGTGCTGAGCTGACACCCCTGTTTGTTTCACTTGTGCTGTTCACATACAGTCCATCATCAAGACAGCACGTCAAAGCAAAGAGCTGTTGAAACAACACTGCATTCTCTCTTGCACAATGGCTCTAATCAACACGCTTTTATTTCCAGCATGTTCAAAATAGGACAGATGTGCCCATCAATGTCAGAGCCAAACATTTGGTTGTTTAACCACTTAACAGTGTGAAAATATCCAATCGACAAAGTATGAAGGCCTAGGCTGTTGAATATTTGCCTACAATGACGTGCCCAAAATAGGGATGCCAGGGTGAATGTGGTTAAAGTGGAAAAGATAGGATTCATAGCTTGACACCTGGAGATGTGTGCGGTTTGAATAAGTTGTAAGCCTACCTGATTGTCTGGATTTCCCCTTTCAGGGCTTTGGTTACAGCTGGGCTCCCACACCACCTAAAGAACAGAAACCCTCATTATAGCAATGTCCTGCTTTTGTGCAACAAATATTAACCATGAAACATCAAATACCTAAACCTCTGCAATACATTCGTCATTAAGTCGAAGGCTTATTGAAGGCCGTACAGCCATAACTAATCACATGGAATAAAGCTAAATTAAATCTCATGACTGAAAGTTTATTAATGATGTTTAGGTATTATCATTCTTTGTTGCTGCTATTCTACATAACAGCCAACCAGTTGAAGAAATAACAGAGGCTTTAAATCTTTGCTTTTTATCACATTTCTGAGACCATTCATGTCATGGAAGATATACTCAAATACTCGTAATAATCTTAATATAACTAAACCTAATCGTAAAATAACTAACTAACAAAAATAGAGAGACATGCTTCCATATAAGACATGTTGGCTTCTATGGAATCCAAATGACTGAAATCAGTCTTGACGACTGAGAACTTTAATCCATGTAATCATTGATGTATGATGTTACCTCTCTAGCAGTGGATTAACACTCTCTCTATGCACTTGGAAGAGCTGGAACATATTGGAGGGTAGTGCCAGGTAATTGCACAGCGCTTCCATCTGCCCTGAAGAGGTAACTGTAAAAGGGAGACCAATTAACATCTGACTTAAACAAGACACTGGAATGGTCCTTGTAATAGATAGCAATAACAAGGAATTATCTACCTGCAGCGCTGGAGAGCTCCTCTGGTGGGGGCACTCCTGTAAGGCCATTGAAGAAGAGCGCAGCACATCGCAAGAAAGGCACAATCCCTCGTCTCACCCTTTCTGCCACAGAGCTGCCGGAGACATCCGAGTTCAGTCTGACAAACGAGAGAGCAGAACAAAACGTCAAACTAAAACTGATTAAGGTTATACTACACACAACTGACTACAATACATGCAAAGGCCTTGGTTAAAAAGGTAGGGCGAGTGATTTTCTTTGGTTATCCGTTTGGCCGCCAGGATTAATTAATTATTCGCTGTAATTGAAGCACACTCCGTTTCATCCTTATTTTGAAGAGCCAAAACCCTCGACCGGATGTTACCTTTGTTACTTAAAACTGTGTGTGGTGTCCATATCCGGTCTCCCGCTCTGAGTTACCGCGACGATTACAGCGTTGGCTATGGGCCGTCGAATAAACCTTGTTTTGAGCACAAATGCCACCTGGGACAAGGAATTGGATATAAAGGCGATCGAAAGAAACGGCTACAGTGTGTGCAGTTCAAGATGGCGTGCTCCATTGCTGTTACAGAAAGGCTACTACAGAACGCCACAGTCTACAAGTTAGAACGCCGGGGAGACGCGGAGGAACAGCGGACAGCCGAACAACAGGATACGTGCCACGGAGCAGCCAAGAAGGAAGGCAAGCAGCCAGTTTGGACGTCCAGGTTGTGGATCGGCGGTGTCTGCGTGCACGGTTCTCCACCGAGGCGGCAGACGGTGAAAGAGGGGACGCCAACTCAACGCAGCAGAGGGGCCAAGTTACTACTATCCCCTCTTCAAAGCTAAGTACCCCTCTACGACCATGAAGTTAATGTTGAACTTGACAGCGTGTGCACTGTGCAAATAGACCATTGTTTTAGCCCACAATTTTAGTTATAGCTTTTATTTTATTGTTGATGATAGCCACCTCCTTTTGGGACAATTAATTCACTGTTTTTGGAATCCTTTATTGGCCTGGTCTTCTGTGCATGCATTTATATTGTAACTTACTTTTATTATTAAGTTATTGTTTTGTGTGCTGTGGTTGTGATGGGTATGGGAAATAAAAAGTATTTATATATAGTAAATATAAGACAAAACCAACTGATGTGAATCGTTTGTTTGACCCTTAAAGATCCCCTGGTACTTGGAAAAGGACAAGAGGCTGTTATTGGACTGAACACTCAAGGAGAAAGAACTGTATGGACAATTGCCCTCATTCCCTTAACACTATTACAGCGTCTTTATGTTTGATTATTTTGTTAAGCAATAAATGTTAATAAGTGTTTTACTCTGCTCAATCTGTTGCAACAAAAGTGTTTATTAGAGTTCCTGGGCTCTATTGGCCACCAGGTGGCATAGTTGGCTACATTCATTATATTTGACCATTTTGCCACAAAAACACAAAAAAGGAAGAAAGTGACTTTGGTCTAGATATTTTACTTACTTTCATTAAGAAGCAATTATTGTTTTATGAACTTTGTACCCAATCCAAGATTGGCGACCTTAATAGACCCTTTTCACACTGGACATTTTGGTAAACACTGTGTTTATTTTACAGCAGGTGTTACTGTGTGCCAGCATGGACAGCTCCTGTAGAGTTGACAACTAAATGCAATGTATTCACAAACCACAATTAACCATTGTATTTAGCAGATCATGCAAGCTCACAACACGTTGATACGTGAACTTGTAGAACTGCTATGTTCACTATTTGAAAGTGGTTAACGCTATTACACCTGCATCTACACATAAGAATGTCTGCTGTCAAAAGGGTCCATAGCAAGGCTCAGCCTGCTCATGCATTGCATTTTGACAAATGCGTGTGTGAGGTCACACATGCATCGTGCATGTGTGACCTCACCATGCCCTTAGCGCAAAATGGAGGGACCGTACCCATGGATGTGTTGTGACACGGTAGCATAGAACTAAATGGAGGGACCGTACCCATGGATGTGTTGTGACACGGTAGCATAGAACTAAATGGAGGGACCGTACCCATGGATGTGTTGTGACACGGTAGCATAGAACTCTGCTGCGGCCCTGGCCTCCTCTCCCTCCTCTCCACCTGCTACTGCTGGGAAATCTGGACGCACAGATGGGAAATCATTTGTTAATCACAAGCTGCTATGTTGATATTACACTTTGAGGTTAAACTGAGTCGATGGTTGAAGCTAAATGATTGATGACAATCTTTTAATTGTCATCTCCAGCAATGCTAAGTGTTGGGGATGGTTTCCGAAAGCCCCAGTCATAGAAACAGCGTGACATGAGGAAGCTTGCATTTCCCTATCAAGACTTGAATAGGGGATTGTATTAGCGAGAGGAATGCACAATTGACATGCTTTGAAAAAAACATTGCAGTTCCATGATCTACTGCCAGTAACTAGCACTAAATTCTTATGCTACCCAATGCAGATTTAAAGTTCAGTCAGTATACTAACTGTGTATCATTGTTAGTAGTGCTACCTGTAGCAGAAAGGAGGATCTGGACCATGTGAGCCATGGTGACCAGATGTAGGATATGGAGATGGTTGTAGGCAGAGCTGACAGCAGATGGATGCAGGTCTACTGCCTCTTCCTGGTACAGGGCTGGAATAGACAGCACCAGTCCCACCTGACAAAACACACCAGGGACTGGATTTAGGCAAAGGTTCTTGAGGGATTAACTTTAATTTCATTTCATTATTTAAATCAAAGGTAGAAGTTTTAGTAATGTGTTGACTTTCAATTGATCACATGATACAACCATGATGAATGCAGGTACAGTCCAGCTGTTACCGTTAATAGTAATAAAAAAAATCACACACCTGTGAACTGAGTGGTGCAATTCCCCCCCCCCCCCCCCTCTCTCTCTCTCTCTCACTCTCTCTCATTAGAGACACTACCCCTCTCACTGTTTCTGGCGCCCCCTACTGCTATTATTAAGTCACATACTCGTGCTTACACAGACACACACACAAACAGACACACACACAAACAGGTACGAGGACATTGCAAGCTGGTTGTAGGAGTGGTTGCACCACTCAAAAAATACCATTATGAGAGACTTACCAGAAGATGAAAAAAGTCTATCTCCAGCAGAGAAGGTGTAATCGCTCTGCCCATGGCCGGTAACAAGACTGAGGAGAGATCAGACTACAATGTTAAATACAATAATCCTAGATCTAGATGTATTTAGATTTTGTGTATGTTTGGTTGCACTGTATACCTCCTAACATGTCCATGAAGTGCCTTTGGACCACTGCTTGGGAGCTCTTAATCCTCTGGGCCGTGGAAAACTGAATAACTGCCTTCAGACCTGCCGTCTAGAAGGACATGGGTCAATAGAGGCCTTTTAGTCAAACTAAACCCTGAGATAAAAATAAACTTTACACTGTATATGCGATACCTGCATACACGTACGTGTATATGTCAGCATTATTTAGCCCTTAACTATTCAGCACAATAATGTCTAACCTGTCTGTTTTGCAAAGACCCAATGAGTGGTTTGTCCTCATCCTGCAACATGCTTTCTGTGAAAACACACATTGTGATACATATGATTATGATGACAAACAATAACAGGGGACACAAATACTTTTTTGTTTATCAACAAATAGGATAAATATCGCTATTAGTATGTACATCTGTGCGTGTGTGTGTGTGTGTGTGTGTGGTGGGGTCCAGTAATCATTTTAAATAATTCAAATACTATCAATTTGGGGGGGGGGGGGGTCCTTGACATTTAAATGGTTGAGAACTAATGTGGACCAGAAACACACAATAATTCAGGGTCTTACCGATGGCCTGGATAGTGAAGGCACAGGTATTCCAGGCCATAATAGGAACACATGGGCACGCCTCGTTGGGTGCAGTCTGCAGTCCCACCCTGTGCACAGTAGTGGCACACACCACTAGCATCTCTGCGATGCTGTCCGAGTATTTCCTCCTGAAATCACCCAACATTAGAGCTGCAGTCAGGCACACGCACGCTGAAGGAAAAGGCACTCTGGAACATTATTTCAGACAACACATGACTACACATAACTCACGGCTCTTGCACGCCGAAGCTGAGGATGGATCTAAACTCTGGCTGGCCCTCTCTGCAGAACCCGGAGTCCGTGTCATCCTCACTGCTCTCTGACACAGTCACCAAGAGAAAGAGAGGATCTTACACACTGAAGAGGCCAACTAGGGTCTCAATACACACAAATATTCGACACGAGAAAAGGTTTCCTGATCAGTTAAGCACTTAAGCTGTAATTATACTTGGTCATATGACGAATAGCGAAATAACCGAGCTACAAGCTCAGAATGCAATGCATTGGGAGCTTGCCGACATGCCATTTTCTCTACATTTGAAAATGTGGGACGCCAGGTGGCTAAATGATAACTCATTGAAATAGGTAGAGTGACTGAAATAGAATCAAGTGATTAAACAAGAATCAGTTGTGGGTTTGTGATGTGGTACAGATTACAGTCAAGCATTAGTAGCTGTTCCTACCGGGATCCTGAGCGATAGACTTGAGCCCTTTGATTCTGGCAGAGATGATCTGAATCCAGTAGCGCAGGGTCAGGAGCTGGCCCACCAGCTCTGCATTCTCACTACACACAGGACACAACATAAACAATAAGGTGCTGCACAACTGAGCATGCGCTACCTTTGTTTTGATTGATTGAACCCAGAACCCATATAGGAAGGAACCAGTTCAGAGAGCTGAATTGGCTCCCAGTAGAATCAAAGGTTACAATGGCTAGACTAAACTTGGTCCATAAAATTTAATACAGAGAGGTCCCAGGCCCAGAAGTTTTAAGAACATGTTTCAGGCAGGTAAACGAGGTTCACAACTATTTCACCAGAGCCAGTATTGCAGATGTGGTGCTCCCTGCTTTTAACCGTTTCTCTGCGGGAACGGGAGAATCACGTGGTTCGATTCCCAGCGCTCCGATGCGGGAAAGGGAGATTTACGTTTACTGTATGTTTTTATTGATAACTTTCAATCGCCTTTCTACACACCCGAGCACTTTACCTACTAGCACTAGACGGTAACACTCCGATCACGTGATCACAAAAAAAAGGAAAAAGATGCCTCTTCCCCCTCCCTTCCTGAAACTCAGGACGGGAGGGGTCAAATGCTCACTATCACACAATGGCGGCCCCCATTGCGAGCGTAGCTACTAGCTAGCCCTTAGCCAGATCACATTTCATGACATCCGATCGCATCTAGCTAGGCAGAGCTGTTTCTCACTCCCCCCCTGCATGTCTCAGGGGAGGGAGGGAGGGCCCCTGTTTGCTCGCGAGGAGGCGTCTTTGTGTAGACTCTGTTTCTGTCGGAACATGCTCGGACTTGTTCCCATAATAGACACGGCACGGATCTAACGTCTGGTCTCCCTTCCTTCATTCATTGCCGAGGGACGAAACGGTTATTTTGTTATGATGATGTATTTACCAGACGCACGCGCCGCTGTTCTGACTTTACAAATCAACAACAACCTCGGCGAGCCAAGTTGGAACGATACACTGTACACAGCGACAGATCACAGATGGATAAATAATGACAATGGATAAATAATGGATGGATAAATAATGACAATGCGTCTTCGCATCGTTCCATCTGCTCGCCGGGGGTCTTGATCCGTCATCATCATAATCTTCATAAAAAATAAACAAAACAGTAATAACGTAGCCCCAATATGTTCCATCAGTCCCATGCTCATTCTTTAGCTCATACAAAAGCCATTTAGTCACAGACATTGACAGGCAGATATACAAATGAACACAAATTATTTCCTATACATACCATACACCGAATGAAAGCCCTTAATGTCTACTTTTAGGAGGAAATCAATATATACATTGCATGTACAGTTTGTCAGTAATTGTTTATTGAATGCAGCTTGCGGCCACCAGAGATAACTTTAGAGAAAGCATGGACCTGAACAACTATTATTCACAAAATAAGGCCTATCGCGACATGTACATACTATATACCGTATGAAACAGAAGACTCTCTGCTTTCATAAGAAAAAAACTAATACTGTAATAATAATAGAAATCACACCCCTGTGAAGTGAGCAGTGCAACAGTTGCACTGCTCACTTCACAGGGGTGTGATTTTTATTATTATTACATTTCAGTATTATAACTGAAATGTCTGTCAACTTTGACCTTCCATATCTCTGTTGTTTTTTCAAGCAAGCAGAGTGCAGGAAAAAGCAGGTGTTAGAAAAAGGTCAATATCTCCAGAATGGAAGATGGTAAAATCATGATCAAATTGAAGTGGACAAGTTGGGCTTTCTTTTGATGTATGCGGTGCGATTCTCGTGTGTGTTTTAAACAGAAAAATGGCTACTGGAAAAGGTTCCGGTGGTTAGGGTTAGGTCAAAGGGTCATCTGAGGATGGATAGGGACGTACTTGTTGTATGTAATGTATATGTACTGTGATGTATTTGTGATATATTTTAAAGTATTGTTCTGTTCAGTGTGAGAGGACCTCAGTGGAAATTCTGTGTAATCCTTGAATCGCTGATTATAATGTTGTATTATGATTGCTTTTCTAAATAAATCAAAACAATGTATTTTACATTCCAACACTTTGGTGCTACCAGCACCAAAGTGTGTCTTGTTTTCATTTAGGACCTATGCAATCAATTCATAGACATGACAAGAATAGACAAACAACAAACAACAAAATGCAATATCAAACAAACAGAAATTCTATATCACAGGAAAGAATAGCACTGTACAGTGTGTGTATGTATGTACACTGTAATCGTACCGATTACTCTATCATTTACTCTTTCTATTAATTGAATCATCAAGAAGCGTTTACATTTTTTATATACTGCACCAATGAGTCGACGAAGCTCCATTGCATGCTTCATCATGCAAAAATAGTGAAAATAGCAGATCTACAAGCTCACACCGCGTCACATAACTCCACTTTGTGAGCTTGTAGATCGGCTATTTTCACTATTTTTGCATGAAGCATACAATGGGGCTAGACCAGAAATGTTCCCTATTTTATGATTCCCCCCCCCCCCTGCTGATAACCCTAACCTTGCCCAAAATAGGTATCAATTATTTTGTTAAATGATCTATTATCTTTTATAATGGAGTAAAGGATGTAGTTAAATGAAGGTAACCTACTAATTGAGCGTGAGCGGTTGCAGTGGGATGAGAGGGACCACCGTGTTGCACAGAGACTTGCAGAGTGGACACAGGTACTCTCCATTTTCCAGGTCGATAATGAGCTCGGCATGAAGACGGTTCCTGGTGGTGTTCTGTATCGCTTCAAAATACCTGCAAAGAAACATAATACCTGAAGTGATCGAAGTGTTCTTTTACTGCGGAAGACTACTTTGACCATTGGCCTCAACAAGAGCAAAAGCGCTAAGAGAATAAATGTTGTTTGTGTAGTGACTCACTTCTGCCAGCAGGTGGCATGCATGACGTGGCCACAGCTGCCAGTGTGCGTCCCCACTGCCAGGTCAGGTGGCATGAAGAGTGGATATGACTTTTCTGCACCTTTAAGAGATCACTGTGAGTATATAAACATCTGGGTGGCGTTTCCCTTAGAATCCATGTCCACATGTTCCATGGTGTGGTTAAAACCTTCCGAAATATCATCTCTCATCAATTATTTGCTCTCATTTATGGAGATTTGATCCTCTGGGAAATCCAGTGCACACCAAGCACATCCCCGAAAACAACAAGGCAGTCACTTTCCTCGTTGATGCGACGCACGGCACTGACAGGTTACGGGGGAGCGTCCCAACATGCTTCCTCATTCATTTAGACTTTAGAGGGTCTAATCGCCATTCAGTGTGCAACATCAACAATCTTCTGAATTGTATGCCCTGCATCAAACATGCTACTACTACTACTACTACTACTAATAATGGTCCGCACTCGTTGGGGTGTTTTTTGTCACTGTATATTTGCAAATTCATAAAGTTTTGTGGTCTGCATTTACCCATCCTCTAGTCACTAGGAGCAGTCATTGTGTGGTGGTCGGGGTTTTGCTCAGGGACACACATCGACGCATTGCCGGCCTGGCTTGGAATCGTACCCGAAACAACAAGGAGCCAGCAGACTTCTACCCTCCGATTCAGAGAATTGCATGCGCCAATGTGGAATATACCCAAACTATTCGGGTCACCCTAATTAATCAGAAAGGTGACATTTTTGCGCGGTCGGTTTTCGGTTGCTCATTGGATGGCAAACATTTGTGTTGCAATTTGTGTTCGAATTGTGCAATGAACTGACCACTGAACGGAGACTGACCTTCTGTTTTATTGGACAGCATCTTTCCCCTGCACTGTGTCAGCACTGTGGACCTCTGGACACAGGCGGTCAGTACCATGGCTTGGGAGTGGGCCGTCACCTCCTGCTCCTCCTGGCATAGTATGCAGGTCAGAACCTCCCTCTCCATTGGAGTGGAGCCTCGGAGAGGCCCCACTGCGACACACAACTCCATCTGCATCACAGGACAGCTACAAATCAAAGAGCAAATATTATTCCACTAATGATAACCTTACAAGGCATTAGATGTATGTACTGCAAGTTCAAGTCACTCACTTGATAGTCACTCACACGATAAAGATTTCAGACACACTGATATGAATACAGGTTTGATTAAATTAAACAAAATCTGGGCTTTTGCCCTCACCTCTCTGCAGGTGCAATGGGTTCTCCTCCTTGGGTCATGCTCTCTGGCATGTTCTCATACAGCATCTTGTTGGACTCAATGAAGTTCTTCTGCATTGTTGACATCTGGGCCATGATCTTCTGTCGGTGGAGTTTGGCTGCCTCCGCCTTCCTCTTCCGCTCAGCTTTATCCTTGTCCTGGACATTCTGGAGAAACCCGTGAAACATCAGCGGGTGAGACTTTTCTGTGCACACAATATCTAAAAAATTGAATCATGTTGATCTCTGGAAATTGAAATCATGTGGATCTCAGATCCAGTGGTTTGCAAGATTGGCTACGGACACTTTTATAGACAGCTAGCCTCCTGCAGTAGAGCCACGCTGTGAAAAGATTTAAAAGTAATAATTTTGTCTTTTGTGCTTTACCTCCTCTGGTTTGGTGGTATCCATGCTCATGGAGGCTGTTGGACTTGACTTCTCCCTAAGGCACTTCACCATCTCAAACGTCTGGAAAATTAAAGATACCAAAGGATAAGGCTGGTGTACTTTTTTTTTGTCTTATTGTCAAAGCCTATGAAGAAAATCTGTGTGGAGTTTGCATGTTCTCCCCGTGTCCCCTAGGGTAGGTACCCTCACAAAAAACATGCAGTAATCCTGGTCACTAAACTGCCTCCCCCTGGCCAGCCGGGGCGCCTGATGGAGGGGAAAGGAACTGGTTGGAATAACGTGTTCCCTCCACGCGCTACGTCCAACCAGGGAAACTCCCCCCTGTCAGGTGTAAAGGAGCAACTTGGACACTCAGGCATGAAGGAAGCATGAGTTCAAGTCCGTTGCTCTCCCCTTGTCCCCCATATATGGGACTAGGTTGGTGGAGGGTGTGTAGAGCTCAGGATCACATTAGATGATTGACACAGGGGTGAAAAATGGGTTACAAAATCGTGGGATAAAAATATATATATAAAAAAAAAAGAAAATAAATAGAAAGACATCTCATACCCTGTCACTGGAAGACACAGAGCTCCATTGTTATCCTAAAATGTGTTAAGACTAGTCCCAGAGCTGAAATGCAACACTGGTCAGCAATGCATAATCCATCCTTGCAATGACTCAACTTTCCTGACAACTTAATGAAGTAACGGGACTAACGGCACATGCGTTTTCGACCTCCATCCCACTTCAAGTGCACTGTGGTGATTTACATTCTGAAAGCTCTTGCTGACGCTTCATAAAGTTGTTGCAGGAAAAATTACAATGTCCAAATTCATCATAATTATTAAATATGCTGACCAAAGCAGCAGTACAGCTGGGACATTTATCTGTTTAACAATGGAGTTCTTTAAATTCTGGGATATAAGCTATATTTGTTCTGGCAAGAAGGACCACACTAAGTAAGATGCAAGTAGGTGAGAGGCATTTTTTTAGTCTTCAACTTTTGTAGGTTATGCAGACAATAAGAAATATATTAAATCATGCTGGCCTTATCCTTACTAAAACTATGAACAAGACTGAAAGGCTGTCAGAAATGTACAGTATTACCATGAAAACCACAGCATTTAGACTGAAATGTATGCTAATAGTTGATCCAGTGTACCTGCAGAATCCACTTGATCATGTCTTTCTGGGTTTCAAGGGAAGGAAGTGTCTTGACCTTGGATAACAAGTGGAACACAGATTTTCCATGTTCAGAGCCGATTCCTAAAAGAACAAAATAGATCCAGCCGTGTCACAAACACAGAACCCCAGGCTAATGATGAATGAGGTGACCAGACGATATATATATATCAAGAAAATGCTTTCAAAAGTGGAAAAAGAAGGTTCCCACTCACTGCGAGCCTTGAGGCTGAAGTCAAAGGTCACCTCCTCCACTGTGCTGGCCTCGAGCTGCATCTTCTCCTCCAGCAGTGCCTGGCCTATTAGGTGCAGGGCCTGTTGAAGGAAAGCACGCTTTCACTTATTGGGAAGTGAGGAAAGGTAGGCCTAAAGGAGGGCAGCGATGAAGATCGCAATTTAACCGGGAAACTACTGTAGGTGCAGAAAATGAAAAGTCATACTGAGGTGAATAGATGGTGAGTCAATCACATAACTGCAATGTTCCCAGCCTTCAGACCTGTGTGGCATGTCCATCTCTCGCTCTGACTCGCTTCCTGACTCTCTATTACCCTAAAGTATGCAAATGTAGCAGAGTGGCTCACAGCCTCAGCCTGATGGCCTCAAAAGTCTAATATCTCCCCTAAGCCATAGGCAATTGCCTTTGGCTTAGTGGTGTTACACAAACATATATACCCACCCTCTGAATCATGGCCTCTGTCCACTGAGTGGCCTGGTCTTCCACGGCTCTCTGCAGGACCCTTCTCAGGACGTGGATGAAGACATCGCAGCTCATAACGTGCACTATGCTGGAGAAGGCTGGGCAGAAGGCTGGCGGCACCGGAGGGCGCAGAGCTAAAGAGAGAGAGACAGATGTGCACACATGGTGAACAAGAGGGTTCAGTCATTAGAAAACAGAAAAAACAAGATGGCTATGTCCTGGAACAAGATATACCACTGAGCAGAGGAAGTGTTGACACTCACCTTTATCATTGCTCTCATGCACTCGCTTCTTCTTCTGAGAGTCTTCAGCCTGGAACGAGGTTCAAGTGTAAGCCATGAATAAGGAGATTTGCATATGATGCGATCTTAAGTTGCGTTTAGCGTTTGGCATACCTTGCTATGTTGCGATTTGGAATAATGATAGAAGAAAGGGTTGAATTCAGCCATACACTCTTTCTTCACCTCATATAATCCATGACCTGATACGCCTGGTTTCCTAAGAGGGGCGGTGAGATTAAATCAGTTCACAAATCATTCTCAACATTAACCTCTAGCGTTATGCCTTCAGGCATTACTTACTTAAAGGTGGCAACCTTAGGAATGACAGCCTCCAGGCCTGTTTCATGGCTTTCCTACAAAGAAAGCACAATGCTGATATTGTAAATGGTGTCATGCGAGTGTGTGTGGAGACTTGTGGGTGCTAGGGTTGTTTTCTCACATTTTCTGGAAGGCCCTTGACCAGGCTACTGTGTGCCATGGGCTCAATGCATAGCAGGTGGATAACCTCCCTCATCGTCACGTCCTCTTTGGTCACGTAACTGATCCCAGGGACATATCGCTCCCCTGGACACACAAGAAAGATCAGTCAAATTTGATTTGTCCAGTATCCAATCAATATTTGACCTGTCAACTACACAAAATGGACTATAACAGACATTGGAAAAGAGGAGTTTACCGATGAGGACGATTAAAAGGTACAACATCTCTTCCGTCAGTCGGTTCCATTGTTTCAAGAGTTCCTGCAAGAAAAAGGAAGTTGCATTTCATGGAAAATAGAAAAGATGTACTGCAATGATTGTTTTTCTGAACGAGAATCAAAATTGTCCTTACTAGGTCTTTGCTCAAGGCACATCCATTAAAGATGTCAAAGAGCTCAAATCTCAACAAGATCAGCATGACAAAGTGGTTGGGGTCCATTTTGGAAGCAGCTATCTATGAACAGATTAGGAGAGACATATTACGGCCAGCCCACACAAAAAAAACAAGTAAAAATAAATAAATACAAATTTGAGGGAAGACTAACTTGCAACATGAGAAGGTCCTTATCGTACATCTCATCCCTGCATTTCACATCTTGGTAGTAGTATACCTGATCATGAGGAAAAAACATCTACATTACAAACACAGAACCATAATCATCATCATCATAATTACAGACACTGAATTGATAATCAGTACAGTTACACACCTGGCTAACCAGTGAGAGGCCATTCCTGCGCCACATTTCAGCGGACACTTGGGCAGCCAGCACCACACAGCGAAGAGGGTGCTCTGCAAACAGGGTGAAGTCACAGGTCTCCTGGAAAAAGGACAAAACCATGTTCTTTAGCGCTAGCAGTGACAGCAAAATGGTTTCTGCAAAACACAGCACATGGCAACCATCTCGCCAACTGACTGTCAAATGCAAGCTTATAGGCGCACACTTTCTTACTGGAGATTACCGAATGACAATGGATAAAGTTATAATTAGAAGTGTCACTTACAGGATCCACATATTCGTGTAGCTGTTCGATTGATCCGGTTCTACACAAGTGTACATACAATCCTAGTGATGAGAAGGAACAGGGTGTTAAACATACAGTTAACACAGAATATGAAACCTCCATTTCTCCCCAATTTAGTCGTTATGCCAAATGATTATTCCCCACACACACATCACTGCTGTTGCATCATAGTGACTACTGAATACTGACCAGTGAGGAGACCCACCAGGAGGACACAGACTTAATCCTACTCCTCCCGCCCAACACTACCTGCTGACATGTGCCGCCCCCAGCCTGTAGTACAGTGACCACCCTTCCTTACCCTAACACACCATATATGGCCGTCAGTCCATCATGCCTTGTGACACGCTCCATATATGGAGATCACGATTCACGACACTGACCTCATCAAACCCTGGATAGCCATACATGAAGACTGGAACGGAGCCGGCCAGCAACTCTACATCTGGCCTCAAACTTCAAACCCTTAGATTTATGGAGCTGACCTGTTCCGACATACGTTGATTCTACCCCACCCGTCCTTCCTCTTCGATGTCTCCCTTTTGACTGATAACTGTCCATTCAAACTCTAGACGGGCCCACCCCATTAGCTAATTACAGTGGGTTGACCCGAAGCCAACCCAGTAATTAGCACACATTTTACACCCTACCCAGCTAGAAAATGTCCATTGACTGGGACACTGAAACAAACGACCAGGATAATTCCCCAGCTCCTTGATCAGCAGGTGAAACTCTCCTTGCTCTTAAACTTGCACTTAATCTCAGGATTGGATGGACCCAATATTTCCTTATTATTTTTCTGATTTCAACAAGTGAGAGGAACACAAAATCATAGAATAGAATAAAAAGAATTGGCCTGGGCCATGGCTCAGTGGTCCAGGCATCTTGGCTGGTAATCCAGTCTGGCAGTGTTTTCGACTGCCGATCCCGACGGCCTTTACTGCATGTCACCCCCCCCCCCCCCCCCATCTCTCTCCCCATTTCCTGTCAGCCTACTGTCCCTACTGTCCCTCCATAAAATATATAAAATAAAGGCGAAAGCCACAGAAAAAAAACATAAAAAAAAAAGAATAAAAAGCATTGGACCCTGGCTTGGACATTTTTAATCAGATGACGGATTAAAATAAATGGATAGGAAAAATACAGACTCAGCGTGCAAGTGCCAGATGTAACAATTCTAGGTTGTTTTTTTACACTCTCAGGGTTAAATTAACACTGTGGATGTTACTGCGTAACAAAATAATACCAGATTATATATATATATCTTACCAGCAAGCAACCTGGAGATGGGCAAATGTATGCTGACAGGTTCCTGAGACACTTTGTACGGTCGGACGTGGAGGATGTGCTTACACATATAGTAGTCAGAAGGCTCACTGTGGAAGGGCTGGTTATTGCAGCGCATTAATGCCTTATGACACTCCTTGAACGCTAGCAGCAACACCTTGCCCTGTGAAAGGTGGGTACAGTCAGGTACAAAAGCACACATACGTTCATGTACGTACAGATGTAAGTTATGGAGGGCTTTCTTTTGTAGCCAAACAGGACCTTCTTTTCCCTTTTCCTGAGTAAAGGGTTCAAGAATATCTCTGTGTCAGTCTTTGCACATATCAGATGGCTTTGCACAAGGACTCACATCAGATGAGCACCAGTCCTGAAACATGGCGAGGATGTGGCGGAGCTGGATCTGGATGGAGAAGCCAGCTTCCCACTCGGGTTCCAACTCAACGTGCTGACCAAACTGGCGCTTCACTTCCTCCATACCCTGATTGATTGATTGAATATTTTATTAGTCAGAAAATGCAAATAACATGGAATTACAGTAAAACTAGGTAATACAAAAAGGTCCTGGGGACTTGTTTCCTATGTGGTCCTATGTATTCAATTAATCAACCGACCATAGAATAATATATATAAGGATAAGGAAAATTCAAGACTCTGCATGGCAGTTACCAAAGACCATAGGGCAGTGTGATTGTTCTGCTATCACAAGCAATTAAAAAACAGATGGGACGTTTTATGTACCTGCATACAGTTCAGGAGTCCTAGAAACACTATGACACCTTGCAGGAACTGTCTCCTCAGCTTGTCAGTCCACACTGAGGGCTTACTGATCAGAATGTACCTGAACAAGAGACAATGTTACACGATACGAGTACCATGAGAGTTCATAGCATGAAAGCTTAATAGGATAAGATAAACCAAATCACCTGAGGTCATGGAAGATGACCTGGATGCGGAAGAACTTGTCTGAGTTGTAGCCCTGGAAGTGGAAGCGATTAGTGTTGTCCAGATGCTCACGCAGCAACTCCATGACGGTGTCAACTATGACTTTAATCACATTGCCTTCCTCGATTAACTGCCTGGCCTAGCGGAAGAAGAAGGACACAAGAATTATCACAGCTGATTAGTGAGGCCATGAGCACCTGTTGTCTTCGCACTGAGGCACGATATGACCACGTACAGGATACATATAGCCTCAGAAATGTGTTTTTTGGTGAACTACCCCTTTCACACATCTGATGCTATATTGTTGCTGTACATTTATACTCCATATTATAGAGGTTTCTGACTGTAAATTATACTATGATGAGCGGCGCTCACCAATGTGGGCACAGTGAAGATCTGCACAGACAGCGCAGTGATGGATATGCTCCTCTCGTGATCGTCACTGATGAAATCCTTCTGCAGCTGCTTATAGTGCTGCAAGATGACAAGCATGTCATAACCATGCATGGATACGTTTGATAATAAAATAAAATATATAAATAATATAATAAGTTTGAATCAGTTTTCCTTTTTGCTAATTATTTACCTTGGTGAACTCAATTGCAAACAGCCTCTTGTACTCCGTCTCCATCAGCAAGCTACAGAAAATCAATTCATGCACTATCTTGCGAGCACCTATTGCAAGTTCAGAAAGAAATAAAAAACAAAAAGGCTGTTGTCAGAGTTGGCGAGATCAAGCCAATAGTCTGTCTCAGACAAATCCCAGATGTACTTGCCTTTGTACATCCTGGCATCATGAAGCATCAGTTTGCTGATGAGGCAGGGCTGTTCAACCTCTGCGACGGTCTCCAGAGCCACCTGGCAGAAGATCTGCCTGAAGCCCACTAAACAAACACACACCGCCACCCACATCAGATCACATGTATCAAATTCGTACCGCTGCCTTTTTCAAAAATAGGAATGCTATGAAACACTTTGTAAAGTCTCCACAGATTTCCTGGTGTAAATTGTGGCAGCAATTGTATGTGTATTGGCCACAAAACAAATGGTATACCGTAGCTATCAAGGCACTTCTAAGAAATCTAATGTTTCCGAGTTCACGCAACGGCTGAATGTATCTGGCAAACAACATCATTGTGTTGCCCTCAAGCCGCATACTGAGCTGTTCAGTACATCCAGACTAAGGGTACACTGGCTAAAGTGCCTGTGTGTTCTGCCTATGTATTAAGTTGCATTTACATTTTCACTTATTTAACGTATTTCTATGTGCTAATAAAGATTGAATTGAATGTGTAGCATATTGCTGCCAGCATGAGGTGGCCCTGGTTGCTGTACAAACAGTACCTGAGTAGCCGATGATCTGCTGGAACCAGGAGCCTAGACGCATGGCAAAGCTCTGATGAGCCATTACTGCAGAGTGGAGGATCTCCACACGCAGTGGCTGCAAGGAAATGTGCTCCGAGTTGGACTGCAACACATAACAGAGGTTTAGTTAGCGCAGAACACTGGATCATGATTGGCCCCAGTTTAGTTTTATCACTTGAACCCCAGCATCCATGTTGTGGGGGGAACATTAGAAAGAAAATCATACCCGTGTGAACTGAGTGGTGCAACTACGTGGTTTAAGTCTAGTCTAGGGGTTTACGTGGTTAAGAGCTCAATATAACAGAATCATGATGATCTCAGGTTTATTTAGAACTCAAAAAGGCACGTTAAAGGGCACTGGCACATATATGGAGCGTGTCTTGAGTGTACAGGGTTTGATGAGGTCAGATGAACATATGGAATGTCAGAACAGGTCAGCTCCATATATGGAGATCTAAGGGTGGCAGCGGGGGCAGTGTCTTGAGTGTACAGCTGCACAAATAACTTTGGGGCAGGCCTGTCTAGAGTTTAAATGGACAGGTATAAGTCAAAAGGGAGACATCGAAGAGGAAGGATCAACATATGGAATGTTAGAACAGGTTCTGACATATATCCATATACTAATATTGATGACATCGACATCAGGAATCTCCATGTATGGGCTTAATTGCGACAGCAGGTCGCATTTACTATTATCCCTGATTTACCATCATCCCTGGTGATATCACGTGATGTCACGAGACCATACAGTATATGGGGGCTTTCCCCATGTATGGGGATTTTGAGTGATACACTGACTGACTGACTGACTGACTGGAAATGCACGATTCCCTACGGTCGCAAATTCACAATTATACTGTATATTTTAAACATATTTTTCTTTTTTACATAAATTGAGAATAGAATTTACCCGGATGAGATCTTTCGCTTGTTGGCAGGAACGAAGAGTTCCTCTCTTCACTGCCCGCCGACCCTGTTTCAATGTCACACATGAAGAGACATCATTGTCGGGATTATTAAAATCATTTAGCATCTTAAGAGACATCAGTGAATGAAGCTGAACAATACCTCTTTGTCAATGAGTGCAGTGTGTGTCTGTGCCTCGGCAGGGTCACAGTGGACGGCGCGCTGCAGGGTGTAGATCACATGCTCATACGAGTGGTGCTCATCATTGTAGAGCACACAGTAGTGTGTGTTGTCCTTCACCCTTGATAGTGAGATAAAATATATCATTTTTTTTAAGACGTACGGAGCAATACAGGAGGACACTGTACGGGACGGTAGAAGATAGACGGGAGATAACAGCACTAGGCGCTACCAGTATAAAAAGGCATGTGGGCCCAGGCCGTAGCGTAACGGTCTGGCCACCGGACTGGTGATCCAGTCGCGGTGTGCCGCGGGTTCGACTCCCGAACCCGACACGGCCTTTACCGCATGTCATCCCCCCATCTCTCTCCCGTTTCCTGTCAGCCTACTATCTGTCCCTTAAAAAATCAATAAAAGGCGTAAGCCGCAAAAAAATATCTTAAAAAAAAAAAAAAAGGCATGTGAAGTTTGAAAACAATTATAATAACAACAATAATGATGAATTCAGCAAATATCTTAGTTATCACAACAATGAGTTTTATGTGTGGCATTTATTCACTTTTGGGAAATCATGATCTTGTGATGTGACTAGGCTAGCACAGCAGTTTTGCATGGAAAGTCTGCTGACATAGCTAGATCTGGCAAATGTTCACGACTTGCAACAAGACTTAGCTAACACTAACAGTGAAGTTTTTTGTGTGTGCAGTTGTGAGAAATCACTCAATCATATTTAGCCCACCCTGCCCTCTGGTGGATGAAATGGCTGAATCTCTATAGAGTAGAGCTCTTCACCGGGTCCCGCGACTCCAAAAATACCCGAGTTGACCCGAGACCCGCTCGGGTCGGAGTCGTGTTTTAACTTAAAACTAGATTGATCACATTCAGATTCTACGGGAGCAAAGCATCATTTTACAACCAGGAGCCTAGTGGCTCTACATTGGATTGTTACGACATTATAGCTGATAATGAAATCCTCTACGGAGGATAGGATTTTTACTTCCGGAAACTCACTGCGAAGATCCATATAGAACAGTAGGGAGTACACTTTTGCTCTGACCATATGGGCACATACTTAATCTGTTCTTAACAGGAAGATAAATGGGCCTTCACTATCCATGGGGACCAAACATTCCCACATGGAGAGTAAAACCAGAGAAACCTGTCTTTTTGCAGACATTTGAGGCCACCATGAGGGTTAGTCATTTAGGGAGGGGTTAGGTTAAGGGTTGGTTTACTTAGTTTTATTCCATTTTGCAATATAGACAGGTTTAGGGTTAAAATGTCCAGTGTGTGTGTGTATGTGTGTGTGTGTGTGTGTGTGTGTGTGTGTGTGTACTGTAGACTGTAGACCACTTGTGGTACCTAGGCTGGAGTTCAGCTGATAGCTCGAAGTTCTCTTCCCAAACTAAGAGATCGGTTGCATAGCGCAGAAGTACCCGGAACAGTTTCTCAGCACGCTCACTCAGGCTCGGCTCTAAAACACAGTCATCCTGCAAAGGAAGTGGAAGTCACACATGAATCATAGCTGTATATTATATACTGTACCATCCCCATCCCCCTCTCTCTGTACCTTTCTCACACACACACACACACACACACAACACGCAAAAACTTAAACCTATCAACATTACAAACATGAAACAGTACTAAACAAAACAAGGAAGGTTTTGGATCAGAAATCACTCCACACTATATTGTTCCCTGGTCTTACCTTATTTGCAGCACTGTGCTGAGGTTTGGGGCAACAACTACAAATCCTCATTATGTCCACTAACTATCCTTCAAAAAAGAGCAATATGGATCATACGTTACTATATTATGTATTTATGTATACATGTACAGTATAAACATTTAATTTATGTTTTGTAATATGAGGTCAGTTAGCTTAGTGTATAGATAGGTATAGACTGAAGCGTGGTATTAATTATTGATTTATGGAGAAGGGGTATGACAGTATTACAGTTATACTTCTTTTCACTCCTTTGTTTTAATTGTGTTTATTAAGATTTGGTGCACCGATATTATTGCTTTATTCAAAATAAACATTTCCATCAATAAAAACATAATTTTCGGACAATAATGAAGCACAGAGAAAAAGGAACATCAGCCCACACATATAACATTCTTGTAATATGTGTGAGATGATCTGACGCAAACAAATTTGTTGCAATAAGCTTATCAAAATTCCCCATTTCCTCCATTCTCAGAAAGTTTAATCTATCCAAACAAGATCGTCTGTGGACTGTAGGCTCTATGTTTCACTAACAGCCTCACTGTAAAAGGGAACCAGGCTAAATACTTTACCTTATAAGACCAAAACAAGCAGCTGCCCTGGTTAAGTTAATATTAAATTCCTTGTGAACAGAACACATCAACCACACCAACAAAGCATTTCATACAAACATCTGACATTTAACACATGAGCCAAACCAAGACAAATCTGAGTAATTACACTGGACACCATGTCACACTTATGTGGGAGGAAGGGATGGAATTTATCACCAAGTGTAAAAACAAAGTCTGTACTATGGCCAATATATAACAGATTTGATCTTAAGTCTGACAGGGTGCTTGCTGTGTGTGTGTGTGTGTGTGTGTGTGTGTGTGTGTGTGTGTGTGTGTGTGTGTGTGTGTTTGTTGGTGCGTAATTAGTAATTACTTGTTAAAGACACATTGCTGTCTAGATCAGATGACACAAAGCAGGCCACCAGGCAGGGGCCAGCCATGTTCAATAGAGGCACCTGCTGTTTATGGAAACAGGTGTAGAGCCAACAAGCTGCATGTGTTTGTTTGGGACCCTGGCCTTGTGTATGATGTTATCTATGGAGATATGCTACAAAACTGTACCCGTCACAGAACCAATATGGCACGGCTAACAGTTACATAATTATCAGCAATGTTTACAGCAAACTGTAGACATTAGTGAGAAAATCTATCTACAGCTTAAAGAGACACTTCACCCTTGTTGCAAAAACCTATGTTAATGACGTTTAGAAGATTTAGAACACTTTCCTGGGGGTCTTTATGTGTGTAATATGTGGTTTTAGATATTTAGCAGTGAGCCCAGTGTCTCTGTGTCATGGACACAACATACTAATTCCTACGCGGGTCGGGTTGTGCTTATAACCACGCTACCGGGCAAGTTAAGTTTACTGAGGTTAAGGTTAGGGTTAGGTATAGTTTTAATGAGGTTAAGGTTAGGTTAAGGCTGTCAATCACAGCGACTGGCCAATCACAGCACGTCCTTGCACAACCCGTGTAGGCTTTGGTAGCGAATATGGCAATGTCACTTCCGGTTTAAGGAACAACAACATCCGGTACTAGCTTTGGACTGTGCAGCACTATCAGATGTCCGGGATGCTAAGCGATCATTGTTTATTTTTTATTTTTTTAATGTTTATTTTGCGGCTTTCGCCTTTATTTTATATTTTTTATAGAGGGACAGACAGTAAGCTGACAGGAAATGGGGAGAGAGATGGGGGAGTGACATGCAGTAAAGGCTGTCGGGATCGGGAGTCGAACCCGCGGCACACTGCCAGACTCGGACTACCGGCCAAGGTGCCGCTGAGCCACGGCCCAGGCCGATCATTGTTTATTTTAATAACTACGTAAAATTAAGCTCTAATCAAGCCCAAAATTGCACATAAAGACCGTGCGCGTGCGTGATCGTCCGGTTTTAGGTAGATTACATCAGCCGTTAACCAAACAAGCTAAAAGTTGCTACATTTTGTTATATTAAGCTCCCGATTACAGGGGATTAAACGATTACGTCAATAGCCATAAGGGATTTATTGATTAATTACGTCAATAGCCATAAGGGGGTGAACATTTCCCTTTAAAGTTTCCCTTTAAGCACAATTAGCAAAGATTTTACTGTAGGCCACAACAGAAATCTGTGTGTTTCACACCCAAACAGTCTCTCAAACCAGTTCTAAAATGTTCTCAGTGGTGAAGCCAGGTCAACTAAGTGTCACTTTCCCAGACGCTTACTTGTTTCCGGAGCCAAAGCAATGGCCACCAGATCAGTATACAGCTTAAGAAAAGGAAAATAAGTATTCTGGGGTTCATTGACACAAGAATGGAAAAAGTATGCCCCTCCCACCTCCTTCTTTCCGGCCATTATGTAACTCACCGTTTCCATGGCAGTGGCTAACCCAGGGTCGTGTTTAGAGCAACAGGGGCCAATCTTCCAGGCCTCAACATCCCCACAATCACAGAACCCCCCGCCTGATGATGCATGCATCTGGGGAAAAGGCATACACGTCATTAATGATAAGAATAAATAGCAATGATACATCATAGCATTATCTCACAATTAGTCAATATGAAAATGAGATATTTATTCACAATCAATATCATGTAGCCTAATGTGTTATTACTATTATTATTATTATTATTATATTATTTAGAAAAAATCTAATTTGTTTTGTTTGTCCAGTTGTAGCTCCAGCTACCTTGTAACGATGGCCTTTGTGGACACTGTCCTGGAAGCAGTCCATGCACAGCACACATGTTGGATCTATTGCACAGTCCCTGTAATCCATAAAAAGAGGTTTGTTTTTCAGCTGGCCCAAACACCCTCTCCCTAACATTGAATACAAATTTAGGGCATAACTTCTGGTTATATAATCATTAAGTTTGACAGAAACTGTCAAAGTTACTGTGCCTACATACATACACACCCTGCAGCAAATATCTTATCAAAATCCAAAAATACACACATTCAGTGTTTCGACTATATGCATTATTGTGCTGCGGGCCGCCACACAAACATGACCGCCCTCCACAGTAATAATGTTTTGCCAACGAATTATATTATCGTGAGGTTAGTGTTCACGTGAGGTAAACAATGATGGCAGCACCCTAGGCTGTGGCGAAATCAGTACTTGCGGCTGTTACCGATAGCTTTTCACTTGACTTTGGATAAATTCCACTATGTAGCATTTGAAGAGTAGAGACTTTGCATTACAGTAGACCTCGTTATGGCCAGGTTACGTTAGCTTTTAGCTCGCTATTCGTGAAATTCAAACGGAAGCGGGAACGCTGAGAGCCCGATACAGTAGGCGGGCAGTACACCGGATCTGAGCACTAAGGAGCAAGTTAGCTCCACACCAGCAGCGGTAAATTGTCACCCATTAAATTACAGTATCTATAATCTGCAAAAATCGGCATTTTTTTCCCGCACGCACACGCAAGCGTGCCAGTCCAACGTGTGCATGCGTGAAACCTCCCCCCACATAATCAGGTTCTGGCTAGGGGAAAAGGAACAGGTCAGGGCATTAAGGGCAGATTCACACTATGGTCCCGGGTGCGCACTCGGGACCACTTGTGGTAGTGTGAATTCTGCGTACCGTTCCCGGGAGCGGAATCCCCAACCGTTCCCGGGACCACAAGGAGGTAGTCTCTGGACGGTTTAAATCTGCTGCTGCGCGAATCAGGCAAAACTATGGGGAACTAACCATGAACCGGAAACGAGTATGCCACCTCAGAAGCCAGGCCTACAGTTATGCACAGAGCCTGTTCTGACCTGCAGGAGTAGACCGTCTCCCCTTCCTTGAAGACACGACCACAGAGCTGGGAGGAGGTGCTGTCCTGCTTGAGCTTCTCTAGGCCGTCCTGAGGATGCTCTCCAAACAGGAAACACTCCAATGGGTGGAGAAGACGACTCTGTACCGACGCTTCTTCATCTCCTGGGTTGGGCTCCGTATCCAGACAGTAGATACGTGGCACCTGCTCCTTGAGGTAGCGGAGCAGCTCTGCCCCACTGTCTCCGGCATCCTGCCACCCCTATGGGGGAGAAAAGGAAAATTAATACATTTCAAAGCAGAACTGATAAGCATGCACGGTAATATGAAGATACGCCATCTTTTTCTTTTTTTCAATAATATTTGTATTGATTTTTACATTTTATGACAATGACAAAGACAAGACAGGAAAAAACAAACAAACAAAAACAGACAGCTCAGCTCAGACATGTTGTGGAACAAAGGACACAGTTATACATATAACCGTTACCTACCTAATAAAATACAAAAATAAGATACCCCATCTTTTAATGCAATTTAACTCACTTTTCACCATTTAAAGTTGAAATCTGAAAATTATTTAAAAAATAAAAATAAAACTATGAAATAACTAATCTGTATGGTAGAGTGTGTTAATACAATGTAACTACTCACATCTGCAGTGTGCAAGTTAAGGCACGTACAACATTTTCTCATCCTTACCAATGTGGATCAGCAATTTCCACCATTAAAAAAATTGAAAACCGCTTAGGCTCTAGTCTAGTCTAATGCCTGGACAGCAAGTCCCGGGTTAAATTCCAAGGCTTTGCTGGTATATCTGAATCGTATGTCACTCCACAACTCTCTGTATCTCTACTCTGTTGACATAAACGTTTTGCTGCATTTTCTTTTTTTAAAGATTTGTTTTTGCTTTATTGATAGTTACAGTGAAGACGGACAGGAAAGAGGGAGAGAGAGAAGGGGAGAGACATGCAGCAAAGGTTGTCATGAACGGGACTCGAACACGCAACACGCCATCAGGCTAGAGCCTATATTTGGCATGCGCCTGGACCACTAGGCCAGCGGGCGCCCTGCTGTATTGGTGTTTAGTTTTAGAAATTGAACTACGTCTATGATTCCAGTCAGTGGGCACTGTTTTGCAATATCAGGTGCCAACATTACTTAAGTAAATGTACTGTACTACTGTAGTTACTTTACACCCCTGTGTCCATTGTATGCCAAATAGCAGTAAATTATGAAATTCTGTTAAACATTTATTTGTTATCAGTGTGATACCGAATAGAGAACAAATAAATCATTGCACACCTACAGGGCTGGACAACAAGCCAAAACGGGAGGCATACTTTGGTTAGACATAGCTTTGGTTAGACATGAGGATTAAGGTTGGTGAGGGATGCGTTAAGACAACCGGATTAAGGTTGGTGAGGGGTGTGTTAAGGGTTGGGAGAGGGTTAAGGTTACAGGTTTAGGTGTGCTGCGGGGTCTGTGATGCCTAGGGGGTCCTAGGTGTTACTACACAGGGCCGCCAATTGCGCCAAATAGTTAGGATTTTTATTTATTTTTAATTAACCACTTGAACCCTAGCATCCTGATTCAGAGTACTTTAGCCAAAAATACACAATCTAAGATCACAAACAACGAAGCGTTGTGAGCTTGTAGGTCGGTCATTTTCGGCAAAGCAAAACTTGGATTGTTTTTTCCGTACAGTTGCTTGCCTGGTTTTTGGAGGTTGGTTAACTTATTTCTGTCATGACAGTTGCCAACAACCCAGAACATCCCATCGTCTGCACGGCTTGGCTAGTACTCGCAGACCCCCACGCAATCACGCATACTACCGCGGACCACCGCTGCCCCGCACCGAACTCCGCGGGGACCCCTACAGCCTGTACCCGCGGACCACTACGCAGGCTACCACGGGACTTCTTTATACCTGTCAACACTACAGACAGCCTGTGCGTGTCGAATCTAACTAGGAGGTTTTGAGCTGTTACAATCATGACAGAATCACGACAGTTTGACATTGTTCAACCCGTTCTCAGTGCGCAACAGAGACAACTCACTTGCCGTGCGCACTGAGCGGCCGGGCACATATCCCTACCAGCCCAGGTTGTATACCTAGGCCTCTGGAATTCATAGGCAGTCATAGTAGCCAATTTGAATGGAATCTGATACTGACAAACTGACCAAAACCATTCCTTCATAAAATATATAATAATAAAAATAAATAAAATTGTAAAAATAGCCTATCTACAAGCTCACAATAAATCATATTCATATCTCGACACGTTGGGAGCTTGTAGATCTATTTTTTTACTCTGGACCACCACCGCCGCAAATATAAAAGCTGCTGGTAATAATATGACTAGGTCATAATTTCTTGTTTTCTACTGTGTGGGTACTTTAGAAACTCGTCCATCAGTGACATCATCGTTAGGAAGATTTATTTTTAAACAAGATCTGAATCTGAACTGCCCACAGCCCTCCCATGAGACACAAATCGAGTAGAAAAAGAGTGTGGCATTTTATCATGAACATTAGTGAATGAAGATTTAAGATAGGTTGAAAAGTGGTCCTTTAAGGACAACTCCAGACTAAATAACATATAGGCTCACTTTGCTACTTATATTGATCCCAAATGACTTGCCATGGGGTCTGACAATTTTGCAGGAAATGCCCCTGTCATCCAGTTCCCCCAGTAGACCTCATAGAACAGAGAGCGGAGCCCATGAGCATATCACTTTTATGCTATTTGTTGCGTTCAACTTCAAATGTGATTTATTTTTCATCAATCTGTAATTAGTTGTCATTGCACATCCACCCATGCCTTGGTTCTCCCACATGAGGCACCACAGTCTGATAAACAGATGAAATCCAACACTTACTTGACTAGTGCCAAGCACACAATATTGCGTGCTTGGCTTGCTATGGTCTATTCAGTGGTAACTTGGATGAATGGATGGGAAATGAACAGGACGTGATTTTTTTCTGCCTGGCATCCTCCTCAATGTTATCAGATATAGACAAATACATTTATCTTGGATTATTTTTCCAGATTGCGTTTTTGGTCAAAAATATTATATATTCAAGAATCACACGAGTCCTGTGGTTACCTTAGCCCCTGAGATGCTCTGAATTCCTGCACGCAAATTAGGAAGTGGCTCACTCACTGACTCTCAACGTGAATTGTCTTTTATTTGTAATCTGTGCATGTCATGTGTGCATATAAAATATATATTCCCCACCAAATACCCCAGCCACCACAGCATCTTTCATTTGAACTACTTTACTTTGTATAGAAAATAATACCAGCACTCACGTTTTATCCGATAGGATACTTGTTTTATTCAGTTTCCCCCAGCAGCAAACAACAGTATGGACATTTCAGATTTACGCTGAGGAAGGCCTCTGGGCCAAAATGTCTGCACTGTTTGCTGCTGGGAGAAACTGAATAAAACAAGAATCCTATCGTATACAACATGAGTGCTGGTATTCTTTTCTATAGACTGTATCTTCCAGAACCGTGCATCCGATACACTATTACCTGAAATTATTCAACTGAGTGCTTGCTTCTTCTTTCTTCTTCATTTGAATGAATTGTAATGACCAAAAGTTGCTATGATGATTTATCATCATAGCAACGGCGAGCCATTGTTGGCGAGATTCTTTTTCCTAGGATGGTTGTGATCGACTTGCACGGGTAGAATGCCGGCTTCAACCCGGCAGGCAGGCATCGGCGGTCACAACCATTATAGGAAAAAGAACCAATGGTGGTGCTCTGTTGGCTCTGCACCTCTCGCGGCCAGCGAGCGAGCACCACCGTTGTGACTTGTGACCGATGATTCCACCCCAGGTAGAATCCGAGCTTCAACCTGGCAGGCATCGGTGGTCATCCGGGGGTGGTGACTCACCATATGGACTTCCACCATTTCAACAAATAAGCACAAACAAACCACTTCACATGAACATGAATATTGATGTAACCAGGAGATTTGGTGGGGGATATATAAAGCTGCAAACAGGTTTGTGACTAGGGATGCCAAACGACTCATATATGGCCAATCGACGAATCGAGGCCAAAAATCGACGTGTCGAACGACTTTTTTCCTTTTTTTTCTTCATTATTTTTATATTTTTTTGTTGCTGCGCAGCAGTTGAGGAGAACGCAACTATGCATTCCTTTAAGCAACACAACTTCTGCAGCTGCATCCATATGTTTAGAATTTGCACAATGATCAAATCCCAATAATAAAAAATTAACTTTATTTTGTAAACAACGAAACTGAAGGAGCAGCGGCGCTATCGGCTAGCCGCTAGTCCCAACTCTCAAGTGTCTGCAGCCTGTCACGAGTAATGAACTGATACGAGACGCACGTTGTTCCGTATTTTAATGTCGGGTCGGATAATAAATACAGTATAAATGACGGCGGGATTTATTTGACAACTCTATCCTGCTTTATTCACGAGAAGAGAAGAGCGCTCACCGCTCAGAACAGAGCAGACCTGTGGCTGTCAGCTCACTTTACGGCATGTGTAGATGAGCTGGTCTGGGTCTGGGAAGCTCAGAGCTGCAGCCATTGGCTCATGATACGTGCACACGACCAATGGGACAGATCATTCAGTGTTGCTAAGATACCACCCCCCACCACACACACACGCGCGCACACACCCTTGGACGATGGGGTCCACAGCGCTCTGCTCAAAGTAAACTTGCATGCAACGAGCGGCACTGACTGACTGAAAAAATAATAATACAAATAAAAACGATTTTTCGACTCATACGTTTTGAGTCGCGGGAGGCATGAGTCGATAATCGAGTCGATTTTCAACTTTTTTCAACATCCCTATTTGTGACTGTATCATTGTATAACTTCCACTCCCCGCGGAGGTTCCCGTCTCCTGCAGGGAGCATGTGTTTCGGGTGGACTCTAGCAGCTTCAGGGTTGAACACACCCTTGCACTGTTATTGGATAAACCTCCGCCCCACTACCCCACACACGTCCCGAGTAAGTTACAACACATTTTTTTTAGTAATAGTAGTTTATTTGGGTCATTAAGAGGAAAATGGATAAATACAGTGACTACATTTTGTTATCTTTTGAAGAAAAAAGAACACCCCAGCATCATTATACAATGTGAATGATTTCATTTGGGTGTGTTCTAATTAAAGTATTAGTGTTGATTATCGTGTATTAATCTAATTATAGTAAACTAATACTATTATACTAAAAAAATTAAAGATCCAGGGAAAAGAGACCTTTTTACAGTACAATGTTTCAAGTTTACACATGTAAATAAACGCCATAAGAATATTAGTTTTCCTCTTCTACAAAAATAAGTTACTGTTGTGCGTGCCAAAGCTGTCATTCTCTTGTATTTTCTCATACTTTTATTATTTCCCAATTCCCACCAAGGGGTAACCTCGCATCAGACTATGCAGCATTATCTACCTCGGAGGAAACTCTGGTAAGGCCGGCAGTAGTTGGTCTACTGCCGGCTTGTTTAATAGAATCTTACCTGCGCAGGTAAGACACCCAAAGAAGAGGCCGACGCAGTGCGACGCCCCATCACGCACAGCCTTCTATTAAACAAGCGCTCCCCATCACATCTTGTTTTACGGCACGTTGCAAAAATACAAAATGGCTGGCTCGGAATGTCACTCTTGGAATATTTTGGACAGAAAGTAGCTCATAACATGTCTACGGGGGATTTTTATGAAAAACAAGCTCGGCAGATTGAAAGAGGATAATTCAAGCTTGGACTGCAGCTGCAATGTTGGTGAGTTTAACGTCATTTAAGACAAGCAGATCACAAACCAAAAATGATGAATAGGAAGTGGATGGAGCTTGTTGCAACTCTAGATTCAACCCATTGTAAAAAAAATCTAGAGTTGCAAATTGCGGCTAAAAAATGGCATGCTCTCCAACAAACTCACATAGAATATTTGGAAAGCTAGAAAGAGCTGGGAGGGCTAGCTTTGCAAACGGCATGATTTGTACTAGTACTATTGAGCAACTGACATTCTGGATTTTGGATGTGCCTGATGAATATGCTCCAGTTGTGTCTATCATGGAGTAACACTGTAGTAATCTAGATATTCTAGTCTCACTGCACTCTCTCTCTAGTATGTACTCTGAGGAGTAAATGCTATTTGACATCTAACAACACAGTTATTAGTGTCTCACTTTAAGATATGGCATCACAATACATTTCAACAGAAAACAAGCCCTTCCTACAGTCGCAATTTGTGCTCTTTCACAAAGGAGGCAAAGATATTTTTAGCATTGTTTATGTGATTCTGGTCGCTGGGGCAAATGTGTTCTGTACTAATATTGCAATACTAATAACGGTAACACAACTTTAAACTATAGCAGTTTACTAGCCCTAGAACGGCTCTTGTTGTTACATACAGTATGTACAGTATTTCACATACAGAGCCATAGAACACGCTCCTTGATTTGTGGTAGAACTTTAACATGTGCGGCATAAATGTGATAAATTCTCCGTTTGTACTCACCCATTAAATTATTCCAAAAACGTGGAGTGAAAAATGGTCCTCTAGTTTTATATCCATGTGAAAGTTCTGGCACAAAACGCGTATTTAGTGAATTATCTCCACTTTTTCAAGAGATGCACACGGACGCCTTTCTCTCCGGCGAGGGGGGGCACGGGAATATCGATGAACCGATTTTAGATACTTCCTGTTGTTTACCAAAGACGTCATCACAAATTGACCAAGGAAACACAAAAGTTTGGGTCACACAATTGGCAGGTGCTTTGCGATAGGTGCTGGGTAATTAATCACACCACCTGCCAATTGTGTGACCCAAACTTTTGTGTTTCCTTGGTCAATTTGTGATGACGTCTTTGGTAAACAACAGGAAGTATCTAAAATCGGTTCATCGATATTCCCGTGCCCCCCCTCGCCGGAGAGAAAGGCGTCCGTGTGCATCTCTTGAAAAAGTGGAGATAATTCACTAAATACGCGTTTTGTGCCAGAACTTTCACATGGATATAAAACTAGAGGACCATTTTTCACTCCACGTCTTTGGAATAATTTAATGGGTGAGTACAAACGGAGAATTTATCACATTTATGCCGCATCACAAATCAAGGAGCGTGTTCTATGGCTCTGTATGTGAAATACTGTACATACTGTATGTAACAACAAGAGCCGTTCTAGGGCTACATCAGACATGTACTGTTGGAATTTAAAGTGTTACACAGACTTAATTTATCCAAATGTAGACTTCCAGAATACGGCCTAAGCCTATCCAGGGTTAGCTCTAACTCGCCTGTGTGTAACTTCCCTGTCTAAATTGTGGTCAGGTGTGTTTAGAACCTTTTTGACAGTTATTATCAACTCATCCCTTTGATTGATGGAGTGGCACATCTTAACTAGACTAGAGTATCTCTTGACATTATACCGTCTACGGTGAAAATAAGACGATTTTAAAGGTCTGGCAAACGGTTTAATGTCATGTTGTGTTTGTGAACACGAATGTGTAATGCGTAATAGCAGTAACGGGTGTGCGAGCGCGCGTGCGTGTGATGACTAAATAAAATTAAAACACACCGAAGCACATTGATTGAAATTTGACAATCTTGCAACAAACACTGTTAGCCGAACAACTTGCCGATCCCATGGCCTTTTTACACCGACTATGTTATCGCACACGCATTTGATAAAAACTGTAGCCTGCTGCCTTGTGTACACTGAAGCCACTGAGCATACAAAACTGCTGCCATTGCTAGCTTAGCTAGTACTAGTAGCAAGAAGCACGACCGTGTTCCCCGCGTGACGTCAAACCACGTCGTATGTACACATGCATGATATTCATCTGTATGTGTTCGTATTAAATAACAACATGATGATGCCACATTTATATAGCACAAAAAACACATACCTTGCTAAGCTCCAATCCGTTAAAGGCTTTTTCACCTTCCGCCATATTCCATCTGCCGTAAAGACGTGTCGCACTGAGTGTTGTCGTGGTGGATTATTTTTTTGCGACGATTGAGTTAGTGTTTTTTTTAATGGGAGGTTTTGCATAACTGTAATAAAGCACATTTAAGTTTTATCGTATTTTATTTACAATTATGAAATGTTTCAAATTTTTCAACCGACCGTTTTTGCTTCCCATGGCGCTGTCTCCAAATGCTTTGTAAACAACAACAAACATCTGCGCGCTGATAGGCTTCACTTTATACTCCGTCGTACGACGGTGGCGCGTCACGAGAACAGCAGATCTGCAAGCTCACAACGCGTCGCGGGGGCGACGCCTTGTGAGCTTGCAGATCTGCTGTTTTCGTAGATCTGCTATTTTCGTAAATGAACCCCGGCAGGGGTTGGAGTTCAGGGGTGAAGCGTTTGACACAAATTAAACATGGAGTCCATATTTCACGAGAAAGTAAGTGGATGTGATTATTTGACAGATTTAACCGTTACGAGACTGTTTGTCGCTCATTGTGGCAGCTTTACGGCTCGTGCCCGGTGGCGTGTTTAGATTGACTTCAGTCAGTTTTCATCCAGTCAATGTTGAGGCATATCTCCCGTGGCATTTTGCTAATGTTGTTGTTAGCCACATGGCTAATGCTAAATGCACCTGTTATTCGCAAAATGTGGAAAACGAATCATATAAACGTCCCGCACAAACGCCTCTTGAAACAGATACGATGTCATTTGAGGGGATATCAATAATAAGATGGTGCCAGATGCCGATGGTGTTGGCTGTGCATGTTATTTCTAGAATATGAAAGGTAACGAGTGAAGAAAAACGTCTAATCGTCTATAACTTATAGACGATTAGACGTTATTGTATACTATAACATGGTCTGGGCAGTGGGCACGTTCCAGGCCCAGTCAATGGTGTTACAAGATGTGTGTGTGTGTGTGTGTGTGTGTGTGTGTGTGTGTGTGTGTGTGTGTGTGTGTGTGTGTGTGTGTGTGTGTGTGTGTGTGAGATAAATATAAATTATCTTGGTGATGGTGATTGACTGACTCAGTTCTTAACTTCTTCGTCCAACAATAATCAGAACAACCCTAACAATTGCCTATATTTGTATGTGGGCTTGTTTATATGCCTCTTACCGGTATGTACAGTAGATCAATAGTTGGTGGCTGGCAACTTCAGTAAACTTCAGATTTAGTTGTTTTCTTTTCCCACAGCAAGAGGGCTCTCTTTGTGCCCAGCATTGCCTAAATAACCTTTTGCAAGGTGAGTATTTTACTCCAGTGGACCTGTCCTCAATTGCTCATCAGCTAGATGAAGAGGAACGGATGAGAATGGCAGAGGGAGGGATGGGCAGCGAGGAGTACAGGACCTTCTTACAGGTAAGATGACGCATATGGGTACGGGTACTACTGTGTTTAGAAATCTGTTGTTTGTTTGTTTTTTTGGGGGGGGGGGGGGGGTGGACTCAGCTGCGTGCTCAATCGACAAAATGTTCCTTAAAAGGGTGACCAAATAGAGTATTACAGTATTAGAGAGAGTATTACAGAGAAATAATCTACCATACATGTTTTGTTTTATCATACTTTCCCCTGATGACTCTTTTTCAGTCGAAACATGTTGGCTTATTTTAACTTTTCTAAAGTACATTTATTTTTATCCACCTCTCATTTTAACCTTTTGAGTGCTCTGATTGCCGCCTTTTCTAGTACGTTTTGTTTTATGTTTATTACTGAAGCCGTTTGATTAATTTTTCAGCAACCATCTGGAAACATGGATGACAGTGGTTTCTTTTCAATACAAGTGAGTTTTATATAAATCATTTTCCTTGCTGTCAGCCTGTCACCATAATCATAATTCATCATATTTAATTATGAATAATTGAAATGTACATTATGCCATGTCTCAATATACAACTTTTTTGTATAACAATATTGTCAGGTTATTAGTAACGCTCTGGGAGTGTGGGGTTTGGAGCTAATCCTCTTCAACAGCCGGGAGTATCAGAGTCTATTGATAAATCCAATGTAAGTTTTCTGTTTTCTAAACAAATACATTATGTTTTTAGATATCATGCATTTATCCTAAAATTCTGCTTCTGTGTTTCAGAAATGAGAACGCCTTTATTTGCAACTATAAGGAACACTGGTTCACAATACGAAAACTTGGACAACAGGTATCAGGTTTTTTTAAATGCCATTTTATGTAGTCAACAAGACTTAATTCTGTGTACTTTTAAATTACCAATGATGTAATGTAGTTTCATTAATCATTTTTCTTATATTTTTGTAGTGGTTCAATTTGAACTCACTTTTGACTGGACCAGAGTTGATTTCAGACACCTATCTTGCCCTCTTCCTTGCACAGTTACAACAAGAAGGTAATGTTGAATCAACACATGCATATTTTCATGTTAACATGCAGAGATTATTGACCATATTAATACAGTGAACATTTTCTTCCTATGCTATGTTATACTCTGGGGATGAGCAACCCTCTGATATGACATACAGTAACAGCAAAAGGTCTGCTGTGTGAGAATATATTCAATTACAGAATTGTGTCTTTGTGCAGGCTATTCTATATTTGTTATCCGGGGAAATCTACCAGAGTGTGATGCAGAGCAGATTCTTGGGCTCATGAGAGTGCAGCAGCAGCAACGCCCAAGGCTTATCGGAGAAGACGAGGCCCAGTCAAGTAGCAGTCAGAGGTATGAGTGTTCCAACTGACCTGAGGGACCCCAGCACTAAATTGAATTCCCTGCAATATACTTTAAAATTGCTTTACATACTGTAGTGTAGTCTATTCATTGATTAGTGCTTTTGATAGTGGCATCTTTTTGTTTATTCTGAGAAGTAGACCTCCAGCTCTGGGTCAGCCTGAGACAGCCATACCGGAGGATGTGGTTGTGGAAGAAGATGAGGAGGAGTTGAGGAGAGCCCTGGCACTCAGTAGACAGGACTTGGAGGTGGAAGATGAAGAGGCTGACCTTCGGCGGGCCATACAACTCAGCATGCAGGGTAAGGAATTAATTATCTAAAAGCACCAGATTCAGAGTCCAGTTAAGTTCTAGTATGTGTATGGTTAGAGGAGCAGGAACAGGCTCTTGTCCACAGAACCCTGCCCCTTAAAAAAGTATTAACGTTAGATTGGTCAAACTGATTGTATTTATAAAATAAATAAATAAATAAAATAAAACCATTTCTATTTCCATATGTATAGCTTGTCAGTTTGACAAAAATCACACCTGTGTGAAGTGAGGGGCGCTAATATATTAAAGTCTAACTCATGTTTATTAGGTGATGTAATGCCGGGCGATGTAAAACAAACATTGAACTAAAAACAACTAAACCTGTATGTAGGAGGGGCTAGCGCCCCTCAAAAATGTCAGATCAGTGTTGATGAATATTGGTGCTTTTCCATGTTATACTTCTAAAGGGGCAGTGATGAGCAATAAGTCTTTAGAGTCCAAAATGGGAAACGTTAAGACGACCAGCCTGGCAACAGCTGTTGGTGGAAAATCAGAGGGTGCCCAGACTGAGACTCTCACAGCGGAGGAACTGCGAAGGAGGAGACAAGCCTACTTTGATCGGTGAGTTTGTCTCCTCGTGAAGTGCCACAGGATCTTGGTTTATGGGATATAGTCAAATAAATTGTTAATTTAAAAAAATCTATCTCAGGCAATCCCAACAGCAACCAGTTCAGCCTACCATTCCTCAACAAGCAGCAAGTGAATCAACAAGCTGCTCAGGTACGTTTTTTTTGTAGTTAACCACATGAACTCTGGTGTCCCTATTCTGGGCCTGCCATAATAGGCAAACATTCTGATCTACAATCTCACGAGTGACGCACAAGTGAGATGGCAGATTTTTTCGCAATTTGATGTACAATACATACAACATTTGATGTACAATACATACAACAAAGTATATAGGGTTTAAGTGGTTAATGAGTTGCATTTCATTTATTAGACTACCTGTGTGTTAATCTCTAATTGTATCTTATTTTAATATTTCTAGGATCACAGAATAGTGGTTGTGAGGATGGCCCACAGAACAAGCCTAGCCAATGAAGTGGAGAAAGGTTCCCCCAATGGCCTATGTTGATTACCAACTGCCTCGACCGGCAACCCCATAAAGGGGTGGCCCTACTCCTTCCTCTAAACCTTTGCACATGCGAACATAGTGACCAGCTAGAAGGCGGTCACAACTCCCCTGGTTAGTTCGCTGATGGGCTATAGGGAAGACATGACAAATGGCAGCAGCTAGTTGAATCTAACTTTGAACTAGCACTGAGGCAAGGAAAAGGGTTAATACAGAAATCTGATGCAGTTAGTCCAAGTCTGTAATGGCCTTTTTACCATAGCGCCTTCTATTTCTAATTTTGCTTTTCTTTCGTATTCTTGTTTTTTCTCTGGAAGAGACGGAAAGATGTCTTCAGCATACAAGGATCTGATGGTAGCTCTATCATTGGATCATGTGTAACATTTGCCAACGTATAGGTGTTATAGGGGACCAGTAGTTAGATCACAGATATAAGTTTGATACTGAGGGGCGGAGCCCCTTGCCTTCTATTGTAGTTGGTTTGTAAGACATCTTGACCTACACCCCACCCATGAAAATATGTATTGTTGGTAATTAAAACAGCTGAAACATCTTTTAGGTATACTTTGGCCTGGCACTGATAATCGTATGTGTCTGGCACACTGAGCTTTATAAGTATTTTGACAGGAAAATTATAATATAAAAAACCTTTTGATAAGGGTCCACTCCATACTATATCATCAACTGTGGGTCTGCTTAAAGTACAGCTTAAACACATTTGTTGTTTTGTATTATTAATTCATTTCAGCAAATGAAGAACCATTACTCTGTTTGAGATATTTCATACAACCAGCAGGTCAGTTTTATGTTGTTTTCAGGTGCTCTTCCAGCTAGCAATGAAATGTCTTTGTACTTCTATGTATATGCACTTAAATTGATGATCCATTTAGGCGGCATCTGAAAATGGACGTGTAAGCCTGATTTATACTTAGTTGCGTGCCAGTGTTGCATGCTGAAAATAGCAGATCTACAAGCTCACATGTGTCGTGAAGCTACATGTGAAATCCCAGGGGGAAAATTGATATTTTGGCATATACTGTAATTGAATACATAGTTGTCTTATCACTTTACCTTCAAATATATATTTTTAATACTATTCCTCTATGGGGAAATGATTCATATAAGAAGTGAAGGGGAGAGGAGATGTGTGACTTATGTCAAAGTTTCTTATCTGGCAATTGAGTTTGAGTTTGGTTCTCTGATTTAGGCCTTCGATCCTTTTCCCCACGTTACTTCTTCTGAGTATGTATTCAGCTGTGGTAAAGTTATATTTGCTAACTAGATGAGCAACTGAGAATAAGATACTCTTGGATTATGTTGGTGTAATAGAGGAAGTTAATACTCATTTATTGATGACTTTGGGTCCGGATCTCCGGAATAACCGCATGCAGTATACAGTACTATGTCCTGTCAAAATACTCTCCTTCAAATGGGAGGGAGGGAAGCACCTTGTGCCAAAGGTGTTGTAGCTCTTTAGCTGTTGGATGAATGAAGATATATTTTAAATTAAATATGATTGTGTGGACTGCAACTGCACAGTGTGTATTATTAACCTCCACAAAAATAAGGGCATAGAACCAAAACAAAACATGTGTCCAAATAATTTTAAGAGCTCATCGTATTTTCTTTGCAGTTGCATTCTGAACATTACTTTGGTTTACCTTTTTCCAGCTCTCATAATAAAGTGCTACAAACTTGAATTTGGTCCAACAAGCTGATCAAGACAAGAATGGACACCAGTAAAGTGGCAGAACAATACGTTTGTTTACAGTTGTGTCCATGGAATTTGCTGGTGGGTTTTTGGCATGTGCCATTCAAATTCAGTATGGACCCCATGTCCGCATAGAATCCACTTCCTCAGATACAATACTGGACCCATGTTTGAAATGTCGTATCGTAGTTGACCTCCACAATGATTCCATAATTTCCTTAATTTTCTTGGTTTGGTCGAAATGTTATTTTATTTTTATTCAAACTGCAGTTATGAACGAATATAATAGTAAAAGCAATGGTAAGTGGGTTTTATATGGTTGCATTATTTTTCCTCACTTCCTTACATTCTTGCAATAAGTAGTGTTCATGTTTTTATATTCACATCCATGTTATTGCAGGACCTAATTTACAGTATTCGATTTTCTGCCCACATTAAAATGTAATTCACACCCACTGAAATGTCTAATGTAATTTGTTTTATTTCAGTGTAGTCAGGAAGAGGTTCATGCTTGACTACCGTATATATTAGATACTTAAGGCAAGACTGAATAGTAGAAAAACAGATGTAAATCTATTTAGATAAACAAAGTGGGCTGCATAGTTAATATGTAACCTTTAAAGCACACTTGCACTTTGTCTCCCCAAATAATGCTTTGAGTTTTTGGACATTGCATCTATGTTAGTGAAGCTGAACGGTACGTCAATTAGGGGTCTCACTATTTATCATGACAAATTTATTTTTATTTAAGCAAGCAATAACTGCTGTTTGTTGCATAATGATTGGTGTATTTTCCAATGATTTGTTTAAATATATGGTATTTCATGGCATATTTGTATCAGTTATGCAATGTTATTAATCTACCTTTAGTGTACATTTTTTGTGATTATATTGTAACTGGTTGTTTAATTATTCTGAATATTTATATAAACCAGAGCTTTTCAGATTGAGCTGATAAACCATTCCAGAACACATGATGGTTGTACAAAAAATGAAGATGGGACTCGTTTTCATCATAACTTACATATGCACCATGGACTCTGTCCACCAAACACAAATGTCAAGTCCCAATATGACGGATCTTGCTTTCAACAATATGGACTTTGCCATGAACCTCTACAGAAAAATATCCAGTTACAATGACGAGAACATATTTTTCTCGCCCTTGAGCATCTCATCATCTTTTGCTACTCTGTCTATGGCCGCTGGTGGTGTCACACGTGAGGAAATAATGAAAGGCCTCAATCTGGCCCAGTTGGAACAGGTTGGTCTGCCAGAATTCATCCCACAACTTTTCCAACACCTTCATGGGAACATCACACATGGTGGATCTCTGCAACTGGACCATGGCACAGCCCTCTTTGTAGACCTAAAGTTTGAGGTACAGAAGACCTTCAGTGACCAGATCAAGATCTTTTTTAATGCTGACATCAACAATGTGGACTTTGCAGACACAAAAGCAAGTATAGCCACCATCAATGACTATATCATGCAGAGGACTGGGGATAAAGTGAAGGATGTGATAACCAGCATGGAGCCACTGACCCAGCTCATGCTTATCAACACTATATTCTTTCAGGGTAATGGTTACTTATGTTTATCATATGTTATGTTTTAACACCTCAATATTTGTGTATTACCGGTACTTATTGTACATTTCTATTATTTATTCTACACAGGAGCATGGGAAAACCCTTTTAACTCCAATCTGACACAAAATGGACCCTTCTACATTGACAATTACAACATTGTCCAGGTGCCAATGATGTTTTATGAAGATAGCGTCTACACAATGGAAGATGTTCCACTTGGTGCTAAAGTGCTGAAGCTCCCATACCAGAAAGGCGTTTCAATGCTTATCCTGCTGCCCAACAAGGGAATGGACTACACACTAATTGATGATCAGATCACTGCCAAGAGATTCATGAACTGGATCACAAAGCTGCAAAAAGAGTAAGTTCACAAAACCCTTGTTCAATGACACATTATGCTGCAACATTGTGTCACACTGATTCTCCAAGACCACCATAAGAGAGAACCTGTCTGCAATTTGCAACTGGTCTTAGAAAAGGTCTTGTTTGGTCTTCAAAGCTTGACACCAGAAAGGACCCCCACCGCAAATGCTTGCTATACTTGAACTTTATTGCTACTAGTGTTCGCATTTTTTATTGTAGGCCTATATGTTTTTAAATATCTTGATGAATTGAATACATAGGACCACAATGGAAACAATCCCTTATGACTTTTTGTGTTATCCTTTTAGCATTGTTGAACCTCTGTTCTATTTTACAAACTGAAAGTATTCAATCAATCAATAAAGGTTCCAGTGGGACCCCAGCTAAATGGTTGATAGTTGGGAACCAAATGCACCTTTGAGTCTGTAAGTGTAACCCTCATGTCTGACTCTTATGAGTCTGGAACTCTACAAATGGAACAAAAATACACCCCTACAGTATGGGTCAATTTTATTTATTTATTTGACAGGGACAACATTTCAGTTTTCACTTCCATGTAAATGTGCCAGAGTTAGCCATAAGCTAATTTACATCTGTAGTCCCTGAGCAGGCTCTTAAAATGGTAGTAAAACTAAACATACAATGACACATACAGTACAATACAATGCAATACAGATAAAATAAAGACAGAGTGTATAGTGTTCCAGCACACAACACCATGCGTTGATGCCATGTGTGCAACTGTGCATATGTGCAAGCACCCAACACTATACCCATACAAAAACACATTACAATACAATACAGGAACAGATCAACAGGGGACAGAACAACTGCAAAGTGAAGTGAAAAATGACACCGGTGATGAATACTAAATTTTGGTTCAATTAGTATGATTAGTTGGTAGAATATAGGGGTCTGTGGACTAATACATACATTAGGCCTACTGGGTGACCTTGAAATTAAAATGCTTGAAAATCACTCCATGATCAGTGTGTTCCTGTACTGTATTCTTATTTATAGAAAACTGGAAGTCAACATGCCCAAATTCAGTATGGAGGAATCCTATGCACTGCACCAGATCCTGCCAGATTTGGGTGTCTCCAGCATCTTCAGTGAATCCTCCAATCTCACAGGGCTGAGTAAAGACAAAGGCCTCAAAGTGTCAGAGGTACGTTGGTCAGTTTACTGTAGTCCTAGGAACCCAAGAAAATAATCCTTGGTTGTCTACTCCCCGACATTGCACCAACATAAGAAAATAGCAAAAATAGCAATAAAATAACACTTGGATTATATCTAGGCCTACCATAATAATACAAAAAAAACCTTTCTATCTGTGGATGTAGGTTCTGCACAAGGCAGTGATCGAAGTGGATGAGGCTGGGACGATCGCAGCAGCTGCAACATCAGTAGGCATCACTGCATATTCCTTACCACGGACCTTCACCATCAACAGACCTTTCTTCTTCTTCATCTACCACGAGGAGACCAACAGTCTGCTGTTCATGGGCAGAGTGATAGACCCCACCAAAAAGTAGCCTTGATTCTGCATCTTGTTTATAGTAGGCTAGAATACTCGTGAGTCGTGGCTGGTCTATCTTTCAAATAATACATTGTTTCGGGACACCTAGGCTGAAAATGCCTGACAATCACAGCAGTGTGTCGCGGGTTCAAATCCCGATCCCAACCTTTGCTGCGGGGGTAACTCCCCATCTCTCTCCCCTCCCGTCAGTCTACTGTAGCTGCTATAAATAAAGGCATAAAATCCCCCCCAAGCCCCCCAAAAAGGTTGTTTGAATGTAAGAGGTAGATGTTGTATCTAGATTAATTTGATGTTGCATGTAATTTGTTGTACATTGCTACAATTCTATTGTGAAAGTAATGTGTGTGTGATGTCTGTCCATAATTGCTTAGGACAATAAAGAATTATAATGTTATGCCTGGGATTTGATAAAGATTCTGTTCAAATAATATATGATTATAATAGTAGTAGGCCTATGTAGCCTATAATGCAAATTTTTATTGAAGTATTTATTAACAGTTTGCAGAATTTCAGTACATTTCAAGCACAACTCAATACAAAAACTGTTAACTGAGTGGACGAATAAAGCACTGTCTAAACTTGTTTACAAGAGGGTCCGTCTTGTTCAATTCATCATAAAAAAAAACAGAAAATCTGACAATTCAGTCACACAATTCAAAGTTAATTTTATATGGTCCCAAAAGCTCACTCCTGTTAACTGCAGACTAGTTATGTATAACGTTACTTACTAGCAATATTTATTTTTATAAAAGAAAGCAAGAAAACAAAACCTTTATTCTGAAATATAAAGTTCCGGCGGAACTATGGTGTAGTCCCCTCATAGCCCCTCCCCTTTTTAACACGTGATAACTAATGGCTGCGCCCTCGTGTTACGTGTGAGTGTAGTCAAACGTGGTAATATTTCAAAGAAAACAACTGACAACAGTTTCAGGTGGGTCTAAAATTAGTTCCTCTTGTGTTTCTGTTTTAAAATTACTATATTGATCTAACGTTACGTTCGAAAAGGAACCCAGGGATTGGATTCAACTCATTCAAGTCGCCGCAGCTGGGTAAGTCAGCCGCAGTCTTTATGATTTTGACGCTGACATTCCAAGACACTAATATTTTTACTGTTACATCCTGATCTCATACACGGGAATACGAGAGTAAATGCTTGTGTTCCTTCTTCACAGACAAACCATATTAATAATACATTATCTTCGTTTGGGAACCTTGGTCACTCCGGTTCTGAACGGCGCTATGATCGTATAATAAAGTAACAAATCGTAACTAAAAATAACTTACCAAGTATTGTACAATGACAATAGCACACTGTGAGGTGCCGTTAAGTGTTGCATGTGCATGGATTTGGTTCTAACTTCTCTTAAGTATAGAGTATAGACAACACTGCGCGCGCGCGCGTGTGTGTGTTGTGTGATTCTGTCAGAATCGATACGAGAGTCAAAATCTGTGTGTGTGAGAGTGAGAGAGAGATAGAGGGAGAGGGAGTAATGTGGCCGTGTAGGTCCTGCCTTAATGTCAAATTATGTCATGTAACCGCTCCTATCCAGCAGAATAACAAACGCTCCAACTGATATCTCGAGGTTATTTATTTCCCCAAGACAACGTGAAAAACTGCAAAACATAATATTCTTTTTAAACACAAATTAAACATGAAATATGAATGTCCTCGTCAGTCAATCATGATGTCCTTTTAAAGTGTCCATGAATCATGAAATGTCCGGATTATAAACAAACACAATGAAATGTACACAAACAATTAAACAAACGACAGAATTACAACACTGTTTACAGACAAAGAAAACAACATGTAACATACCGTGTGTGCCTTCTGCAGATTATTTTAGGAGAGCTACGTTATCTTCTCTTATATTCTTTATTTAAGGACACTCTTTTTAGACTTGGCTCCTTACACCACTGAAACACAGCTTGTTCTGACTGAGTTCAGCTCACACAGGTGCAATCAATGCTGCCTCACTCTAATCACAGGGCTCTGCTCCTGCATGCCCTTCTAGGTCATAATGAACAGCAATAAAAGACCAGGCACCACACACAGCATACAAATACAATGTACCCAAATAAACATACATATAATGTTCACATATTATACATTTTCAGAAAGGTAAGCAATAAAATATTACAAAATACCCAATGCTGGGACAGCTACATGTCACAACTGCCTTAATGTCAAATTATGCACTAATACATACATTGTTATGCATCAACTGTAATATGCACTCAGTGACTCAACAACAACCTGATTTGTCCTTGCTGTTTCATAGGAAAAATGAAGACGAAAAAGTCTCAGATGAAAAAGAAGAATTCAAAGAATATATTCTTTGGATCACGTAATAAGTCAGATAAACGGGCGATCCATGTGAAAGGCAGTTGGAAAGCAGTCGCACTTGACCCCAGTTTCTTCTCTGAGGAGAATGGGGGAATGGGGGGAATAGTGTGTTTTGAGGAGTTGACCGACTACCGTCTGATGGACTCTTCTAAGGTTGGTAAAACATCAGAACTGAACAAAAAGGAGAAGAAAGCCAAGAAAAGAAAATCAAGTGAGATAGATGATGATGGAGGGGAAGTTGCAGAGGAATGCGAAGGAGAAGACGACACGACTGAAACAGCCAAGAAAGTAAAGAAAAAGAAGAAAATAAGGGGAGTGTCTGGAGAGGAGTCAACTAAACCAGATGACATTCCTGTAGAGAGTTCAGTGAGTGGTGAAGAGAAGAAGGAACAGCCTCCTTGTCCTAAGACAGATGCAGATGATGACACAGTGGAGGATGGGGCTTCTGAAAAGAAGAAATTGGAAGAGCCTCCCAGTATTGAAATGGATGCCCAATCAGAATCAACGACGAAAAAGAAGAAGAAGAAAAGGCAGAAAAAGAGGCAGGTAGATGCAGATGGCACAGTGGAGGATGGGGCTTCTGAGGAGAAGAAATTGGAAGAGCCTGCCAGTTCTGAAATAGATGCCCAATCAAAGACGAAAAAGAAGAAGAAACGGCAGAAAAAGAGGCAGGTAGATGCAGATAATGACACATTGGAAGTTGGGGCTTCTGAAGAGAAGAAAGTGGAAGAGCCTGCCAGTTCTGAAATGGATGCCCAATCACAATCAAAGACGGAAAATAAGAATAAAATGCAGAAAAAGAAGCTGGAAGAAAAGCCAACAGCCCCTGAGGTACAGACGGAGCAGGAATCTCAAACAGATCTTGATGTTCAGGTAACCGAACAGCCCTCACAGGACCAAGTTTCAATTATCCCCAAAAAGAAGGCAAGAAACTGGTCGAATGCTGCCCTTTCAGGCTCTGATGTGAAAACTGATGTGAGTGCATGGAAGGGTCTATTTGTTCCAGCCCCTGTGCTTAAAGCTCTGCGCAGCCTTGGTTTTGGATCCCCCACCCCCATTCAAGCTCTGGCATTGCCTCCAGCCATCAGAGATCACATGGACATTGTAGGAGCAGCAGAGACGGGTAAGATGACATTGATAAACAAAAATAATCAAGATCTTACAACATTGTCCAAGTTATCCATTCCATAACTGTTTTGGCATAACACATCCTACTGTATTCCCATTTAATGAAGCAAATGTGTAATTCACAGGTAGCGGTAAGACACTATCTTTTGGTATTCCCATGATCCACCACATCCTGGAATGGAAGAAAGGCACCGAAGAAAAGGATGATGTTGATGAGCAAAATAAGGCAATCACAAAGGTGGAGAGTCTCTACATTCCAGATATGGATGAGTCCACGAAGGCAGGTGATGACGAGGATGATAATGATGAGGCAAGTGTTTCCAGTGTTGAAATAGATGCTGAGTTTACAACAGAACAGGGTGGAGGGTCTAATGTGGATGCTGAGGAGGAAGAGGATGAAGGCATTGCAGGAGAAGACAAACATGATACAGATAATGATGATGATGATCAGATGGAAGAAGATGACAAATTGGATGAAGATGATGACAAATTAGGATGTGTTAAAGTCATTGAGAATATAGACTTTGAAGATACAAAAGAAACAAGTGGAAGTCAAGGTCGACCTCTTCTCGGACTGGTTCTCACCCCAACCAGGGAGCTGGCTGTTCAGGTCAAACACCATATTGATGCTGTGGCGAAATTCACTGGTACGTCTGACCTCACCAAGCAGATCTTTATGAAAGGTACAGTTTGATTCCCCTATTTTATTCTATAATTTCAAACCACCCTTTTCTTTTAATTACCGGTTTGCAGGTATAAAAACAGCTTTAATTGTGGGTGGAATGGCAACAGTGAAACAGACAAGGATGCTCAAGCGCCAGCCCGAGATCGTTATCGCCACTCCTGGACGCCTATGGGAGTTGATCAAGGAGAAGAACCCACACCTTCAGAACCTCAGACAGCTCCAGTAGGTCACAAAGACACAAACCTCACATAGACACACACATCAGTCTATGGACTATAACGAATTGCCAAAATAGCTCACCTACAAAGTCATTGCGGCATGTTGTAAACTTGTAGATCATGTATTTAAAAAAAAATCACACCCGTGTGAACTGAGTGGTGCAACTACACATTTATTGTTATAGTTACTGTACTGTAAGGTATTTGTAAAATTTGCCTCAAGTTGTAAAACATTAGAACCAGGAAAGCATCTGTGTCATTTTACATTTTTGGTTAAGTACTCTAGTCTGTGCATGAATTTCAAGGTTTCTCAACAGTGTCACTTGAAGGTCTCACGCACGCACGCACATACCGCGGTCATGCACGCACGCAGCATTGATGTTTTATTTGTGGATATAAATTATATATTTCCCCTCAAATATCTTAGTTTGACCAACATTGTTAATGTGAAATAGTTTCAAGATGCTTATTTATTTAAATTGTGATAATTGCTATAGCTATTGGAGCTCTGATGGTCCCACCGTCCCAGACAGAAAGGGGACGTAAAGAGGAAATTAATATGCCAGGGTAGAAGGCATCATGACTGGGGGTGACTGGGAGGAGTGACTGGTGTTGACATCGCGGATCGTCTGACTCTGCCAAAACGGAACAGTTACCCTTTAAAAAAACACCTCCATTCAGTTTCATTGTAACTGAGATTTTCGATCATAATTTTTTAATACTGTATTTAGCTAACGAGCGCAAATGTTCGATGCTAATTGACAATGCTACTGTGCTACTACCATAGAGCTCAGGGGAAAAAATGGCTACTCTCAGCCGCACAAGAGGAGATTAGACCCCATCCCTCCCAGAGAAAATCCCATAGCCTGGAAGGACGATCGGCCTGGCTTGGCCAATGACCTTGGCCAACGACTCGTTCGAGTGACTTTGAATTTAATTTAATTTAATTTAATTGACTGGTGGGTCCGTGCCATAGAGTATGGTCCGTACGGGAGATCCTATAGTTTACAGGACCGAAATGAACGAATCATTTTAGTGAACGAACGAACGACCGATCCGTTCACTGAAAAGAACGAAAGTTCCCACCACTACCGCGTTCATGCACGGCACTACACACACATGTGCGTGCGCACACCACTGATGCACGCATGCGCAAACCACTGGTGCTCACTGATACATACATACAGGTACATACATACACAGGTACACGGACATTGCGGCTTGTAGGAGTGGTTGCACCACTCAAAAATTACTTTTTTTTTTTTTTTACATTTTTGCCCCTAATTAAAAACATGATAAGTAAGTAGTTTGACTTTGAATCTCATTCTGTTTGTTCTACAGATGCCTTGTCATTGATGAAGCTGACCGCATGGTAGAAAGAGGACACTTTGTAGAGCTGGAGAATCTGCTGGAGATGCTTAACACCATTCACTTCAATCCCAAGAGGCAGACGTTTGTATTCTCTGCCACCCTGACCATGGCCCACAGCCTTCCCACTCGCCTCTTGCAGAAGAAGAGGAGACTAGATAAGAGGAGCCAGCTGGAGATTCTCATGGCGAAAGTGGGCATCCGCTCCAAGCCTAAAGTCATTGACCTGACCAGGAAGGAGGCTACAGTGGAAACTCTGATAGAGACAAAGATCCACTGCGATAAAGACGAGAAAGATTTCATCCTGTATTATTTCTTGCTCCAGTACCCAGGGCGTACCATGGTGTTCGCCAACAGCATCGACTGCATAAAAAGGCTCACATCTCTGCTGGTTATCTTGGACCGTACCCCACTACCGCTTCATGCCAATATGCACCAGAAACAGCGCCTCAAAAACCTGGAGAGGTTTGCTGAGAGGGAGAGGTGATTTACAGATAAATAAAAATGCAGTTGCAGTCAAAAATAGTTTTGCCCCTTTTGGGATCAGTTTGATTTATTCAATATGCACCCATTTATTATCTTCTACAAGCTCAAATCATCAAACATTGTGAGCTTGTACATCGGCTAATTTTGATGGGTATACTATGACATGCCAGGTTGAAAGTGGTTAAACATAAACACCTTTTTGAGTGGTACTCACAGCTTCCATAGTTTTACTTTCTTGTCATCTGAAATACTGTAAATCTTTCAGCATTGTCCATCTCCTTGATTACCATATTGACCATTTTATTACATTTTATAAATGCATTTGCAGTTGTGTCCTGCTAACCACTGATGTGGCTGCCAGAGGACTGGATATCCCCAATGTTCAGCATGTATTTCACTATCAGGTATACCTTTTCACAATGTCATTATTTTATAGGAACTGCATACAATAAACGCATTGCACTAGAATTGGCTAGAAATTGATTTCCATCTGTAGACCCTGGGTGGAAAGGAGGTTAGGCTATGTACAATTATCTTTATTACGTCACCATCGAAAGCCAGTTATATACCGGCATTGATACATAGCTTCATTACGTCATACTCTATCAGTATATAATATACCACGAGCATACGCATAAAAACCCAGCACAACCACCTTACCTGCACGCTCTGCTTGCACAAGTAATTACAAGCTGTTCTAATTGCCACATTCATATTAGGTGGCAACTATTGTACAATCAAAGAGGAACATAGTGTTTTTAAGTACCTCTTTCTTTTCATTCCAGGTTCCCAGGACATCAGAGACGTATGTGCACCGTAGTGGACGGACAGCGAGAGCTGCCAAGGAAGGTCTCAGTTTCCTCCTAATCGGCCCAGATGACATGATGAACTTCAAGAAGATTTCCAAGGCTCTTGGGAAGGATGAGGATCTTACTGTGTTCCCCATAGAGTCCAAATGTATGACAGCCATCAAGGTGAGATTTAACCAATAATACTTGACTGCTATTAGCTCACAGTGTATACCACAAAAGACTATAGACACTTTATGCCATAGTTCTTTACCAGGCTTTCCACCTTGTGAGATGAAAAAAGGCTGGGAACGAGGTTAGATTACAGAAAAGGTAAGGTGCTGTTATCTGAGATATTGGCACCTAAGAATAGATTAGAATGTCTCAGTCAATCACAATGTCAAAATTCAACATTAAACGGACACTATCACGATTTTCACACATGTGCCAGGCTAGTACTTGCCTGTGAAATGCATCATGGGAACTGTAGATAAAAGCTTAAACAGTATATATGTTTTTATCATAGTGTTGTTTATACTATGATAACCATACTGAATTGCACAACTTGATGGTGATAGTGAGTCCTGTTACGCTGAGATCTTTGTTATTATGTGTGTGTGTGTGTATACTTTAATGTGTAGGATCGCGTAAACCTGGCCAGGAAGATAGAAAAGATCGAGTACCACAACAACAAAGAGAAGCAGCACAATTCTTGGTTCACAAAAGCAGCGGAGGCCCTAGATATCGATCTGGATGATGACCTCTTGCTTGGTAAGTCCAACTAGCTACAGTATACAAGCAAATTCAGTTAATTTAACCACCTGATCAACCTTGATCTAGACTTCATTGCATGATGATGTCGCATGGCAAAAACGAGGCATCACAACACATAATTCGTAATTTTTTGCCACACAACCGTATGAGGGAGTATAAATTAAGTATATAGGCCTGGCCTGCTGTACTACTGTACATAGCTGTCAATGTTAAATTGCCCGCACGCAAACAATTATTTGCACTATTAATAGCAAGAATAGGAATACCACAATAATGGTGGCACAGTTGGTAGTGCTGTCGCCTCACAGCTAGAAGGTCCTGGGTTCGATTCCCGCTCGGGGAGCTGTGGGTGCTGGCGGCGTGTTTCCTCCTCCGCGTCATCAGTGCCCATACCCGAAGGCGGGGTTGGCGAAAGGGCCTTTCTGTGTGGAGTTTGCATGTTCTCCCCGTGTCCCCTAGGGTAGGTACCCTCACAAAAAACATGCAGTAATCCTGGTCTCTAAACTGCCTCCCCCTGGCCAGCCGGGGCGCCTGATGGAGGGGAAAGGAACTGGTTGGAATAACGTGTTCCTTCCACGCGCTACGTCCAACCAGGGAAACTCCCCCCTGTCAGGTGTAAAGGAGCAACTTGGACACTGGTGAAAAATGGGTTACAAAATCGTGGGATAAAACATATATTTAAAAAAAAGGAATACCACAATAATGCAATGATGATTATGAACCAGCAACAGATTTCACATAACCAGAAAACGTTTGGAGGGTGCATTTTTTACCCCTTTTTCCAAGCTGAAATGGCACTTAAACTGCAAGGCTGCATGGCTGTGATGTTGACAGTCAGTAACTTCTAAAGGCCATGTTCTGAGTTCAACACCAAAAATTCAGAATCACAGCGCAACTGCGCAATGTGTTGCCTGTTTCGGATGTTAAAGTAAACTGAACTCGGCAACAAAAGTTCTTACACTCCATGTTAGGGAACTCCGTAGCGGGTGGGAGATCCAAATGCAGCCACAACATCAACGATTAAAATGAGTAAAATACAATACCAATTGGTATTATTGAAGTGGAAAAATAATGGACCAAAGTTAAGTTTCAGAACCTTTGTTGCTGAGTTTATATTCATTCATTTCTTTGTCCATTAACTGTGGATATTTGTAGTCTTAGACTGTCTTACCGTGCGGTACATAAACTCCTGTCCGGTGATAATGACAATGACATTAAAGTTGAGTTAAGTTTTATACGGTTTCTCCCTCTAACATTTCACTGTATTTTAGTCTATTGAAATAATGTAGGCTTTGTTGACTAGATCTAGAAAACATTTTTAAGCTCTTGCTCCTAAAATGAGTACATTTATATGGGGAAATCCATGTCAGTGAGAAGCACAGCTTGCCGTGAGTGGGGCTAAGTGAAGAGTGAATTGAATATCATATCTCTGTTTTCAGGTGGTGAACAGAAAGAGGAGCATGACAGTCAACATCAGAAAATGGTAAAGGGGATGAAGAAGCACTTGAAGCATTTGCTCTCCCAGCCTGTTTTCAAGCATGAGATAAAGACCAAGTACCCAACCCAGATGGGAAAGCTAAACCTGCCCCAGATGCGTATGGAAACTGCAATAACGAGTGTCTCAAACCAGACAAAGAAACGAAGACAAAAGAAAACAGACACACCAATGACATGTTGAGTTAATGTGTAATAAATACAGATTGAATTTATGTAATTGTTAAAAAAAAAAAAAACACATAAAAGATATTTCAAAATATCAAAAGCATCTCTGAAAAATGATTTTGTTACATACATTACTTAACATAATGGAATGGGTCAGCTCTTGGGTAAAGAATGTCATAATGGGATGTTTGGTAAAGGAGGTGCAGAGAGGGTTGAGCTCCCTCTGGGATGATGTGGTGGACCAGGTCCCGCGTGTCGCCCTCCATCGAAACAATGTGGATGCCAATACCTAAGGCCTGTGACAGAGCCAGGATATCCACGTGATCACACTCCATTGCCATGGCCTCCACTTCCTAAAAAAAGACCCATATATAGATCACCCACACACTCTATGTAGAGCAAAACATATTCTTTACTACAGTAATCTGGATAGTGTAATGCTAGTCCTACAATTCTGTCTCTAGAGAGCAGCAACATTTTACTAACTTGTTTACAGTAGTCCATTAGGTTGGGTGCCTCCACAAAGTTGGAGAAGAAGTCTGCATGGTTTTGCAGGTGGGCAGAAGTGAGCAGTCGGAGGTACTGAACCATACTGTCCGAGGTTGTCTGTTCATTGAAGACCTTGAGCAGGGTGGCCTCTTGCTCATCAGCCTGGCATTGCTCCACAACCTCTATGAGCTTTAAAAGATAAGACAGTACCAATCATATAATTGTACTAATTCTTGACAGACAACCTGTGAAGATTGGTTGTTTTAATTTTGACACTCGAGAGCACAACCTTGCAGATTAATATTTGGCTCCAAAATATAACATGAAATTGGTTGTTTCATTGTTGGTTCTTTTCTCAAGGCACCAGAATATTGTCATGTAACATACGTGTTTTGGGGTTACTTTATTCCTTGATCCCGACATTTTACAATCTCACCCAACAATGCATTGGCTTAATTACTCAACCAGTGTCATTTATTTTTGCTTTAAAACAACCTTTAACTGCTACTACTTAATCTGCCCCCTGCATCATGTTAAATCACCATACTGTAATTACCTCATTAATGGTGCCTCTAGTATCCCATTTATTTCCCGTTTTATTCTCCCTTTATGTACAGTATGTGTTGAAGGCCAACCCAGAATTATGGTAGAAAACGTATGATTAGTGGTTATAGCTACTTCCTAAAGGGTCTTTTGTCTGTATCATAGTCTGGGCCCAATGGATTACACAATTGTGCCCCTTATAAGTTATACTGATCACATTAATAGTCCGGCAGCCGACAGGCTTTTGTTTAAAGTGGGAAATTGGCTTTAAATATTGTCTATATACATACATGCATGCCCATTTGACATTTTTGCCTTATATAGGATGTTAATGGTATAGGGTCACATAAAACCCCTATAAAAAATGTTCATGGCAACAGCCGGTCAGCAAGTGGATTCATGAATGTATGTATATAGACAATATTTTAGAAGAAAAAGACTATATACCAAATTTCCCACCCGTCCACCTCGGCTGCCAGACTATAATACTCTGTGCCCCCTTTCAACCTCATGAATGACTTCACTGCTTTATGCCCAGCCCATTAGTGCCCCAGTTTGTGACATGTCTTAAATCTCCACTCCAGACAGTCCTCTGCTATTAAGTTTCTGAGTCATCATGACGAAGAATGTGGTCCTCATCGACCTGCAGCAGGGTTACATTTATTAATCAGTTTTATAGACTACTTGTTTGAAAAGTAAAAGGTGATTCACTGTGGTCAGATGATCTTTGAAGGAGCTCTCATCCAATCCGGCAGAAGATACATCTATCCCACTCTTTATTAGTCTTTCCTTGAACCTGAAATGGAATCCATCAAGGCAAGTTAATGATCCATCAAGGCTCATGTGATAAATTAGCTCTGAACAAATTATAATAATCTTATAACTGACCAGTCCAAAGCTCTAACATTTTGCAGAATTGATTCCAGGTGAGCAAAGCAAAAAGCTCTGTAGAAGCAATTTCCATCGCCACGGATCTTTCTCACGGATAAGAACTGGCTGCGTAAATCCTGCAAAGACATCAGGTTTAATTTAAGATTATGAATACATCTGAGCCGCTCATGTAAAAATAGATTGTTATTGATTGCCTTAATAGTATTAGTAAAACACTACAGTACATTGTATTTGGCATCGGTCGTTTGCTCAACGGACAGCGACAGGTCCTCTCTGCGTGCCACAAGGCTAGATGGCTCCATCTCTGCAGAGAAACAAACACTTGACATTATTACTAGTTTACTACGTCGATCACACATCAAAACACATCAAGACACTTAAAATGCTTCGTCGTACAGCTGTGTCGCTCGCCGAAGAAAACCCACTATGCGTTGTGAGCTTGTAGATCGGCTATTTTCGGCAAGCGACGCCTTGGTAACTAATATCGACCAACAAACCCACCACATACCACAGGAGCGTCGCAATGTCGTTTAGTTGAATTATTCTGTACCGGGTTGCGGAGGGCATTGTTTAGGTTAACCAGGGAAATCGAATGATAGTATGTGGTACAGTGGTTATTATGGCGTGCTACTGTATGTCAAAGTTGCAGTGAGTAGTCCATGTCGATTCTTGTCGAAGCATTTTGTTTGTTTTCCCATTTTCGGACATCCGGTTATTTAACAATACCACGTGCTTGTGTTAAAGGGACAGTACCGGTCTGCTAAGAGGATTTGAAACCCAAGAAAGCCAGTGGATTGTTTCCATTGGGGTAGGCTACAGTACGTGTTGGGTGCATTACTTTATATTTGGAATATATTACTTATTACCTTAATTTTAAAGTAATATATTGTATTACATATTACTGTCTGAGCAAGAGTAAAACATTAATATTACTATTGCATGATATAACTTTGTTTAAATGCTCAAATTGAACAATTAAATATTTAGCATAATTATTATACATTATATATATTGCGTAGACCAGCTGCCCCCAAACCCCCTGTTATCTCCTGACCTAAGCTGACGCACCCCCCAGCGCCAAGTCTCGTTGTATTTGGCCGAAAATGATACATTTTGTAATATGATTATGGCAAATAATCATATCCTTACAAGAGTGGTTTACTCCATAAAACCTCCATTACCCTTTTCATGTAACCCCCTAGAAGGCGTTCATGCACCATAAGGGGTGCACACATACCACAGTTTGGGAACCCTTGGTTCCCAAACTGTTCCCAAAACTGTTCCCAAACCCTTGGTTCCCAAACTACCCCATCCTACTCAGCTAATGGATGGTTATTAACACTGGAGTTAAACGTATTCCTTGAATTCATGGAAGCAAATAAATAATTTGATGACAAATTATAGAAAATAAGTAATTCTTTAACTTCAAGACGGAGCCATGGGCAACGTGACAGACAGACAGAGTAATGCAGAATGATTTTGATAATATATTACAGATTTTTTGTTAAGTAATGTATTATATTACACGTTACCGCATTTCGGTAATATATTATGTAATATATTGTGTTACTACTAATGCGCATTACCCAACACTGTTGGGGTAGGGTAGGGCACCATGGCCTTATTGGAGCTCATCTGGGCACCTCGACGTAAAAGTTGTCTATTTTGTCCAAAATTTTAAAGAATAACATATTTGAAGAATTGTCTTAAGTAATGTAAACTAGGTCTATGCATGATGTGAACATGCATGCACGGTACATCATTATCAGACTTAGTTTTATCCTTCAACTTCTTGTTTATGCCCCAAAATGACTGGATATAAATACAGGTATTGTCGAATGTTTAAGCATGTTCTAATCATGTATACTTTACTACTTAGCAGGAAGTTAACATTCAGGTTTCTGTTCCATATACCTGCCTGGTAAGTAGAGAATATTTGCTGAGCTGTGATTGAGCAATATTATTATTATTATATTCCTTCCATTTGATTTCCCTTCTAGTGCTTGGTGTTTGGCAACTTTAACCTAAGCTTGTATGTGTGGTACATTATGCTATACAAATTCCATTCTTATAGTGCCCTCTACTGGTGATCTTGCGCACGAGATAAAGAAAAACAAAGGATAATCATGTGGAGGACAAATTAAGCTATAGCTACATACAGCACCGTTTATATTAATGTGGCATACTTTGTTGTGAAAATAGCCAATCTACAATCTCAAAACATTTCAGATTGTGAGCTTGTATATGTCCAGTAGTTTCTGTTCCGAGGAGACATTAAATGGTTTGTGAACCACTAATCTTAGTTTTCATGACAAAGGCAGGATTCTTATGGTCATCAGCAGACAGTGTGGACAAATCTATCACTCAATTGTTATTGTTCAATGGGTTGATGTACCTGTGAGTTGGCTGTGGCTCAGGAGGTAGAGCAGGTCTTCCAATCCAATAGGTCGGCAGTTCAAATCCCAGCTCCTCCTGTCGAAGTGTCCTTGGGCAAGATATACTGAACCCTACCTTGCCTGGCTCCAATGATCAACTGCAAATTGATGTAGGTTAGGTTTATCAGAATTGGAAAAATTAAAAAAGTGTGCAAGTCCATTCTCAATCAAAACCGAGCCTGTCACAATTACATGGTCTTCTTTCTCCCAAGTAGTCTTCCATGTTGTTACGACCCACTCTAGGGTAGGGGGAAATATAATGAGGAGACAGCTTTTACAAAAGTAGATTTGTTTTTTAGTGACTCATAGGAATAGACTATATGACAACCAGGTATAGTCTGGTGACCACCGGAGAGACGGGTGACAGCCTTGAATGTAGACTGCACCCCGGGAGCAGTATGGGTTGGTGCCCCAGCCTGCATCCTCCGTGAGGAGGAAGCCCAAAAAACCTTCGGTGAGGCCTTTAGGAGGGCCATTCGAGCCGCAAGCGGACTCAGCCTGCAGTACCACCGTTGCCCAGGTGGAGCCTGCAGAACCACTGCAGCTCAAGAATCCACCACTCCTGAATGAAGTGTCTGGTCCTGGTAGTCTGGTGCAATGCACAGGTCCTGGCTGCATCTGGTGAGAGCAGGAGTGGACCTGGTGAGACGTAGGAGGGGCCCGGACAGGAGTCAACCCACAGAGCCTAGTCCCTCCACATTCTAGAATTGTGCGTCCCAGTTCCGGCAGAGTAGTTCTGGAGTGGTTCTAGCCCTCCAAGCAGAACCCAATGGTACTGAAGTTTCTGACATTTTGTTCGACCCAGTCCATGGGGTCCTGTTGCACCACTACCATGCCACCTGGTACGCAGCCATTCTTAAACATAAACAACAAGTTTAGAGCCTGTCCACGCTCTGTGACGACATTTTTCCTTGTGAGGCTTTCTGAATATGTAAAGTATAAGTACCCATACATGCCGCTGCGAATATCTCCTGTGGCGCGGAAGCCGTTAAGTATTTTTAATCTATGTTTGCCCGATTTGGAAGCTTGGATTAATCTCTTCCTTCCTTGTTTATTGACACCTCATTGTACCGCCTATCTGGCTAGCTAGTGGCGCTATAGCTATGACACAGCAGATCAGAGGCAGGGACGTAGCCGCACAAGCCAACCGCACACCGGGAGGCGGTACAATAAACGGTAAACAAACAAGAAGAAATAAAGCGACCAAATCGGTCAAACAAAGATTAAAAATACTTAACGGCTTCCGCGACACAGGAGATATTGACAGCGGAATGTATAGGTACTTAAAGTTCCCGAATTCAGAATAATTTAAACTAAAACAGGCCGTCAAACGGCGCAGATTCTATCTTAGAGAGAATGTCTACTTCCGCGTTCCGAAATTCCCATACGAAAATATAGTTATGACCAGGGACCCAACATAAAACTCATAAAAATTTCAGAAAAGCTTTATGTAGGGTCCTGAAAGGGGCTAGAGTGGTTCCAACTTCCAACGGATTGTGTGGCCCTGGTCTTTCCCTAGTGGGTCTGATCGAGTGTAGCTACTGGGACGTAAGTCGGGACTTGATCACCCCGGCTGGGTCACCCGAGTGAGGGGTAGCCTATGATGTCCGCGAGACCCAAAACACTGATGACCTATCACTGAAGATAGAAGGGAAAACTGTCTAGGCCTGGCCTATAAGAAAATAATTACTCCTAGTCCTAACCAAATGAAAAACAAATCCTATATCCTAACCTAACAGAAACTACCAAACACCCCTATGTGAGGGAAAGTAGAGTTTAACATTAAATAAGTAAATACAATCTATCTATAAATGCATCATGTCTCTGTCTGTCTGTCTGTCTGTCTGTCTGTGTACGGCTGTAATGCACGTAACTCGAGAACCGTTCGCCCCACCGATTTCAAATTCGATTCGTTCCACACCCTCACAGGGAGTGCAGAACTGCCACAAAAGGCCTCTGCCCGGGCTCTGGACAGGGCCCCTGCCCAGGCTCCATATATGGAGCTGGCCTGTTCTGACATCACAACAACTCCATATTGGGCATGCCTGACACAGAACTCCATATGAATAAAGGACACAGAGAGACAGATACAGAAATGTCCATATATGGGCAAATAAATGATACGTAGCTTGCAGAGTTTAATAGTTCAGTCAGATGTACTCGAGCGGCTTCATGCTATGCTCAAGGGCGCATATATATAATACTAGAGGGGTAACCCCTCAGGGGTTAATACGCTGCATTACGATGTGGGTCATACGCTGATGTGGCAGTCAGCTGACCAATTGGGCGGGGTATTTAAGATCACCTAGAGACTGCATGCATTCTTCCTACCTTCCTTTATTATGCACTGGTGTGTTTGGTCCCACCGCTACCCCAGCATCACCTACCCAGCTCTGTTATTTATGTTCCCCGTGGGGGAAGGGGTGTTATTGTATATCTATATCCCTGCTCTTAATGTTTAATGATGGTGTTTAAATGTGCCGAGCAGGGAGAAAATGTAGCAAAGCCGAACAACAAGATACATTATATGCACAATTGTATTTCCATTCTAGACTATAATAAACATTGGTTAATAATCTATTCATGAGTTATCTGACTGGGACTTAGGCTCTGACTGTGGAAAATAACAAATGCTAAAGGTTACTTAATAAGGACTCAGAATTAACAAAAACCAAAAACAACCAAGGTGTAACTTACTCAAACTGAAGGCAAACTAACTTAAGAAAATAACTATCAAAGCAAACAAAAGAAAAAGCAGCATGGGTGTAGGACAATAGGGTCTCTGCTGCAGATTTGAGCTGTCCATCCCCATAAGAGTCAGGACAAAATGAAGACTTTATAGGAAGCAGGGCCATTGCCCAGCCAATGGGAACCAGGGCGTGGATGGGAAGGGCAAATGAGGAAGAAGGGGCAGGTCCAGTGGGAACCTGTCAATTTACAGCCAACTGTTTTGTTTTCAATCACCTGCGTTACTCTGCCAGTCACCAGCACCACACTCATTCTCCAACACTCTCCATTCATGTCCATTCATGACCTTATATAAAACACAAAAAGAAAACAATGTAACACAGACCACAAATTATACACACATATTACAATTTATATATAATCTATACATGGCTTATTCTGCATATGGTTCTTATTGCTTATTGCCTTCCTGCCTGGTCCCTATCGCTGCTTACAGCTATATATTTTCCCCCCTTTTTTACAGGTGCCAGTTTCAAATTGCAGCCGTCCGTAGGTGCTCTTTGAGAGCGGTTTTGAAGGAGTCATGGGATTCAAATTTCTTAATGGCTGTTGGTAGGGCGTTCGACATTTTTGTGGCATAGGAGCTAAATTAATTTAATCGCTTGTTTGAGCCGAATGTGGGTTGCACGTGGTTTGTTGAACTCCCTCTGGTGTTGTGAGTATGGACTTTGTTGACATTAAGGATGTATTTAGACGGGTATATGGGTATCTTGGTGGTGTAGCGAATGTTGTAGACCAGGCCGATTGCAAGATGCTGTACTCTGTCGTCAACCCTTAGGCTTAGGGCCTAAGCCATTCCAGCCTATCAAAATGGGCAGAGGTGAGTTTTGGGAATGAGGCCTAGTAGTAGCCTGACCAATTTGTTTTGGGAAGTCTGGAGCATTGTTTTAAGGGCCTTTAAGGTGCTGTCATCAATGATTCGCAAAGCAACTCCTTGCGACATGTAACTTGCATTTGCAACTACTTGCAATTACCCAATGGCAGTTGCAAGGAGTTCCTGTCGACTGACCTTAAAACGGTTTTGTTGCAAGGAGTTGCATTGACACGGTACCCACCAATGATTTGCGACAAAACTCCTTGCAACATGCAAGTTAAGTTGCATTGACGTGGACTGGTCTTTAGGTCATATGTTTTGTGGCTCATAATAGATGTCTTATTGTAGTCACAATTAATGCTTTAGATATGAACCATGGTTTTATTTAAAATGTTTTACCTTTCCAGTCGGTTGATTATGCTTTTTCATTCATTTTCATTGATCACATCTTTACATATTTTGACTTTGTAGAAAATGTATAAATAGCCTAATACACTGAAATATTGCACAAAAATGTTCATGTTTTGTGTTTACACATTTGACATGATAGAAAATGCACAAATATCAAACAATGGGTGAAATATTACAGAACATTTTTTTAAACTTGTTTTATTAATCCCTAGGCCTATAAAAAAGTAGGGATGTTATGTTAAATAAAATATATTTAAGGGACCGAAGGGACTTCTTGGTCTCTTATTAAGGGACCAAGCCCGAAGGGACTTCTTGGTCCCTTATTGTATTTGTCTGTTTTTTAAGGGACCAAGCCTGAAGGGACTTCTTGGTTCCTTATTATTGGCTATTTGTCTGTTTTTAAATTCCTCTCCGCCAAAAATAGCAGTTGCCATGCCAATAAACGGTGAGGACGCAAAGCCCATGACCATTGGCCAAAGAGTGGCACTACTATAGCACTCAATTCAAAATGCAAAGTTTGAACAGGCATAGCTCATGAACCGTTTGACTATCAGCAATAAAACTTTGATACACAGATGCATCTACTCATGCCGACCGACTTTCGTGACTTATGACTTTTGACCTTTCACTGAGACATCTCAGGGTCGGGTAGACACAGTAATAGTCATGATCACAGATCCCATTCCTTAGGTAACATGACAGATAAAAGCTAATACAACATATAACCTGAGGTCTTTTGTTTGCGTATAATAGATACAGAGATAAATAATGAAGTGACTATACTACTGAACACCCCAAGCCCCTCCCAGGCCCCAAGCCCCTCCCATTTCTACACTTGAAATAATACATGCATGCAGAGTCACACTGTTGTTTATGTTTATATAACTTTACAGAAAGGGTGGCACTCGGAAATAGTTCAGGTTTGTAATGGACACTAATGGTGAGCAGGCGAGGCCACCTGCAGCCAGGCTGACCACAGAAGAGGCAGAGGATTGAGAGGAATTCCTTTTTCAGGTTTTAATAGGTGTGTGTGGTACACACGATGTGTGTGCTGTTATGTACATAAAGAAACACATAATAGAATCGTATCAGCAATAATAATAATAACGATAAGCATTCCCAATAAACAAAACATAAATAGCAGCCCATTCTAAATCACTTCAATAATAATAAATCTTCATGTCATGAAATAATTAATATCTAAATGAGGAATCAATTAATAATGTATATGCCTAATGTATAGAATGAAAGGATATCAAATATATATGAAAGGATATATATCGAATATATACATAAACATGAATACAGGATATAGCCTATCATAAATAGAATACATATATAATATACATCTCCTATAAACATTTCTAGGTCTAACCATTTCACAGGGCATTCTCAAACCAAAAGGAAATAACTGAAAGCTGAACTGCTGGTCATCCCATAGTACACAAATAAACTGGAACAAACATTTGACACAAAGGCAGTGCATAGCCCCTCTCGGAACCCTCCATAAAGCTTTTCTGAAATTTGGATGATGCTTTGTGCTCGGTAACATCATATCTGCGCCGTTTGACGGCCTGTTTTCCTTTGAGGGCTTCTGAATAAGTACCTATACATACCGCTGCGAATATCTCCTGTGGCGCGGAAGCCGTTAAGTATTTGTTTGACCGATTTGGTCGCTTTGATTCTTCTTGTTTATTGACATCCAATTGTACCGCCTCCCGATGTGCAGTTGGCTTGTGCCCGGCTACGTCCCTGCCTCTGATCTGCTCTGTCATAGCTATAGCGCCACTAGCTAGCCAGATAGGCGGTACAATGAGGTGTCAATAAACAACGAAGGAAAAGAAGAATCAAAGCGACCAAATCGGTCAAACAAAGATTATATTAAAAATACTTAACGGCTTCCGCGCCACAGGAGATATTCGCAGCGGTATGTATAGGTACTTATAGTTCACAGATTCAGAAGCCCTCACACGAAAAAAAGTCGTCAAAGAGCGCAGACAGGCCGTAAACACAGTGTTTATGTTTTATTTATGTCCGCGTACCAGGTGGCAGGGTAGAGCTGGAACAGGACCCCATGGTCTGGGTCTAAAAAATTTCAGAAACTTCAGTACCATTGGGTTCTGCTTGTAGGGCTAGGCAGTGCAGTGAGTCCATGATGAGGTGATGAACAAACAGTTGATGTTCCATAGCGTTTCTGACTCACGTTTGCTCTTGGACGCACACAGTTCCGAGGGTGGAGAGAGATTGTATTCTGGAGGGTGGTGGACAAGAAGCTGGTGTGTTGATCTAGCATACATGAATGAATGAGTGCAGCTAGTCCTACTTGTAGCCTCCCACACCTGTGTGCAGTGAGCAAGCTGCCAGCCACTCAGCCTTGATTGCTTGATTGAATTGATTGGCAGTGAGTCTCCATGGGCCTTTTTACATTTACAGTATGGATAATGCCAAATAGCACTGAATGTTTGGGGTACAGCTGCAATACTGCTGGGTGACCTCTGTCGCACTGTTGAGCAGCCTAAGAGGGCTTATTACTTGGTCCCGTCTTATCGCTGCTGGCATATATATTGTGTATCTTTGACCCATATTACATGAAACCCATGTACCTGTGCAACGAACAATACAACATCACATTATTTGAAGTTTAATTTTTCATGATTTTTATAAACACTTCAGTTTTGATTCTTGCTACTTAAAAAAAATGAAAATAAATAATTAAAAAACAGACAATAACATATTTTCTACTTTGTAATACTGTCATTCCTTTTTAGAACATTTCAAATGATATGTTTTGTACTGAATCATAATAACAATCACCTGTTGAACTTTGACCTTGAATAACTAGAATGGATATACTTGTAGCCTACCATATGAATTAAATTAAATATCTTGTGTTCAAAATACAAGTCAAAGTAAATTTAGAAATCACTATTTTCTATTTTACGTGCATTTTCAAATTTTTAGTTAAGTTTGTAAAATATCGGTCAACTTGACATTCCACTCTTCCCACTGGCTTTACTTGAACTAAGTTGAGTTTTACTGTTGATGATTTTCAATGATGCCGACTCTCTTTTATCTGCTAAATCAGTGACAAATGTAACAGCAGACCCAGACGTCATCATTCTTGCTGCTTTTTTCTCTCTGTCTGCCATTTCCAGAATGTACTCCTGAAATTGCAGATGACAATTGTCAAGAGTTGAGAATGGCAGTTTGAGTTTTGTAAATGTCCAACTAATCCCCAAGAGACACTACAGTACCTTTATCATGTCCAACATTGTCAACAGGTCCATGTCTTCAAGAGGTTCATAGGTTTCTAAGTAACACTGCTCTCCAAGGTTCTTCATAGCAATAAGCAACCTTGCAAATTCTTCAACCTGAAATAGCAAAACAGTATTTGTGAGAGCATGTCCATTCAAAAGTCAAACTACACATTAATTAAGACCAGTTTCAAGTTACATTTTAATACACACCTGGTCTCTGGATTGACCTTCATCCATCAGCACATTCATTTCTCTCTGTTTGTTCTTCTCTTTGAGGATGTCCCACTGAATCTGGAGTTCAGACAGTTCCTTGTGGGTCATCTGCCAGAAAGATTTAGTGAACACTAAAAGACATTCACAGTAACTGTCCATGGTAGAAATGTTTAGTAGTCAGTGATATGTATGCATGTTTGTATGAATTCTATGACCCACCAGCTTGTTGGTGTTGTGTTCCTGCTTCAGGATCTCCATTTGACGCTGACCCTGTTCCAACTCCTCCACCAGCTGCCCCAGACACTGCACCAGGTCCTGGTGGGTGATAGACAGAGTCTCGTGGCGCCGAATGATGGGCAGAACCAAAGAATCAGACTCAAGGTAATCTGTGAATGGCATCATACACAGCACTGTTTACTGCCAGAGTATAATTAAGTGATTAAGTCAAGCTAGCCCAACAAGCTGAGCAGGTTGCCGCTGAATTCCACACATGGAGTAAACAAGAACTTGACAGTGAACTTACTCTCAGGGAGAAAATCTAGTATTTTCATCAGATAGTCCTCATAGACTTTGTATTTTGTCACTTTCTCCTTCAAATCGTATTTTCTGTAGGGCAAGATGGGGTAAAGCTGAGGTGAAAAATTAAATGATTATATCCAAATAATAAAGATGGCTTGCATCTCTTCTCTGATGTTCCAACATTTTTAGTCAATGATGGTGACAGTGTTTTGATACCCAACGGAAACTTCGACAGGTTTTGAAGATCCCACTGAATAAAATGTCATTGTCAGAGCTAGGGATGTTAATAGTTAATCATTAATCCATTAATCACCGTTAAGAAATTAGTAAATTAAACCTATTTACCATAGGGGCAATGATCAAATCTCTTACCTGACCGTAAGTTTCTCCAGATGTTCTGTCAAGTGTTCTATTTCTCTCTGCTTCTGAATGTTCTGCTTCTTGGCAACCTGATACTTCTTTATAGCTCGATGGCGCTTTACTTCATTATCTTCCACAAACCTCTCAAATTTCTCAGCTTTATCCTTGGTCTAGAATGAAGACACAAACCCAGAGGGTGTCTGGTTTAATTCGCTTTTCGCATTCAACTGCCATCATTAACATAAATATACAGTATACTGCAAATTAGCATGTATTTTGGTAATGTGTTTACACAGCAACATCCTGAGTGTTAATTTAATACATCTCAGAATCAGAATCTGCTTAGGGTATTGCTACTTCCATAATACACTAGACATACAAGGGAGCAAAATACCTTTCTCTGCAACTCTGCTTGTCACGTTGACACATTAAAAGAGGCAAAGGCATCAAAACAAGCGAGAACAGAGAGCAGTAAAAAAAACAAAAAAACATGCGGATGCATTGAAAGTTAGATACAGTACTATAGAGCACCGAAGTCCTGACGTAACTCGCTCATCCCGACGATTCCCCTGGTTCACGGAAGTAGTTTCTCTATGGAGAATAACATGGGGTGATCTTAATATCGTCTACTATAAGCGTTGTGGTCCAAAAATAAACAAGCTGTCTCGGCGTTATTGTCAGGGAGGTGTCTCTGTATCGTTTGCAACAGTCAGTCACTCATATATGATACAGTCTGCTTCTAGCGAAAATCTAACTAATTCAGCAGCAGTAACATTAGCGTTTTCTCTCAGTCAGTTGATTCTTCATATCCATGTGAGTGAAGCGGCCGGGATGACATGTTTATTTTTCAAACACAGTTCTTATATGAATCAATCTAAAACTCCTCCTATGGTGATTTTAATGCAACTAAACAAATACATGAACCTGGGGACTGACGCCCTCTACTGAAAGTGACGTCAGACTTCGGTGCTCTATTCAAAATTGCTATTCAATTCCAAGTTGTTGGTTTTGGGGGCAGTATACAGTATGGTGAGCATTCAGGGTTGTGATGGTTTGAAGAAAGAAACAGTTGGACAGCCTATACTGATGCTCTTGAACCTAAAGAGATGATGGGTAGGAGGATTCAGTCATTATGTTTATGGCCTTTCTGACACATCGGTCTGTGTATGTCAGATATGGAGAGGGACACCTGTGAATTTCTCTGCTGCTCTCACTATCCCTGCCCTGGAGGGACTTGCAGTCAGCAGCTGTACAGTTCCCATACCAGACAACATTTAACATGTTTGCGCTGTGGTTCTGCAGAAGGCTGTAGCATACTAACCTCCTGATGTTGTTGTTCCATTTCAGCTCTCCTCTGAGCCAGGGCCTGCATGTGATCTTTAAACTCTTGTCGTTTACATGCTAGTTGCCTGTCCACCTCATCCAACTCACTCTGCTTCTTCACCACCAGAGTCTTTTGCAAGGTGTTTACACCCGTCTCCAAGATTTGACTGGCAGTCTATGGATAAAATTATTTTTCATCAGCAGTGTAAAACAGTGGTTCTCAATGTGGGGTCCGGGGAACTCCCAGGGGTCCTTGATGGGGTTCCAGGGGGTCCCCGGCAAAACATTGCATCAAAATCACAATGCATAGGCTATGTATGTTTTGCCCGGCCGGCATATTTTCAAATGGAGGTCCAAGGCCAAATACAAATAGCTCTGGTGTATCATTAAGCAACAAAATAACTGTTAAAACAAGACATCTGGACTTTTACGTGGTTCTAATTAATTTCTTACCTCTCTTATAACAGGTATGTGGTTGACATTTTCTTCTTGTCTGTATGGTAGAAAAGTATTGTAAAATTATAGGCTATAATTTTAAGAAATTGTACACCGGATTGGATTAAAACAATTATTGTTGGAACATTCATTATCAGAAACATGACTATGATTGCTATAATACAGCTTAGAGTTTTCACATTTAATAGACTGCGGATAATAAAAGCAAAGGCGGCGAAAGGCCTACCTGGTCTCTTCCAACTGCGTTACAAAAATGTTTCTCATTCGATTTTCCACTGTCAGCTTTAGACGAGGGTCATTTTTATCTAAGAAATGAAGAGAGGAATTCGCCATGTTCCTCTTTTTTCAGCTTTGCAACGTTTTCTATTTTCCAAGTTTCCTGTGGCGTAAACAGTTGTGCAAAATTCCTGCAAAGTGGCAATTCTCTGTAACTTTGTGGTTTGTTTATACAAATCATAAGCGTGTCTTTTCCGGGTGTTTTTATAGATTATGTTCGGTTTCCGAGGAACCAAAGGCAAGACTGTAGGGAATGCACCGGGATCGTTTCTCCGTTACCATAACAACTGCTAGGGGGCGGGCCATTTCATTGACACAGATAGAGAGAGAGAGAGAGAGAGAGAGAGGCTGGAGGCATAGTGATGAAAAAAGTAGGCTACCTATGTTTATGCTTCTTTACACACAATTAGTAAGGCTACACAGCTACATTTTAACAACTTATTAAATTGTTTGACAATAGCCTATATTATAAGTTATAACGGCATGGCCAGGCTAGCCGCTAAGCTGTATAGCCCCAAATCAACAGCAGCTATACTGAACTTCCCTGAGGACTCACCGTGTCTGTCACCACTCATGCATTCTGTGTGGTCACTGTGGTGTAACGCTTTGTCAATAACAAATGTTGTGTCAGACTACCTAATTGTATACCATTTTTCAGTGAAGCTCCGAAATTTGCATTATAGGCTTGTCCATCCAGTTAGAGATAGACGCTGAAAGACTTGTTCTTGTCAGACAAAAAGCAGGATCCACAGCCAATTGAGCCAATTGAAGTCCGGGAACACTTCCAAAGATGCAACAGTGTGGAACTAGCATCTGCTATAAATTGGTGAGGTGACATGCCTGGTGCTGATGCTAATGATATTTTTGTTGCCTGAGACAGATATACAAACACTGGAGACACTGGAGAGAACAAAGTCACAGATAAGTTTATAAGTGAGTGTACAGACAGTAAAGTGTGTGTGTGTGTGTGTGTGTGTGTGTGTGTGTGTGTGTGTGTGTGTGTGTGTGTGTGTGTGAGAGAGAAATATGATTAGCCTATGTAAATATGATATATATTTGAGTGAGTGGGATGTATATGTAGGCTATGTAATATAGTAATTATAAGTATATGAGTGCATGATGTGCATTTATAAATATGTAATAAATTGTAATGTAATATAATATAATACATCGTACTGTATGTGTATAGTATGGGTTAGCCTATAAGCCTATATGAATAATTATTAAATTAGTAGTTGAGAAGAGGTACAAAGTGTTCTTCATACTTTTTTAACCTTTAATTTGTGTTTATTGTTTTAAAGCATTTAATTTAATTTGAATTATTCTGGTTTTATTTTACTTTTTGAATGTTAAATAAATGTGTCTTTATCATTCAAGCAAGTCCGAGTTTTCTGTATGAAGAATTGTTACAACGAAAAACAAAAAGACCTTAATATATGGTTGCTTTCTCTGTAATGGTCTCTAATGCAATGTATTTGGTTGTGTTTTAACTTATAGTTAAATAATGTTTTCCTTTACTGCACAGTATAAGATCCTGAGTGTTAATTGAACTCTGTGAGTGTAGCATACTGTACAAATGGAACCAAATGGAATACACAAAAGATTTTACAATGTGGTAATTTCACCAAATGAGTCATGGGTCAATAAATGCCCCTAAGACACTTATCTAAGCTCTGTGTCATCGTAATATTATCCTGCTGCGCTATCCATAACTCACAAAACACTATATCCTCAGTGCCAGTGCCTCATGTCAGGGTGTGTGTGTGTAGCCTTTGGAGCAGCAGAATCAAGTGGAACAAACAAAGTTGAACATTCCCTTAAAAGGCAGCCATGCATGCGCGGCTGGAGCTGGTGCTCTCTCTCTCTCTCTCTCTCTCTCTCTCTCTCTCTATCTCTCTCTCTCTCTCTCTCTCTCTCTCTCTCTCTCTCTCTCTCTCTCTCTGGGAGTGTAGCTCACCATACTGTACCTTAATTACTACACAAGTGGAATGACATGACTGTACTGTATGTGTATATTATACTTATTTCAAATTGTTTTACCCTGGGGCCTGGGGACATAATGGTATGCTATACTACATTTTTGTGTTATTAATGATAAAGATATGAGCATTTTTGTGCATGTTCTAATCTAGACTCCTACAGGATCATCTCATAACTGGGCTATGAGGACAGCAGGCTCGGTCCTTGGATACCATACAGTAACTACTTCTGTGATGATCTCAGTTCCACAATCCAGGATGATATACCAGAGAATGAACATTGGTAAAAGCATCTATTCTCATGATGTCCTCACTTCAACAATAAACCCTTTCAGGTGAGCTGAGGGCACATACTGTATGTATATGTAAGCCACAATTGGCATTTATGCATAAACTATTCACGTGGTGTTATCTAATGTGAATAATATTTGGTTAAACTTAATCAGTTTGAACTAAAAGTTTATTGAATTAAATCAGAGTGAACCTTAAAATCCGAAGAAATCTTTGCAGACTGCCTAGGCTACTGTGCCTACTGAGTTTACAGCTTTTTGTTGTTGCAGGTGGTCAAAATTAAGTCCTGAATTGCATATTTCAATTACATTCATTTTATACGTAATATAAAAGGCATTACTGTACACATTGCTGTCTATATCAGCAGTGAATGTATTTGACTGGCTGTTATAATGCACTTGGGTGGTTAATTTGGTGGTGTTGTAAACAACATGGTTTGCTCAAATGGGCTAATACAGAATTTGACATAATTAAAGAGAGTTGGGGGGCGCTAGCCTCTCCTATATCCTACACAATTGACAATGAATGGAGAATTTACGTCATATGTACACGAGCAAGTCAACTATTTTCCTACACAAAGATGAAATTCCCATTGACAATGAATGGATGATGTGATATGTTAAGAGTGCCCCTCACTTCACACAGGTGTGATTCTTTTTTTTTCTTCTTTTCTTTAATTAAAATCATGCTGGACATCATACAATTATAGCACAGTTGTGAAATAGACTCTATATGTGATATATTTTCAAACCACAGCCTAATTGTCCTATAGGCCTACTTACAATACAATATCTTCACTTCTATCTCATAATGCTTGCTTATCGTATAGGCCTACCTGTTACCTTTAAGTAATTTCCCATAGTTATTCTACGGTAGGCTATATGATAATAAAGTATGGTATGTATACGTATTGCTACAGATATAGTATAATCACCTGAGGTTCATTGTTGAAACGTTTGTGTAGGCCTACAGTGTGGACTGTGGACGCAATGTTTTCTGCATTTCATGTCGTCTATAGGCCTGAGGCCCTGAGCTATATTATTTTAAGAGCGTCAGGACCAATGCAATAAACGCAGGAAATGAGCTGTTATCTCATCTGTCTCCCTTATCTGTCAATGTTGGAGTGTCTTGACATATATGGATAGACCACCACCTCCCGGGTGACAATGTAGTCCTAAAATAATCCAAGAGCACAGCTGAGCTGAGCCCCCCCGCTGCTGTGAATGTGTCCCCTTCAACCCCGATCGTCATTGCTTCACTGTCACTGTAGCGGTAGCGAACACTGGAACTATAATGACGAAATTCAGGTATTCAGAGTACTTGTCACAATTTCGTAATGTCGGGAATAAGAGCAAATCCGCGTCGGCGAAGTTTCCCGGCGACAGGACGAGATGCGCTGACAGGCGACGGCAGAGCGACAGCACGTCAGAGCGCGAGTGAGTCTTTTGTTGCATTTGACAGACACGGCGGTATAAGGTGGCAATTTTATAATAAGATCTTGGTCGTCCTTGCTTTCCACAGTAAGTAATACAAACTATGCTGGCAAAGAAGGCAATTGAAGGTCGATACTTAGCTTCACACAGCTAGCCTACTGAGAAGCAGACAACGAACCAAGCATAAAATACTCTGTCTGTACCTAATAATAGTTAAGTTAAATAGTACATATGCATAATATGATCCAATATTGACAATCACTGTCAAAACATTAAATATGAATCAAAATATATTGACTTGTAATGTACTGTTTTGAAAGGGATGCTGCTGATCCAGTCATCCTTGCTATAAGGAGAGGAGATGTAAAGGCTGTGAATGATCTTGCAGTCTCTACTCCACGCAACCTGATGAAGGAGAACAGTGATGGGTGGATGCCTCTGCATGAGGCAGCCTATTGTGGAGAGACAGAGTGCATGAACACACTACTGCAGGGTAAATATACCGAAGGCGTCATTGAATGTCTGTCAGTTTGGGAAAGCAATTCCTTTCAAACAGGTGGACTTTCAGTGCTCATGTAACAATGACAAAAAGATACAATTTATTCTATTTTCAATTAGGTGATGGGTGTACTGTTTAGGCTATACAAAAGTATACATGAACAAATACTGATGTAGTGTAAACAACTCATTTTGTGGAATCCTTCCTACTCTAGCCCATCCAGTCTCAGTAGATAAGCGCACCCTGCAGGAGCAGACAGCCTTGCTTCTGGCTGTATCCGGCGGACACCTGTCCTGTGTGCGGTGCCTTCTGGTGGCAGGCGCAGACCCCGACATCAGCAACAAGAACAAAGAAACCCCATTGTACAAAGGTACACCGCTGCATAGAATCAATTTGCATCTATGCAAAATATACAAAAGGAACCAGCGCCTTTAGTTTACTCCTGCCCATGCTGTACACAGTACATCCCTATTATTTGAAATAAGTGTTGTATTGTCTGGTCCCATGCACAGCCTGTGAAAGGGATAATGAAGACATGGTGAGCCTCTTTCTGTCCTTTGGTGCGTCGGTCAACCAGCGCTGTGGTCATGGCTGGACAGCGCTCCACGAGGCAGTGTCCAGGAACAACACAGTCATCTGTGAGATGCTTCTGAGAGCTGGAGCCACACTCAATCCACCACACACCTACAGCATCCCGCCGCTCATCATAGCAGCTCAGCAGGGACAGCTCCAGGTGTTGCGTTACCTTATTGGGAAAGGTAGGCATTCACTGTTTGTGTTCTTTTGCTTTTCCTATATTGATCAATTTGTACACTATTGGAGTTCGATTAATTCAGAGGCTTTTACTGTCCCCATGAACTTTTTTGTGTTAGCCTTAATCTCTGTACCATGTGCTGTTTATATTTCCGACTACTAAAGTATTCAATCAATCACCATTCATTTTAGCCTCCCTTCATTGGTTAGTATTGATTTAAAGATTGTATTGATTACTTTTAAGGCACTGTGCAATCTTGCCCCCTCCTGCATGGACTTTTAACCCCATATGAGCAGCAGGCACAGCCTGAGATCCTCGCTCAGGGCCCTTCTGGTTGTTACAAAGTCTTGACTGTAGGCTTTCGCCACCAAGGCCCCAGTTAATACTTTAGAATGACCTTCCTGAGGAGATCATGCCAGCAAATCCTGTGTTTTCTTTTAAATCACTTTACTGTCTGTTTTTGAGGGGGTGGGGGGGGTTGATAGTATACAGTAGATAATCAGACAATGGGAAGAGAAAAATGGGGAGTGACACGCAGCAAAGGTCGTCGGGGATCGGGCCTCGAACACTTTATAACTGTTTTGTAAGTGCTATACATATGCTTTTGTTTAGGCGCTGATGTGAACATGCAGACATGTGATGGGGAAACGGCATTATACGAGGCAAGCAAAAATGGACACAAGGAGATAACTGCCATGTTGCTCAATAACAACGCAGATGCCAACAAGCCCACAAACTCAAGTCTGCTACCTCTGCATATGGCTGCTCAGTATGGACACCATGAGTAAGTTAAGAAACCATAGTTTGTTTATTATACTAAGATTTTGAGTAGCAGCTTTACACTTAGATTTTGGTCATAAAAGTAAAAAAAAAAGAAAAAGCCACGTTCATCTGCCGGTAGACTTGGGTGAGGTGCTGGAGTCACAAAGGTTTAGATATGAAAAAATATAGGGAGGCTTTCCACACTAAACTGGGTATTTTTTATTATCTCTTGAAAGGTTTCGGTCTATTGACCTTCTAAAAAAAGGTGGGAAAAAGTTAGATGATAATATACAGTAGTTCAATATTATAGTTCAATGCTTGAAACTGGAAACTGGAGCTGTACCAATGACCATATAGAAACGGCTCAGTCTGTCAAAAAGGCACCTTGCATTTCTGTCCCATAACACAATATCTCTTGTCAACCAGTAGACCATCTACAACCACAGTAAAGGGGGTTATATAGTAACATACTTTGCCATTCAGATTGGTCAGAATTATTCACAAAAAATACATTAAACATATGGATTGCATTTTATACCCTTATACTTTCAATCTGTAGACCTTCTTTGTTATGTTGGCCTGTAAAGACATGCCCACCAGGTTTTTTCTTTTGGGGGAGGGGGTTTAAACACATTTTAATTGTATGCATTTTTTACAGTGTTGATACAACCCCTTGTGGGACGCCAGGTTTAAAGTGGTTTTAAAAACATCTTCCTGTCATGTCTACAGGATTGTGTCCCTCCTTGTCCCTGTGACGAGTCGAGCCAGACTTCGTCACAGTTGGATTACCCCCCTCCACCTGGCAGCAGAGCACAACCAACACATGGCGGCAGCTGTGCTGCTCAAAACAGGTGCCGCTGTCAACGCCACGCTGTCCCCCAGCCACTCCATCCAGTATGCTGATCAACGTACCACGGCCCTTTACTTTGCTATAGCCAATAGCAGCACAGAGACAACAGAACTGTTGCTGAACGCTGGAGCTAGTCTGTGTCTGGACCCAGTAAGCCCTTTACTAATGGCTATAAGGCAGGGCTGTGTCAGAACCGTGTCCCTACTCCTGGAAAAAGGAGCTGATGTCAACACCAGCATCATAGCATATCCTACCACTTTCCCTGGTGCTGTTGCACTGTGTATGAATAATCTCTCTCTGCTCAAGTGCCTTTTGGACAATGGGTGCAATGCCCTCAGCTGCTTTACCTGTACATATGGCAATGTACCTCACCCACCCCCCAGAAGATCTGACATGAGTACTGCTGCTGGAAATGGACAGACTGTTCTCCGTAATAATGGAGTACCCCCTTTAACCTGCACAGAGCCACCAGAAGGGGAAATACAGGTGTTGTACATTTGCAAGAACAATTAGATAATTGTCTACTTCATAAATATACATGTACATATCTACATTATATAGATATACATACTATATATATAACCAATTATGCACATTCTTAGTGTGAATTTATCCATTTGTAAATAAGATTTAAATTAATATTGAGGATTGTGTCATTATATGAGATTAAAGTATGGTGCATCTCTTTTACCCCCAGTTCTGTGAATGGCTTTCAACCATGGCTGGGCGTAATGAGGCGGGTCCAATAGTAGACTTGCTGCTGGACTATGTGGGTCAAGTTCAGCTGTGTTCCAGGCTCACTGAACTCTTGGACAGCCAAGAGGAATGGATGGACATAAAGACCAAACTATGTAAGTAAAAGATAATGCCATCTTCCTTTCACTTTAATCGTTTCAACCAAGGCAAATTGTCTAGTTTGTGTAGTTCATCGTACAACAAAGTATATAGGGCTTAACCACCACCCCATATCATTTGTTGTAAGATCTTTGCAGATCTTCAAGCTCAACAACATTTTTGTCAAATCCGCCCTTTGCAATTTCTCATCTGCTTTCTCTACATACACTCCCTCCCCCCCCCCCCTCCCCCCCCACACACACACATGTACATCGCACGCACGCATGTACACACACTTTGGACAAAGGTGCTATATAAATGCACCTTTTACCATTTACCGATTTATTTTTTAGATCATACATTAATAATTCTACAAAGTAGAGTCCTTAGGGAGAGCATGGCCATGTAGTTAGATTTGTGCACTCTCTGAGTTACAAATGGATATGGACACTTACACTATACACTTTTACTGTGTGTAGGCCTGCATCAATCATAACTTACCGGTACTTCCTTTCTTGTCTCTATAGTGTCACCTCGTCCACTGATGCACCTGTGCAGGCTAAGGATCAATGCCCAGTTGGGAAGACATAAGCTGTTGTCTGTCAACAGCCTCCCTCTGCCAGACAGACTCATCAAATATCTTTAGCCTGGCCTGATACTTGATTCAAAGTGAAATTGTCAGTGTGTAGTAGATGCTAGTGTAAAGAATTTCCAATAAGGGTTAAATTAACGCTCAGGATAAATAATGATGGATAATCACTTTTACACTCTTAAAATAGGAATACAGGGATTTTTATTTTGTTTTCTTCTCTATTTATGTAATGTGCTATTTTCAATGTTTAATACTGTGTGTGAGTGTGCGGGTGGCCGGGTGCAAGAGAGAAAGAGAAACCTCGGTGTCTAACTAAAGCAAGTCAAATTGCCAAAAAGAAGAGAAAGATTTTATTTAAAATAAATGTACTTGTTTCAGTTATACCTATGAATCATTACAGTATGTACAAAGTGAATCAACCTGTCAATCATAATTGAAAGAACTAAATCAGAATATTTACATTACATTTTTATGTATTTTTATTTATGACCAGAGATCTGGTACCTTGATCAGAAAATAGAAGGTCATTAGACATTCTAATTTATTAAAGTAATAAAATTGTTCAACCTTCAAGTGCAACCTCATCACTAAACAAAAATGTGGCTTCAAGCAATAAGTGCGTAAGAAAAAATAAGTTTGAAATAGAGAGGCCTGGCTTTAAGAACAGAAACAAAGTCATTAGCCTAACAATTACATATTTTGCATGTGTATAAACATGACTAAATGAAGCCAAACACACTGAAAATGGATGATGCAACAGTGGGTTTGGTTGGTATGGGCTTGACCACAACATGTGTGTGAATTTTCTGTCCATATGGATGCTGAGATATCTCTGTTTCAGCCCCCATTGCTTTGCCCCACAGCCCCACGGGTGAATTAGGTACAACAATATGACTCTGGAACACCTGGTGTCCATGGTACTGAAATGGACAACAACCGCAGAGACTTACATGGTGAGAGCTCATGTCCAGTTTTAGTGTCTCTTTGTCGATAGAGCGACTGCCGGAAGATAAGGCTGCTTTTGCATCATCATAACCTCTTTTCCTCTTTTCGGTGTCACTGAATTCGGTTGCACCGTGCCTCCTTTTCAGTCCTAGATGCTCTCTCCTATTTTGGGTTATCTTAGGTTCCTCCCAAAACGACGCAGGCAGTTGTCGTTTCCTCATGGGCACCTGCTCCTGACTATCGTTATCATTTTCTGTGGGGTTCCTAACATTCTCTACATTTTGCATATCTTGATGTACTCTTTCACTTGTCTTGATAGAGTGGTGAATAGTCCCCACTGGTTTGGAGCATCCAAACTCGGAGGACCTGTGCGTGTGCCATCTTGGAACTCTAGAGTATTTCTGGGAAAATCGCTTTAGTTGTTTCTGCAGGTATTTTCTATGATCCACAGAACGTCTGCAGGGTGCTGACTTGTCCAAAGCTGCCTTGATGTCACTGGATGCCAGATTTACAAAATTGAGCAATGTTTTCACCTCACTGTCTGGATTTGCCATTTTGTCCATGAAGTTAAAATCGTTTATGGTTAATCCATCCTAGAAGATATTGTCCATTGTGGAGCTCTTAAGGGGGGGAAGAAAAAAAAACATTTAACAAGCTGTACTTAGAATGAATACATTATTGCATTAACAACACAAACAAATCACACAATTTAAGCATTTGAATTAGCCTATGCTTAAGTCTGGCATGATGTAACTCATTCCACATGGCTTTACAAGAATACTCACTGCGGAGAGGTTGAACAAAATCAGACGCTGTCCAAGCCACAGTATGAGCACAGATTCTCTCCAGACTGCAGTTTGAGCACTTCAACAAGTTGAATGAATATAAACTCCTTGTAGTTATGGTGCTTTCCTTGAACCAATCAGCGACCCCAGGCCCCTCACAATGCACCCCAATCAGCCTCAGAGTGCCCCGGTATCGAATTCTTCACCATTGCAAATTGTTGTCATGGAGATCCGCCTAGGAAAGCTTAAGGGATTCAATATTTCTTGTACAAGTGTATTTCTGAAATTCTGGGTGCTCGTTAAACAACACATCAATTTTTAAACAGTGCAAATTAATGTAAGTGAGCATCTTGATGAAATACACATGCATCATTATAAAAGCTATTAAACTTGAGTTTCTTAACTGTTCTGGGTATCCCTTCACCCTCCCCATGAGTGATGTCAGATGTAGGATTTGGTGAGGAGGGGGATCTAAAGAGTGCATAACCATGGAAAGGGGCTTGAACGCTCAAGAATCTTGTCTTTCTGTTTGCCCCCTCAATCGAGCAACACAAAGGCTGAATTACTCATTCAAACCTCGCGGGACAAAAGGAAAGGAGCTGGATAGCACTCCTGCATTTGTAGTCAAACATTTAGAGACTTAAATCGAGTCGTCATGAAGGAGAAAGAGTTAGACAAAGCCCATAGAATTGCCATCAGCAAACATTTTCCTGTGTCATATTATGGGGTCTCCATGGTTCCCTCTGGCCCGCGGACAATAGCACAAGTTTGCACACTCGAATACTGTCACCCTGCCAACGGCAAAAAGAGCCCAAAACAGGACAATCCCTAGAGAAAGCATTGCTCGGCAGGGAAGGTTGCAATAGAGGAGGAAAGGGACTTGTGAAATGCTAATTGAGCTCCATCCCCTTATTGAAAGTTTTAAAAAAGTACCTATCGTTCCATTGAACCACATACTCTTAGCTGCAGCGTGGCGTGAGATGTGAGGAGGCCATTTGTCTAGTAAAGTAACCTACAGTACACTGCAAGCATGGGCTCTACCGCCCTGTTGTGCACGATGAACAGAGAACATTCGAGCCACACACATGTAGTGCTCTCCCTAGATGGAACAACATGTTACCGGGTCAGTGTATCAAACCGTTTGCCTATTAATTCAGTTTTGGCTACAGGTCCAACATGTAATTGTAACCTGAATGGTTGATTATTGTCCCATTCCCTAATTCAGAGTGTGAGATCCATGCGGGACTTGCAGGTCTATATGCTCTGATCAAACCTGCTCTTTGGAAGGATGTATCCCTTTGCTCTGAAGAGGCAATGAGACCCTATTGTCCTCCTCTCTTCTTCTCCCCTTCACCTCTCTGTTCTGCTCAAAAGGCCAATTAACAATGGTGCACCCCTCCCCTGGCCTGTCACGCCACTCCCGTGCTTTTGAAGTGACAGAGAATGAGAAAGAGGGAGGAAGCACAGTGGCACCAATAAAACCCACTGTGTCCCTGTCTGTGTGCCAGTTTAGAAGACAGATGGATGAGAGATTTGTAGGCCATTTCGGTCTAAGTTTTACTAGCTCTGCAGACTAATATCAGCTTTAGCAAACAAGTTTTTTAAACAGTAAGACAGAAACTGATCCATAGCCAACATCTAGAAAAATATACAACTATATTGCTAATGTTTCATTATAGTGATACCATAACTTACAAGGGCAGCATATAATAGGTGCATTGTTGAGCCATAGGCTCATCACCTTACTTGAGACAAGCTTACAAATGTAATCAGTCACATCCTTCTATAGTACTGTACAGTATAGCAGCCATGAGTGCATACACCATTGCTCCTCCAAATTGTTAGGATGGGTACATGCAGATTTCAGGTATGTGCAAATGTACTTGAACCACAATAACTATTAAAGGTTAGGGGGGAAATATTTTTAAAAGGTTGTTAAATAAAGTGTGCCCTTCTCCAATGTAATTTTAGCTAATCAAAGGTAATTTGAATCCATAATTTTAAAATGATAGTGTGGCAAAGTCTACAAGAGTGCTAACAGCAACAAGAACAAGTATTGGATGTTTTAAATGAAAAATGTAATAATAATGTAATGCAATTAAAATCAATACTTTTAAGGAGTGAGATAAACCACTAACTGATGATATCACACCACCCCAATCCTCTCTCCATTAAGAATTGATTTTATGGATCACTTTTAAAGCACCTTGGTCCTACAGTAAGAATGTTGCAGCCATTATAGATCCTCAGGTGGGGTACATCTGGCTGTTCTGAAGTCGAGCCTTAAATCTAAAGGGGACTATGCTTTTGCCCTGATGGCAAGCATATATCTTTAACAGCCATTCCACATAAATCTGTTTTTGACAACTTCGCTCATCACTATTAAACAATATATTTTTTCGCAAGTGGCCGACACTCGCACCAAAATGACGTAGGCACCAGAATTTACCGGAAATGTAATTTATTACTAAAACAGACTACTGAAATGAGTTAATCCATTTTATAGACTTGCTTTTATGTGATGTCATCTTCTTATTGCTTTTATTCTTTATTCAATATTTATTTTATCACACACACTCCTGCAGAAACAGCTCATCCCTGCCTTTGTTACATCAAGACGTCATTACGTCATTACATACAAATAAAGTTTTATTATTATTATTATTACTGCAACAGCCTCCTGTATGGATATAACATTATATCAGCTGCCTGTCTCCCACTCAGACACAGACCAGGGAGGGATTAAGACTCACAGAGGCCCCTGGGCCAACTACCTTTTAGGGTCCCCCAAGCGCTACCCAGATGTGCAGTCGGAGTCAGGTGGGCACACAAACACATGCAGTAGGCCACTTGACTACCAGGGGCCCGTTCCACGAAACTAGTATTAGAGATTAAGCCGGGCTTTAACACATATCCTGGCTTAATATATCCTGGATCAGTGATTAACCGGTTTCATGAAAGCTGGTTGATCTTGCCAGATTAACTTAACCAGTTAACCTGGATATGTTGAGGCTTGATTCGGTTTCATGAAAGTGATGCTACATTAGTTACCATGGAAACTAATGCTTTGGATTTAGCCTGCTCCGGACCAGGCTAACAGCCAGGTTTAACCTAATCCTGATGTCTTTACTGTTCATTAAGCAGTCAAACTGATCACAAACCAATGATGTTTTCCAGATTTATTCAATTATTATGGGTTTATGTTGCCTTATTTGTATCGGTCTGCATTAAAGGACTAATTTAAGCACTATATAAAATCAAATAACCAAAATATAGGCTGCACAACATCATGACAGCTTGTGAGCTTGTAGATCAGCTGCTTTTGGTGAATGTTCCCCATGAATAGGTTTGCTGTCGTGCAAGTGCAGTGCACGGTTAAGAAGAATTATTATATTATATTATTTTTTTTTGTAAAAGTGAAAACCACTAAATATTACCATTACTCTTTGTTTTACAACATATTACCATTGTAACGTTTCACCCACTACTAGTCCTACATACTTACACCTAGAAACCCCATTCAAACCTATTTAGGTTCATCCTACGGTGGACATGTGTGCCTGAAAAGGAATCTTTGAAATGTTTCATAGTTTTAGAAATATAGTGCTTTCAAATTTGAGACATTTATAGGCAGATAGTGGCACTTCAAAAAATCACTTTCACCTAGAAACTCCATTCACACTTTGTAAAATTCAGCTTACTGTGGAGACACATGCTGGAACTTTTTACTTTGAAATGTTTTGTAGTTTCTGAGTTATTTAACTTAAACGCTCAATGCATTCTCAATGGCAATAGCACAAACTTTGGCATGCTCCCATGACCCTCACCAGTCTTCCCCAAAGGTAGCTCCCTCAGAGGAGGGAGTTATGGCCAAATATCACAATGCGACAATATCATTATGCTTACAATATTAAGAATTCTGTTTTAAGTTAATAGTAGTGGTAAAATGTAAACTATATTTTTGGGGTAGTTAATCATTCAGTCTATCCACTATTGAGAGTATGTTCTCTCTTTAATTACAGCAGCAGTATTTATTTTAGAAGATCAGGATTTAAAAAGCCTGGCTTTGGCCTAAATCCTGGATTAGTTAATCCAAGTTTCGTGAAACAAGCCCCAGGTCGGCCTAACTTTGAGATTGCATGTACACTTTTAAAGTTAAATTAAGACTCACTGTTTTTAGTGTTTTACAGAGTAACGTTCTAAGTGTAGCGAGCCTGATTGGTCAGCTGTTATAAGCCCAAGGGAAGATAAGATACTATAGCCTACAGCTGACCATGCAATCAGCACAAGTTCCCCTCAACCAGACCATAAATTAATGTGATAAAAAACATACTGTATATTTATCTTACTATAGCCTATATAAACAAAGATAGGCTATGTAACTATGTGACCCATTCCTTTAAACTATACATAGGCCTACAATTATAATTATTTTCCCGTGGGAATTAATAGTCTTTGTATTATACTTTTTTTATTATTATATTAGTGCAGTACATTATTGCAATGCCGTGTTCAGTGACTTGTGTATGTGTGGTAAAAGTCTAGGGCCAGGCCGACATTGAATAATTCCCTGCAGCTGTTCACTTAATTATAAGCTATACTGCAAATGGAGTAGCAACAGCAATATTACAGTATTTACAGAACTTTACATTATGGCACACACTCTGTATTATGGAAGAGTATATAATACAATATAACTTATTATACAATTGGGGTGGTTGTATTTGGTCTCCCTGCTCTATTGAGACATTTAGATTGTGTCAAAGGTCATGTCTCACCTACTGTAGACACAGGATCTGACCCGAATTTTGACCTGAAGGTCAAGATTCAATGGTAAGCAGGCAGGCTCTATTATCTAAATGGTAAAAATGTCAGCACTTGCAGTTAACCGGGTTCAAATCCGGGTGGGGTAAAATTGGAAACTTACATAATGTATAGGCTAGTGCAGCTTTAAGGGCTGTTATTTGGATATCAGGAGCCAAGCGAATTTGCTGATCTACAAAAATAAGCTTTTAAACTGAAATTAATTTAGAAAGTTATTAACCAGCTGGAAAGACATCACATTGTCAGCCACTAGATGGCAATCTGTATCCACTATAAAACAGCACAGTAGCCTAGGCCAATTAAAGCGGCACTGTGTGACCTTTTTTTAACGAATAAGATGTAATTTTGTCAAATCTGTATGGTAGATTATGTTAATACAATTTATACTGGTTGTATTTTGTCTCCCTGCTCTTCTGAGATATTTAGATTGTGTCAAAGGTTATGTCTCACCTAGACAGGAAACCATGTTCAAACCCCGGGTTTGAACATGCTTTAAGTGAATAAGAGTAGTTTATATAGTTATAGTTAGTTAATTTTGGGATAGCTATGATTTACGGTTGAGTTTGTGCACTATAGGGTATTTTCTTCCAAACTGCAATCTTTATAGTAACTTTAATAATAATAAAATTATAATTGTAGGCCTATTAAAAAAAAGCAACTTGTCTTGTAGGCTATATGGTACAGTAGCTATACTATACTGAAGTTGTCCCTTATCATTGAAGGCATTGAACCCCTACCATGAAATGTTCTATGAGCAGGGCCTGGCTGTAAACAAGTTCTTGAGCTTAGTCCAGTTACCCTGGGTAAACATAGTAGGCCTACCTTTCCTTTCTGTTGTACTACCTTTAACCCAGAGGTTCTCAAACATTTATATATGTTAAATTTAGTTCAGCAGAAACTAATCATAGAATATTTGTTATTGTTAGATTGGATATGATTTTGTCCAGAATTCCATGCTGTAGTAGAGCGATAACAGACAATGATCAAAATAACAATAACTAGAACTGCACTCTGTCGAGTGCCTACCTGCTTGTTGCACAGGCCTACTAGTGCACAAGCAGAGCGCACAAGTACTGTCGACCGCTACAAACTGTCAAATCTCAGCTTCTCTGTGAAGGAACGTTTGAAATGTTGATTAGGTTTAGCTATTTGCTACCCACCTACTTTATGTAAAAAAGTAGTATTATTTATGAAGTATGGTACAAGTTTCTATCTATAAAATAAATAGTTGTATCGATTTAGAATTAGTTTCTTTTTAGTTTCTCAAAGAAAAATAAATCATCGATATCCGATGAAAAAAAAGGTATATAAACTGAAATAAAATATGTTATCACGTATACAGTATAATTTATTTTAAATTGTCAATTGCTTTAAATTTACTTAATCTTGGGCTATAGTGATATCAATACTAAATGCCTCTGTGTATTATGTAATTTGTAAGTTGATTAGCAGTATACCGTCGTTACTTTGCTCCACTTTTGATGCGTATGCACCGTCCCAGCATATTCGATGCGTATGCACCGTCCCAGCAAATGACGTAATGACTACTTGTGCTTGATACGGCAGCGGTGCCAGATTGTATACATAGGAGCATTACCTTTAATCCTCCAGACACTAAAAAATATCGTCATTACGTCAACATCGAAAACCAATTACACTCTGGCATTGGGTCCTTTAATCCACATCTTTATTACGTCATCATTGAGAGCTAGTTATACCCTGACGTCATATGCTGGGACGGTGCATACGCATCGAATATCGTCCTGGGCGAAACTAGTACTTGCGCGCTCTGCTTGCGCAAGTAATAATGCTGAAGTTTAAAAATTGATAGTGGGTATATATATATTTTATGGGGACCCCCTGGAACCCCATCAAGGATCCCTGTGGGTCCCAGGACTCCACGTTCAGAACCACTGCTTTGAGCCATGTAGTCTCCTATTTGAGCTCAAAAAGGGAGTGATTTATGTTATGGCAGATTTTGTGTTGTTGGTGGAATGAGGTGAGCCAGCAGGAAGCAACCAGGGGATGTAGTGCTTTTCTCTTGTCAGATAATCAATACTGAGTAGACTGAAGTAGCTGAGCTACTAAACAGTCCCCTCTGGGTAGCATATATGTCAACTTGATGCCTATACTCAGTCTAATGTGTCCTGCATGCAGATCTACAAGCTCACAATGCATCGTGATGCGAAGCGTTGTGGGCTTGTAGATCAGTTATTTTCATCTGGGGAATCCATACTACAGTAAATCAGGCTTGAACCATATGAAGGCATACTTCTCAGATCCCAAAAAGATGTGCATGCTAATAATTAGCAAGTAAACAACCAAAACAATGCATTTTCGGAACAAACAGTTGAGTCATTCACACTGCAGACTTTTGGAATTTATCATTTTGATAATAAAGAAGCATAAGAAATCAAGATTTTGATTTAGGCTGCTTGCTACTGGTTGAATACTTCAAAACGTATTTCAATTGACTCAGTTTTTTCCAGCAAGTTCCGTTTAAACTATATGTAGATCTACGATATCCTTCAGACATACGACATAGGCCTAATTTCTTAACATGTAGCCTATGCTATTCAACATGCACTTATCATGACATAGCTGTAAGTAAGAAATCACAATAATGCTCCATCAGGACTCCAAGGCGACGTGTGCGTCTGTCTTGGCTGTCTGTCTGTAATACAATATTACTGTAAAATATCCAGGAGATATGAGATCTAATTGTGTTTTATAGAACTGTTACAATTTGAAAACAGCTTGAAGATTAAAATGGGTCTGCACTCTGCACCAATATATTGCTATCCACGTGTCATCACTATTATAGAGTTTATAACAAACAAAGAGATGTTTCAGTGTTGGGCAAGAGATCAGAAAATGGTTCTGAATATTGTATACTATGTGTGCTAGTTCTTTAGACAATTCTAAGTGGAAAAACACCCCCAAAAGTTGCAAAGAATGTGATGAACAGATGAAGTAGGGAATTGGCAAATGTTTGAATATAGGCCAGTTGTTGTCCACCCCAAATGGCACTTATGGAGCAGCAAGAAAATGATTGAGGGCCTGGCCTGTCACATTGGCACTGCTGTGCCCTGGCCTATACTGTAGGTATAGGCTACTTTCATCTGCCCATACTGTCACGGTAGCAGAATGACTGAACCCAAAATGCAGAGCCACAAGCAAAGTAGTTTCAAAAACTGGTTTATTAAAGCAGATGGCAATCATGGCAGCTTAGCTTACAATCAAAAGTAGAAAAGCAAGCATTAACTCCTCAGGGAATCCCAAAAGGCCAGACTTTTCAAAAATACAAATAAAAAACCCAAAAGGCAAAACTAAACTAAACCCAAAACTAAACAAAGCACCAGGCAAAACACAGGAAGTCCAGAAAATGCAAAACCTTACAGAATGAGAACGAGGATTTCCAGGTACAGCAGAACACAGGAACACCCAGATGAGCACATGGGACAATGATTTATGTACTGACAGTTTGTGTGTGCAATGAGTCCAGTATTTATAGGAAGCAGGTTAATGGCAAAGGGTTCACACAGGTGTGTAAAGGGAAGCACTTGCAGGGCTGATGAGAGAGTTGGAGACAGGTGTGCAGTGTGATGGAATGGAATGAGGGAGTGGCCAGGGAGGAGACGTGGAGTGACAGACCATGACACAACCAATATGCAACTCCTGTTATACCACTGTTATACCACTTATCACTTATTGCGAACCTGTTAGTCATGACAAACAGTGCAAAGAAATTTATCAAATATTGGTCACTTTTTGATCAAGAAACATGGAGTGCATTTAGCATTATGAACAGATATGCTTAAATGTATAGGCTTTAATTCAACACTATACTCACTGACTGGAGCACAGACTGCTGAGGTTTAAAGTCTACTGACAGTACAGTAGCCTATATCACATACACTGGTATTTTTTCGGCCTGCGTCTTCCATAGCCCCTACAGTTAAGTAAGTCCTTCTATAACGTGGTGCCCCAGCCCATCTCTCTCCCTCCCCCTCTCCCTCTCCCACCCACCTCTCTCTCCCTAGCGTAGGCTACTTGACTTTAATTCGGTCTATCAAGCGTCATCCTCACAGACTCGCCTCATGCACTGTAGGCTATATACTTTCAGCTCAAACCACTAAAAGCACAATTGACATTGTCGACGCATTCGAAATAACAGCTAGGGTGCGTTCAGCACTTAAACGTGTCTCGTTTATCCATCCCTGTCTTTCGATCGGACTTTGTTTTGAAAGAATTCGCGACTGGGGGAAAAGCACATTGACAGGATGAGCTGATCTGCATCAAGTGCGAGGTGCACTTCCACTCGGCGGTACGGTGATGCTCCTCTATAAAACAGCCCGCTGTATTTTGGCAGGGAGGGGGATGCATCAGTTTAACCCTCGGTTCTGCCCGCGGGACTCGCTCGTACGTTTAGCCTAGATAAGTTGGGGAGATGTGTGATGAGTCCACGGCCGCTGTAAGGGATTGTATCGCACGGTATTCATGAGGATATCTTTTTCTTCGTTTTCTTCAACTTCGATGGCTTGAGTAGCCCATTTGTTTGCGCCCATGTATGCTGCCAAGGAGGGATGTCGGGTATGGGCCATCTATCGCCCTCACATCGCACGGAGTATAGCGGCTGACCAAGAGGCGTGAATCGGGTCGCTATTTGAGTGCCAATAAAACCAAACTACTTTAGAGATATGAATTATCGAGATTTACAGGTATTGTGTTGCTTGTCCTATGCTACCGACAACGGGATTTCAAGAGCAAAATGACTGTGGCATAAACTATTTCTGGAGACGCCTGTCACAGATATCGCCGCTGAATTGGATAGGGTGGATGGTTATTTCCAAAACAGTCCAATCCTATGTGTACTGCATTCATTTGTTCGAAAGGCTGCCTAGTGTCTTCGAGAACAGCGCAAGAGGAATGCTGGTCCAAGACCTAATGCCATTTACTTTAAGTTTTTGGCCTTTTTTCTTCGGTCATAGCCTTCTATCACTGTTTTTACTCTCATGCCAGGTAAGGAGCATGTTTAGGCGCGCCGCTTAACTCATTTTACGCATGAGATGATGTTATACAAGTGTATCTGGAGTTGTTGGAATAATTAGATAAGCAGGTGAACGATTACAACTAGACTTCATTTCATGTTTTTGTATACTTATTACATGCAATGTCTTGTTGCTTCATAATCTGTGTGCACTGTGCAGCCAGTCATGTGCACCAGTGTATGGCGTCAATAATGTATGGCACACAGGTCTGCCCATAATGTTAATAATGATGGATATGCCTGTCTGTAACTGTAAAGCAAGTTGATAATGACAACACACCATGTGAATAATAGCTATGCACACTCATGTGCTAGCTCACACACCACGACATAAACACAGTCAATTAAATTTGCTGTGAGAATATGGAGTAGAGCTGTTTTCGTTTCCATGATAACAATATCCTGTTATCCCACCATGATCCAGGCCTCTGCACCCCTGCATATGTTAGGGATGAGTAGTCTAACCTCTGCCCCACGCTGCTGCCTACAACCGTTGTTCACACACACGCAGTGCTGCCAGGGTTCATGTGTAATGTGATCTGCTTGAGTTTCCAAGTCCACCCACGCACACTCCTCAGGGCAGCCTGCTGCCCACTCTGTTGGTGGGTGGTTTCTCACAGGAAGAGGGTTGCAGCCATAGACATGATGATGATACCATTCTGTGCATGTCTAAACACTGAAAGATGCTGTGGCAGCAACAATGCAGGGAATAGATAGTGAAGGGATATCCACTACTAGCCTCCACATGAAACTAACTAGGATGTTGTTGACTGCAGCACACAGAATCAGAACCAGCTTTATTGTCACATCACAGGTTTACAAGGTAAAAAAGTGGGTGAAATTTGTTTTCGTGCATTATGGTGATAGGTCCCATCGTGTCGTTATTTCCAAAAGAAAGGGAAGAAGAAGAGCAGAGGGGGGAGGGGAGGGCAAGTGAGAAAGGAGATCAAACAAGAAACAAAAATATCTACATATTTTCACATAGTACCTGAGATAAAGGTGCCTGTGCAGTGATGTTGACCCACGTGCATTTATGATGTGGGCAATTCACCAATGTTATTTTTCAGTATGCATTGAAGGTCTCTTTTTTCCACCCTCTCCTCTTTCTCTCTCTCTCCACGTGAAGGGTGAACTCCAGAGGTCATGCTCACGGACTGTGGCGGAGAAAGTTAGTGAACAGTGCCAGCTGGCATGCCACTGTAGAAGCTACCCTCCCCTTCCTCCCCCGCCTCCCCCCCCTCCTCCACCACGGCTACTTGGGACCACAGGTAAGTTCTCTGCTCCAAGTACCGTGGGTCCAAGTGCTTTAATCACGCGACCTGTCTCACTCTCACCTGCGAGTGTTTCCCAGCCAAACGCAGGTGCATGCAGTAGCATCAATTAGCCAATTCCAAGGAAACACAATGTTGGCTTCCATATTTCGGACCTAATCTACAGCAGAATTTAACATCAAGATTCACACAATCTATACTGTGTGTGTGTGTGTGTGTGTGTGTGTGTGTGTGTGTGTGTGTGTGTGTGTGTGTGTGTGTGTGTGTGTGTGTGTGTGTGTGTGCGTGTGCGTGTGCGTCCGTGCACGTTTGTGTGTACGAGCATGCGTGCGTGGTTATGTGTGTATGCTCAGTGGCATCTGTGTGTTAGATAGAGGATGTTGACAGCTGAACACGGGACTAATTTATGCCGGGCCTGACCTTGGGGAGTACCCAGCTGCCTGTGAAATCCATGTCTGCTGGGCTGTCAGGCTCAGTGGTTCAGTGGAGAGGGTTTCCCCCGGAGGACCCCTGATTAAAACACAGATGACTTAATTAAATTAGCTTTAGTTTGATACAGATAAGGGGCTAATGAACCAGCCGAGTCGTGCCAGTTCTGTTTTGAAGTCGAGCCGGGGGCGCACAGGGGTAGGTGTGTGTGTGTGTGTGTACTGTACGCACTTGTGTGCGATGCGTGTGTATGTGAATGCTGCCTGTTGCGGGCTGCAGCACATTTGTCCCTCTATCTATACACTCTTTTCTTCAACCCAGTCGATAGATGGTCTATCCATTGACAGTTTGTCTAATCCATTAAATCTCTCTGAAAGCTGATATGATTTGTATATACCCATGAGCACCTTAATGAGCATTGCTCTGATATATTGGACAGGCGTTGCTGATGATGCAGCCGCTGCAAGTTATTACTTTGACTCTTTGGCATCACTCACGCAGGAGAGGGGGTAGTTCATCATCAAAGTCTCAACAGACAGCGGAGCGAAAGGTTTTATTCACTTGGTTTTTCTCCCCCCCTGTCTGGTCAGTGTAGATGGGCCTCCTCTTCCCCCTGAAGCCTGATTTATACTTAGTCGTATGATGGTGTCGCACGTCAAAAATAGCCGGTGTATAAGCTCACAATGCACTGCGTCGTGAGCTTTTAGATCCGCTATTTTTGGAGCACGACCCCTTTGTACGACAGAGTATAAATGAAGCATGACTCACCATGTGATCCACCTATGAATGGGCAGTTACGGACCTCTTTGTGATTGCATAAATACTGCCAGGACCACCTGACTGTCCTATCTAATGTGGGCTTTGAATGCCCAGTTATGGTTAAGAAGACTCAGTAGTTGGCTGTTTTTAAGGCGTTGAAGAAAGTGTTTGCAAAGAGCAGAATGGACAGTTCCCGGACCTCTTTGTGATCGTTGTCAAGGTCACTGCCTAAATACTGCCAGGATCACCTGACTGTCCTCTAACATGGGCTTTGAATGTCCAATTATGGTTAAGAAGACTCAGTAGTTGGCTGTTTTAAAGGCTTTGAGGAAAGTATTTGCAATAAGCAAAATTTATTAGCACTATTCCATTCTCTACAATGGTTACATTTAGCTTTAAACTATAAGTAGGCAATAAATATGCAGAACAGGCATAAAAACTGGGACAATGACTGAGACTGTGTCTATCCGCAAAAAGTTTGAAAAAGAAAAAGAGAGGAACTGGCACCGTTAAGTAAGAGTCTACTGTATGTGCTAAAAATGGTTCACAAGTCCACAGTAAAATCTGCAGTGTTAATTGAACTGTGACAGTGGAAAAAACGACCCACACGGGTCCATTATTACAGTTAAATGAACACTCTGGATTTCACTGTGTCCCTTCAAAGGAGTGAGCTTTATCACAATGAAGGAGATCCTTACCACTGACTGAATTAAATCCTACAGCCGTTGACAAAACGCAGGATTAAACGGAAGTTTGCCTGAGAGGCTTTTAGATTCATAGTGACTTATGACGTGCTGTGCTGTGCTGGAGGGAGCCATGCCATGTCATTTTCTCAGTAGAAATCTGCCGTGTTAGAAGCTATTTAGGACATTACTAAGGGGTGATTTGTTGCCATGGTGTAAAACATATCCCATTCATAACACCGCAGCGCTGCAAACGCAGCGTGTTTGTTTTAGGGTAAAACTAGAACATTTTACTGGGTACTCTCACAGTGTGATAGAGAAGGAGGGAGCAGAGAGCCACAGACAAGGTTATACAGAAAGACAGACAGATTGTACATACAATATTTTAAGTGATAATGCGAGATAAACAGCAGGGAGAGCAACGAATGGACAGGAAAGTTCCGTAAGGTGCGGGTGCACATGAAGATGTACATGGTTCGCAGTGAATGGTCCTGTACCACACATCTACACAGTAAAATCCTCAGTGTTAATTTCACCAAACTGAACCATTTGCACACTTTCGGGTCGGCATGAAAAGAATACTGAGGATTTGACAGTGTAAAGTGTGAAAGCGCAGGAGGTGTGGCATGGACCAGGAGACTAGTGGTGGTGTAAGAAAGGCTGACAGGACCTTAAATGATTCATAGTGTCGGCTTAGATATCTCTGAACATTGAGCCCAAGTTCTACACAACAGGCGAGGAGACACTGATGCTTCCCTATAATTTTGTGAGAGCAGGCTTGGAAAAGATTTATGCTCTGTTATGGACAGTTACAGTACAATTAATCAATGCATAGCGCCTTTGAGCTATTAAATACAGGTTGGGGGGATCTTCATCACGCTGTGAGTACTGTACTGTACTGTACTGTACTGTACTGTACTGTACTGTACTGTACTGTACTGTACTGTACTGTACTGTACTGTACTGTACTGTACTGTACTGTACTGTACTGTACTGTACAAGCCCTCCTCCCTGGCCTGTGTCTCTGTTTCTGTGTGTTAGGCTGTGCAACAGTGACACTTGGTGGTGAACAAACGCTATAACGCTATTTACGTGCTCGGACAAAGGGACAGACCCAGCCACACACATCGTGCTCGGACACAGGGACAGACCCAGCCACACACATACCTGTCTATAGGAGTGGTTGCACCCCTCAAAAATAGCTGATCTACAAGCTCACAATGTGCTGCAGTCAGTGACGCATTGTCAGTTTGTAGCTTGGCTATTTTCAATGAAGAAATTTGGTGTAGACTAGAGGGCCCCAGGGGGACTTATAGTGTTTATATATATAGTGTTATAGTGTTTAAGTGGTTGAGAAGTCAGATATATATATTTTACATGTAGATTCAAAAGCGATGGACACAATGGTAATATTGGTGTCTAGCAATGTGGTCTGACTTTGTCCATTAACCGTTTTCTCTTCCATCCACTTTCTATACTCTCTATACCCATGTCTCCCTGCACTTTAATGACTCTCTCTCTCTCTCTCTCTCTCTCTCTCTCTCTCTCTCTCTCTCAGTGGTAGATCCCACTGTGCCCTTGTTGAGGCCCTGGTGGATGGGGATGGAGATAATAGTGCTAGGAACGGTGGGCTGTGCTTCAGCTGTCTTCCTCCTGTCAGCCATCATCATCTGCTACAAGGCCATCAAGAGGTTCGATGAGCATTCTGTTTCCCTGTTTCTATGATTCCCTCTAACCTATTGATGCAGCAGTATCCCTATTTTGTACTCAAGTCATGCAATGGTATTGTGCAAGCTCAATACCATGACATGCCCAAAATAGGGATGGTTGAATGTAAGTTACCGTTCTAAAATGTGAAAAAAGCAAGTATGCATGCTGTCCTTGCCATCTTATCCAAGGTTACTCATTTGAGACTGAATCCACTTACCTGAGAACGTCACATAAGGATACCGTGACCCCTGTCGTAACGTAACCCTGCTGGGTCACACTAAGGTCAAAGGTTAGATATTGGAACTTGGGTTTCCGTGGTAAGTGAGGATGAGGCACTCAGTTGTATTATGCATTATTTGTAAAATCAAATAAATAGGAGTGTAAAAATTGTAGCATCCAAGATGCCAAAATAAAATCTCTCAGCATTGGCCATTTAAAATTGCTTAAAGGTTTTATGACATTCATTTTCATTTATTTTTCTTTTTCTTTTTTCTTTTAGGTTTTATGACCTCAATTACACCCAAAAAACCTGAACTTTGAACATTCAGTGGATTTTCTGTGGTCTGAAGTTTTCTTTGGGGTTTGGAAGCCTTTTGAGCTACAATGAAAACAGGCAACACAGTGAAAACAGTGACATCTGCTGGCAAATCCCATTGACATATATGGGATTTGCAGGGTCTTACATCACTTACTGCCGGCAAATCAGAGCACCTGTTTGAGCCAGAAAACCCCAGATCACAGAAAATCTACTGAATGTTAAAAGTTCATGTTTTTTGGGTGCAATTGAGATTAGAAAACCTAAAAAAAATAAGAACAATTCCAAAACCTTTTTTTTAATGTCACAATCCCTTTAATTGTCTTAGTATGTTTTTGAATGGCAACAGGATGATGTCATGTGAAAGTGGGGGAAAGATCCACTACCAAAGGAATCCCAAGGCCCTGTCAATGCAACTCTAGCTATTTGCCCCTATTTGGTTTGGCTTATTAGAGAAAAAGCTGCGTGAGGTTTTAGCCTGCAGCAGAACCAAGACCCAATTCCCTATCTGACATTCAGCCAGCACTGTATCACACATAAATTCCGACACACACGTAGCTGTTCACAGACATTTAGCACATGCACAGTTTGCACACACATCTGTCTAAAAGCAATGTATATGCACGGACTGGCATGGAGAAAATATGAGCACACTTTTCTACACCCCACACCCCACCACCATCAACACACAGATGCATACACACACGCACACATATTCATCATCTTGGCATATTTACACACTGTATAAGACATAGAATAAACAAGTGTCTCAAACCCATATGAGAATAACCATAGATGTGCATGTACAATTTAGGAAATAATGTTATTTATGAAATTGTGTGTGAAGAGAGCACGCTAGATGTGTCTGGCCAGCCTGGCCTCGGTAGAATTCTGTTTCTCTTTTCCTTAAACAACAAATAGGCAAAGTCAAGCAGCGGAAGTAATGGGTGGTTGGCTCAGGAATTCATTATGGCAATTCTCCAGCCCCCTCCGTAGCCAAGGGGCACCTTTTTTAATGCAGCAGTGGTAAGGAAGTGTTGTTGCAATACGGGCTGCTGTAGCCCCAAACCCAAGTCATTATTTATGAATTAATTTGCGCAGTCATTCAGTCGCAGGCCACATCTTTTATACATGCAAGCGGGTCGTGTCCTGAAGCTCTGTGAGCACTGTGACTGCAGACTGCCACACCAAACTGCCTTCCTTTCAGAATGAGTAGGGGAAAATGCACAGGTCCAGTCAGACTGGCCTCATTAGACATTCATTAGTCTGCAGCCAATAGGAAACCAGCCCCAGAAAAAGAAAAAAAAATGTGGAGCATAAAAATTGATTGGAATGTGTCATGGATGCCCTAATCATCCATCCATCCTGAGCGGAAGAGAGGGTATAAGACAGATAAAAATGTTGTCTACCAAAGCAGGGAAAGGCGGTAATTGGGTGTCCTAGTCAATAACAATGTACGAGAGGGTTTGTCAGCTAGAAAACAGAGGCAGTTATATATAGCTCTTCCAGACCCTCACTGCTCAGGGCTTTCCCAATGAAAATCAGTTGGCCAATTGCCAAGCCCTGCGCAGCAGACACACTATAAGAGCTTGCTCTGTAGGCCCCCTAGTCCTGCAGGCCTTTTGCTATATTTTCTAATCTTTGTCTTCCAGTCATCCGTCAGAGGAAATGGGTTTGTAAAAGACTAAACAAAAACAAAACAAAAAAGAAATGTTCCATATGTTCTATTGAGTGGAATCCAGACACTGTGGAAGCCGGTAATACAGTATGTGCAAGCATAAAGAGGATTCAGACACATGCTGTGTTTCAGTGTGGCTGTCCTGTCAAAATCAAAAGACATGATAGGCAGGATGCCGGCCAGGATGCAGGCCATCCACGAAGCCTAAACAAACATAGTGCAACTTGATTAATGAAACTAGATGCTTTTACTCAATCATGGACCGGCTGCTCTGGGATCTGCCAGAGGAGAGAAGATATATCTCAACTGGACCTGTCCGACTACAATATGTCAAGACAATTCAGTAACACGAAGAGACAGCATAATATCTTTGTGAAGCAAAGTGGTTTATAATCCAATATTTGGCAATATATTATTATTACTCTATTCTTATCTCCATCAATTATCAAGCCAGCACTTTCAAAACAGGTAAGCAGTGTCAGGGCGTTTCACAGTCCGTCTTTGAACCCGAAGTATGTTAGGCCTACTCTAATATCCAGATGGTTGGAGTAATTGTAAACAGCTTAACACATGTCCCAATTTCATCACAATTCATTCCCAAAACTTCAAACGGGAATGTGTTCTGTGATCGCACACGCACAGCTTTGATATAAAATATTCATCTAACCTGTGAAGTGTTGTGTAGCCACCTGCCATGTGTCAACAGCATGGCATCTATTATTGACAGCCTGGGTAGAGGTCGGTGTGAGGCCCAAATGGTATGCCCTGTGTGTTGGCCCAGAGCAACATCAGCAATCAACCTACATTATTGGATCTGTTGAGCAGACAGACTCAGAATGCCACGCCTGTTTTCACTTCAATACATTAAGTGGAGTGGGACGCCTTACCCACAGAGTTGGCGGCCCGCATATTGCGGTGTCATTATTTTAAAACTAATTTACTGTAACTTGAGTAAGTGCTCCATTTTGTGACCCGCCCTCAGAGTGGATTCAAAACATCAACAAGGTGTCCAGTATCCTCTGTGTTAGTAACTAATTTGAAGCATCAAATTTGATTGGCAGTGCATCTTTATGATCGGCCACTTGGCTTCTGTCGACTCGCGTCTAAACTACTGTAGCACTATAGGCTAAATAATCGTCAGTTAAATTTAAAAGGTCAAGTAAGGTTAGTAAGAATGGTGACAGTGGGAGTCGTGTCAATAGCATGTATGGAAATACAGCCATGCTACATCCACACAAATACCTTTTAGTTTTCAAATGCATAACCGTTGCTACATTTTAGCCTAGTGTCCCCCTAAAACTCAAATACATTGCTGGCTCCGTTTTAGTTTTTAAATTCTAGGCTTGCGTTTTAGTCTGGACAGGGAAAATGATACGTACACCGTTGATACCGCTTGAAGATCTGAAATTACACCTATTTCCTGACAATGGTTTTCCTAATGGTGTTTGCTTGGCTACTAAACTTATACGTTTGAAATACTCTTGAAAGAAGATACTCAAATCTGTGGTATACTATTAAATTGCCAAACAAATGAATTATGTTGTACAAGTACATCAGAAACGTAACTTTGGTCCATTATTTCTCCACTTTAATAATACCAATTGGTATTGTATTTTATATAATTTTAATCGTTGATTAGTCACCTTTACAACGAATAGCTTGTAAGGATTGGGCGTCCGTAGGATAAGCAAGTAGTTGGTAATATTCACCCTTGCTTTGAGTTGCTTAGTGGATTGGATTATTGCACTCACAGTAATAAGGTCAAAACACATATCTTGGCCATTTTTACACTTTATTAATTTTACACTCACTGTTAGGGAACTCAGTAGCGTCTGGAAGATCCATATGCAGCCACAACATCTTGGTATGGGGCAGTATCTCTCTCTCACAGAACTTATCATTGAAGGCAATCTCAATGCAGTGAGATATCGGGATGAGATTATGGAGCCAGTGGTGATCCCATATCTTCAGAATCTGGGACGTAAGGCCAACCTCCAGGATGACAACGCTCGGCCCCACAGAGCCATGATGTACCTCCAGAATCTGTGAGTGGAGAGGATGGAATGGTCTGCCGTGAGTCCAGACCTCAACCCAATTGAACACTCGTGGGATCAGCTTGGGCATGCTGTACGTGCTAGAGTGACAAACAGAACCAGGGTGGCTGACTTGCAACAAATCCTGGTTGAGGAATGGGATGCCATCCCACAGCAAAATGTGTCTAGTTGTGATTGTATGGATCTTCCAGAGCCTAATGAGTTCCCTAACACTGAGTGTAAAATTAATAAAGTGTAAAAATGACTGAATACCTGTTGTTTCCTTATTACTGTGTGAGAGTGCAATCATTCAATCCACTAAGCAACTCAACCAACCACTTGCCGTTTTGGCAAATGTTTTGGAGGCGCTACCCCCCCACATGTTTAACTGTGTTGCTCATTCCACGAACACCTGGTTGTAAAGGTGACTAATCAACGATTAAAATGATATAAAATACAATACCAATTGGTATTATTAAAGTGGAGGAATAATTTACAAAAGTTAAGTTTACGACCTTTTGTTGCCGAGTTTATGTGAAGGCCAGAGTTGTTTCACTGTCCATTTTCCCTCCAAAAGATATTAGGGCCTATACATTAGCCTATAGGCTGGGCTGGGGATGGAGTGGGAACAGGTGTGTGACAGTGGCTACGTTTACATGAAGGGTGATCATTCCGAATAAATACTTCCGAATAAAATACATCCGATGTAATGTTTTTTGCCGCGAGTTTACATGGGAAATGGTCATTCCGAATGAGTGTTTATATGGAGAAGTGATAAAAGACATGATACATGTTAATTCACGTGAAACTACGCCATCTGTTGGACACATAAAATATAGGCAGTTCATTCATTGTGACTTTCAGACGAAAGACGACACTTTGAAATCCCATCATTTCATTCCGCAGTAGTTTTGAGGCTGCTGCTTGGATAAGGACGGACATACTATGTTTACCGTCTTTTTTTCCCCACCTGCTGCGGCTCCCCTTCTCCGCTGGGAAGGTGATCATCTCGTTTTTATGTGTAGCCTACTTTATTATCTACAGCACGGCCAGGGCACGCAACACACTGATTATTATTGTATCGGGTCGCTCGTTATTTTTGAGAGAGAGAGAGAGAGAGAGAGAGAGAGAGAGTGTGAGAGAGAGACCGTTGAACACACACACACACACACACACACACACACAAAATGCACGAAATAACGCGCTCTATGTGCAAACTCCTCAGCGCGCCTTGGATATGAGGCTTATGAGCGCCTTGGAGTTGGAGCGCAATGGAAAATGAGCATGCTCAGAAAGACCAGAATTAATTTACATCCGAAGCAGTGTATACATGAGTCCAATTTTCTTTCAATCGCATTGAACATCGGAGTAATCCGGCCAGTGACATCGGAATGGTTTTTAGATCGCATCGAGCGTTTTCATTCGGATGTAAGTTTTTGTAGGTGTTTACATAACAACGTTTAATACGATTTAACTTCTATTCGGAATGAAAAGGGGATTTAACTGCTCATGTAAACGTAGCCAATGACTGAGGGTAGGAATGGAGAGTGGGAGTGGCTGACAGGGAGACATGGTCTGCAGACCATGACAGTCAGGTACTGAAATAAATAACATAGTTTATCGAAGTAACGGGTGATCATGATGCTACTGCCGAAGATTGGATAATATGAGCTGGAGAATCATTTCTTTATTACCCATAGTTCACACAAATAAAAAAGTAGGCTACTTACTGGTATTCCCCGATGGTGTGTCGCTGGCATAACTCTTCTTTGTTGCTATCATGCTATGCAGCCATTAGATTAGTTTTGGATTATTTTGCACCCAGATAAACTGCAGTGTCTCCTCAGCAATACATTCTGCCAAATCATACACAACAAATTGTGTTTGGTGGACAAGTTTCTTCCTGTTTGTCATATTTAAGTTGCCACACAAAAAGTGGAAAGTCCTAGGGTTCCTAAGGAGGCATTTAAATCCAATGCTTTTTGTTTAGGAAAACAAAGCAACAATTGGCTTAGAATCTTACAGACTATTCAGCAATGTATTTCGAGTCAGGCAGCATTGGTAAGCTGTAAAATCATATCACGTTAAGTTAACTTAACCACATGAACCGTAGGGGCCCTATTCTGGGTGAACATTTGGGGAAATGCATTGGTCAAGATACGGTATATTTATTGTAGAGGGACAAAAGGTGGGGCCCAGTATAGACCCCATGGGGACAAGAGTCAACTATGTAAGGGTTTAACTAGTTAAGTAATTAAGAAAATCGTGGTGCTAGTTCAGCATGTAATGGAACTTTAGCTGTGCTGATTGGTTAGCTGCTGCATCAGCAGCAAACGTTTTTCACCCTCTCTGTACTTTGTTCACTCCCCAGGCTGATTTGTGCTTAATGTAGAAAATGTTAATTCAATTCCACCCAGGCCTTCCACATTTTTAACTGCAAGTAAAAACAAACTCAGTCTATCTCAGAGTGGAAAGATGATACTGTATACAGCAAGATATAAATTACAATATTATCTGACCTGTGTAATAGGTTACATAAACTTTCACACAGGTCCTATGGCACCATCTGACCACAGGTCCTTGGTATCCCTTCTACAAAGAAATGCTTGGGGAAACCGTGCTTATCTGTGATACTGAGGACACCGGAGAAGCACAGCTTCAGCTTCTATCAGAAATATATATATTTCTAACTGTTATTGAGGGAGAACGACTATACCGCGTTGAATATCTATCTTGTTAGCACGTACCACTTCTTCTCTCAGAGGAGAATTCCCAGCCTTGCTCTAAACAAGACAGCGCTGTCCCTTAGAGAAAACCCTGGTATATCCCAACTCCCCCTGCTGCAGCCCATATCAACCAATCATCTTCCCTGCAGCAGGAGGATGTGTTTCCACTCCAAGGCTGGGCAGTTTCCTTTCCCAGGCTTCCCCTGGTCCCACTGGGACAGAGCAAATGCATGTCCTGGGTGGCCCTACGTCGTCAACCACCAGATGAAGGACTCCCATAGGAAGTCTTATTTACTGCCTCACATTTTGTTTACAGCCTTTACTATAGCGCTATTAAGTCAAACTCTTTTCCCTGTAGAAGAGGCAGCTGACTTTTGTGTGAGTGATGGCGATGACTAAGCTGTTATACCTGTCAATCATTCTGGGGCACAGTTATTCATATGCATCATGCAGGGCGTTACTTGTCATCCATCATTGTCAATAGGAACAGAATCAGACCAAAGAGGCAGACAGACAGACAGAGAGGGGAGAGCGAATGCATGAATTACTGTAGTCTTCAGTTCAGTATTACAGTGAAAAGTTACAAAGATGTATTATTTTATACTATGTGGGTCATAACTGTGTTGCATAACTGAAAGCTGAAATGGTTCTTAATGCTTTTATCACATTTATGTTGTACCAAACTGATTATAGTCCAGTGATTCAAAATCATTCATCTCTATGTTCCCCAGGTTCTATGTTCCCCACTTACCTAGGGTTTAGGATTTCTGCGTTAGGTTTCTGGTTTAAGGACTTCAGTGTTTTGTACTATACAATTGTATGTATAAGTACAGAACAAATAATGTTTGTTTTTGCCATCTTTGTTGAAGAGTCTGAGCAATTATGTTTTAGTGTATTTACTATTTTATGTTAATTAGATAGTTTAAGTAGCCTAGGCAGGCCTAAAGTTCAATGGATTGTTCAAAGACTGAGCTTAAATCAGAATTTGCTACTAAAAGTAACACTAAGACTAATAATACTAAAATAATATTTTAGTCTTACTAGAATTACTAAAATTACTATAATTTAGGTTTATTCTAAGTGGGGAACAAAGAACCTTTTTTGCATGGTGGGGAACATAGAACCTGGGGAACATACTGTAGGTACGCTCCCGTCCGGGCCCCCATTGGCGGGGCAGGGCTTGAGGTAGTCAAACATTTTAAACTGTAATAACACAATTTAGTGCAGCACAATATTTTTGTAATTGAAAATAGCATCCCTATTCTGGGCATGTGAACATTTGGTGACAATAGACAAATATTTGCAGAAAATAGCAGGTCTAGGAAAAAGTCTGGTCTAATCTAAGTAGCTACTTTCACTATTTGGTGTGCAATGAAGCGTATAGCGTATAAGTGTTTAACCATGTCTGAGAATTGCACGCACGCGTGCAATTCTCAGAGTGTGCGTGCGTGTGTGTGTGTGTGTGTGTGTGTGTGTGTGTGTGTGTGTGTAGGGAGCCTTTTTACATCATCGTTTGTCTGATGTAACAAGAGAGGCTCTAAACGATTAAAGGTTGGGAACTGTAGTTAAATGGGTAAATACTTACAGTAGGGGCGTTAGCTCCCCTCTGAGGGGAAGACGCTTGGGTCCAACTGGACTGAGAATGACTGTCCGTCAAGTCAGACTGGCCAACCGTAGCTTTCAGAGTAGAGGGCAGGAGACACTGAGCTAAGATGTAGCTTAAGGGTCCTCTGTACCAGCGAGGGCACTGTACAGTGTTGAGTGGGACAATAACTGTACTAACTGTATTCAGATCTGTCTCTGAGTTACATAAGCCCGAGCAGGGGAGAGCAGCTGAGGGGGTCGGCGCAGAAGCCACAGTACACTGGACAAATATAATAACCGCAAAAGCACTGAGGGGTGCATAAAAAGGGTAGCATTGAATGATGCTGGCTCTTCACAGACCAATGACAGGCAAGAGGATCATGTGTTGTGACTATTTTTTTCATTAGAAAGAACTCTCAGAAAGGCAAGTAGGAAAGTATTACAGGGAATTTCACATGAGGTTATGTATTGACGGGATTTACAAGCCAAATTGGAGTTGCGCACAGTGTACACACATCACTTAGTGGGGGGGGGGGGGGGGGGGGATTGTATCTAGCGACCGTCTATTTAATTGCCATGTCCCCCGTGTTGCAATGTATCCATCCCTCCCGTCTCCCTTCATGGATCTAAGAGCAAAGTGACCTTTTAACGTTGAGCTGATTAGACGGGATGGCTGAGACCAGCGCATCCACACGGAGCGGCTAGGGGAATCGAATCAGCCTAAAGGTTAACAGGCTAGAAACTCTGTTTAATGACACAGCTTTTACTGGGGAAGAATACAACACACAATTGCTTGTGTCAGTAATGTCTTCCTCTCGCTTATGTGAAAAATGTCTGTCCGTAGGAAACCACTGCGGAAAGAAGAGAACGGAACCAGTCGTGGGGAGTACGCTATGAGCATCCGCAACAAGAAGACCATAGGCACCAACAACACTGTGGTATAGACTGTCAGCTGACAGACATCACCTTACCCCCTAACACAAACAATTCCCTCTCACCAGAATGCAAATGGGGGTTTACCGGAGGTTTCCTAAACGCATACACTGTTCGTTCCCTCATCTCTCTGTGCATTGCCTGGACTTGAAGACCTATACATCCAGCTCGAGAAAGAGAGAGAAAGAGAATGAAAAGAAAAGCTGAAGTCAGAGAGAGAAAGAGAGAGAGAAATATGTGTGAACGGGATAGAAAGAGCAACAAACCCCCCCTGTGGTGTCAGAAGTGGCACAGCAGGCTGAACATTATGCTTTCTGTAACAGCAAGTGTTGCTGACAGGCTGGTTGGCTGCTTGCTGGAGTGGGACTGTTTGCCAGTTTACTGCAGACCCAGACCTTGCACACTGCAATGGAACAACGGACAATACAGCAGTCCCATTTGTGTGCTAGCTAGATAACCACCACACACAATAAATAACGTGCATGCAGTTTTTATGGAGAATGCAACATTTGTTTTCTTCTTTTTTTTTATATTTCTCACAATGTTTTGTTTTACATTTGTGGAGGTTCAGAAAGGGGCACAGTTATTCTGCTGGTCCTGGGTTTGGGATGTGGAATTTTCTCATCTGACTATGCAATTTACAAAAACATAAATAACAGGATGAACATCAGTATAATGATGTCATGTCATGTTTATTTTACATCCCAGCACTGAAATTGAGGACTTAGGCTCAATGTAATATATATTCATCCATCCATCTATTTATTTACTTATCTATGAATTTTATTTTTTTACTTACAAAAAACAAAAAAACTAATGCTGTCCCTTTAGTTGTTCATATCTTGACTGATTCATTTTATTTCTTGATAGCTTGTTTTTTTAAGTGAATTATTCATAAACCATATAATTCATTTGTGATGCTCCAATGCTTTAAGCCCGCTGTCAGTTTGTTGAGACACTGGTGCAGAAAACGCGCTTGCTCTGCAAAGAGTTTTGGTGTCACTTGTTTTGTCTCTGGCTGTTTGATATGCCTTTCTCTGCTTCCCTGAGACTTCACTAAAACAAGTCAGGGCATTTCTGTGATGTGCTGTGTGTGAATGTGTGTTTTCCAAACATTATTTCCATACTGCCGTCTGCAGCAGAACTCCTTTCCCCATTTGTTTTTTCCCTTGTGTAATTTTTAGCACAAGCTCCCAAAAACACTAGATGTGCTTGTGCGGTTTCTTTTGTTGAGCCTAGTTCAGACCAAAGATTTGCGACGAGACAAAACTATTTTAAGCTTGATTTATGCTTCATCGTATGCCGGTGTTGTGTGCTGGACACAGCTGATCTACAAGCTCATAACGCATCATGGATGTGATGAGTTGTGCGCTGCCTTTGTTGGCTTGTAGATCTGCTGTAAGATCTGCTATCTACATGTGGCACGACACCACACTGGTGTACAACAAAGTATCAATTAAGCATTAAAACGTTGCAGAGAAAATTTTAAGCCGTCTGAATTAGTCCCTATTATCTCGTCATTTCAGAGGCCTAGGTTCTAGGGTTCATCTGGATGCCTTCAACCATGTTCTTGTCTGGATTTGACAATCTTCATTCTCCTATCCGTCTACAAGTTCTTAGCCCATCACCAGTATAGAGGGACATTGAGCCCAGGGCTGACCGCTGACCTTGTGACTGGTGAGAGACAGGAGGCTTAGCCAATAGCCAGAGATCAGGTTGCACAGAGGATGGCCTCAGTGGGGATGCGTGTGACTCAGTGCTGTCACAGAGATCCTCCACACCCCTCTAATTGAATCTGAGCTGAATTGGAGCATCACTCAATGCTACGCTGCTTTTTTGACATCGAATCTGTGTATCAGCTGTACGTGTTTGTATGTGTGTGTGTGTGTGTGTGTGTGTGTGTGTGTGCGCGTGCGAGTGTGTGTGTGTGTGTGTGTGCACGCATGTGTGTGTGCGCACGCATGTGTGCATGTGTGTATTTCTATGTCTGCCTGTCTGTCTGTGTTTGTGCATGCGTGCAGAATCAGATGACTGTTATGTGTGAGAATGGGCTGTACTCTATGGCTGTCTGTATGTATAATATATAGACATAGGCTAAACTGTTACATTTTGGAAACACACAGTTGCATTGAAAATTTGAAACATGCACAGGTATTAGCAAAACAGTATACCCTAATATGTACCCATATGAGATAAAAGATGGATGCATGAATGTAAATATTGATATTTAAAAATCTGCCTTCTGGACTGTTAATTACATGTACAGCATAACAGAACGATCCGTTTATACATAGTAGAAAATAAACAATGTGCTACATGTTAGAATTATATCAATGTTGTCATGTTGATGGAGCAAGCCATTAATGTATATATGGCAATCAATAGTCAATGCACAATTTATGCATTATACCAAACAGATAGGTAAATGTGCATAGGTTGATTTCATTGCTGACTTTTTCAGTTGTAAATAAAAGTGTACAGAGTGACAGGCCTACAGTTTATTGTGTTGAAAGGCAATGCAGATAAAAATACATGCTTTTGTTGTTCGATGCCAGACAAACCTGTGCATATGTGCTGAGGGTGATGAAAGTGATGTTATATTTAGCCTGTAACCATCCGGTCTTCTTCACTGTTCTGTGTTGTTATTGTGTGCGTGTCTCGGGCAGAGCGGTGCTGGCCATGTCCCCTGGGCCCCCGTAACAGAAAACATGCTCCCCGTCTGTCTCACACAGTGCATCTTTAATGAAGTGCAATTATCAAACACACTCCACTCTATGGGTGCTTAATGATGCAAACAATACAACTTATGGGTCACATATTGCGCTAGCTCTGGGCTCAATCAATATAAAATGTCACAAACATCACGACTGGTGTGTGAGTGATTATATTCGGCAGCTAAAACTCAAATTGGTATAAAAATGATTAACTGGCATTTTGGCAAAATCTCTATTTTAAAGTGAATTATATGCAGCTACTGTGTTTCAAAGGAATAATTTCTACCCTCAGATTTTAATATTTTACATAAAGCTACGCATTTCTCCATCAGTTTGTGCATCACACATTTTGTTAACAACGTGAAACCAGGGAGGTGGAGAGATATTGTACAAGCTAAGTCATGTAGAGAGAGTAGAGAAGCACCAGAGAGGAATGTGAATGAATTATAATGTGAATGAGAGACTATACAGTGCTGTGCCTTCCCTGCTTTAGATGTGCCACTTGATGGTAATGCCAATGGACATTCTGAGCAATTTAAACATTCATGCATTGTCCAGCCATGGCGCTGTGGATTTGACTGTAATAAACCAATGTGACAGGCCTGAGTGGGACGGCCAGGGATCTTCACTGTCTCCGCCAGCTTTACTGTATGAGGGTTCTCTCAGAGGGTTTTTCTGTTGAGCAAAAGAGAAAATAATTCTCCAAATCCATGTATTGGATTGGAAACTCTATACATTTCAGTTTTAATCTTTGCAAATGCAGGCAGTTGTGGAACCGTTTCCTTCCCAGGCTGAACTGCTGATCTGTGTGAGACCACTGCTTTCAACCTCGCTCTTTAATCAGCTAATGTCACCTGTCCATGCACTGGGTGCTACGTTGTGCTACCGGAGTGTGTGTGATCACACTCGCTCCTTTTAAAGCTGACCTTCACATTCTTTGAGGACCCACTCACACCCTCTCTGCCTGAGAAGCCTTTGGTCAGCGTTAATTACCCCTCAGTATCTCCAGCTGCCTGCTCATCAGGTCAGTGCTCCCATATGGTCCTCCAAGAGCCAAGCAAGCAGCCCGGCCGGGGCGGGGAAAGTGCTGTATACCTGTGGGACGCTGATTACATAAGCTTCTGCTAATGAGAGAGGTTCTTTAGAACGGCCTGTGAGTTCAAACGACCACAACGGTGGCGGTGGCTGACAGATGCAGCCCTGGCACTGATTTCTCTCTCACACACACACACACACACACACACACACACACAATGACAATACACGCAAACACACAGGTGCAGAACAGGAGAGGCATTCTTTGATGAACCAAGACAGGTTCATCAAAGGTTGTTGTTACAAAGGGGCTTGATCTGCAGCCTAATTCAGCGAACTACTGTAGGGGTTAGCATCGGTGTGTGTGTGTTTACTACATGACTTTGTGTAATCTAATTAGACATCATTTTATGCCAGTGTGGTGACTCATTTGACACATACTGCTAACAGGTTCCATATCCAGAATGTCCAATGGATTGAAAATGTGTGACATGACATTTTGAAACAAGGCAAAGTCAAATCCCCCTTAGTTCACTCACACAGAATATATTTAAACTGTCTGATTAATGATTAATCATGAAGCCTGATAATGAAATCCTCAGAGTTAAAGGTGGAAAAACTAAGATTAAAGTGCTATTCAGCTTTTGTAGCCCTACTGTCATGTCATCTGTTATTCCCAGACAAGGGCCCTGTTGTAATGCATTTAGATCTCACAACAATGCTTAATCACAACAAACCACATTAGATCCAAAAGGTAATTGTGTTTGCTTCGGTATATACACGGGCCGATCTGTTTCAGGGCTGCCAACAAAGAGGATATGCTCGCTACTCTGTACTTGTGCGGGGGGGGGGGGGTGCCTGGGTGCAGCCGAGATGGTCTTGTTTACCTCTTTTGTCTGGCTCCGCCTTATCGAGTTACAATGCTGCCACTGCAACTCTGATTGGGCCCCTGATCGATCTGAGCCCTGATGGCGAGAGGCAATCTGACTGACAGTACCTGACAGGGATCTTAGACAGCAGCTCCATAAGACCTGCCGAGTCATCCGTCAGGAAACGCCTGAGGTTCTGTTTCTACTCCAGGAAAATACAAACAGTGGCTTTAGACTCATCGGCCTGCTGTCGTCTGCAGGACGGCACACGGGGCTCTTTTTCACATCAGTTTGGCATCTGTGTGGCCAATATCAAATGTAAAGTAAGTTTGAGTTGGTGTATACCTTTGGAGAAATAAAAGTTGTCCAAAGCAAACATGTTGAAAGATTGAAAGACTTTTACTATCCAGTTTGCAACAAAGCAACTGAAAAAGAATAGATAGAATAAAACTGAGCATGTTTAGGTTTTTAACATCTGCTTCCAGACTCTTGCTATTACTAACACAGGTATTGTAATTGTATAAAGGTATTCTCACAATCTACTAAATTCTCATATCCGTTGAATACAACAGTTAGGCACATGATATGACTGTCTCCCCAATAGCGTACCAAAGTGTTTTATAGCCAGTTCAAATAGTAGCACTTTTTAAAATTACTATTCTGCCCTGTACATAGATACGGTATACTACTTTTCATCCTAAAGGCTGGAGATGATTTCAGTCCAGTAACTCGCAAAGCAGCAAGTGTTCATTTATAAAGAGTATACTGCAGTCCTTTACGTTGAATGTATCAGCAACAGCAGATGGACACTGGCCCTGAGGACCTCCACACTCCACTCTGGAGACACTCCCCCGAGGTGACCGATCGCCGGAGTAAACAAGGTCACATTGGGTAGAACTGCGAGGCGGCCTCGGAGGACTGGATCTCCACCTGAGCCATCTTAAACTGGGTGCACTGCAGCCATTTGCGCAGGGCGAACGGTGCAGCGCCCGGAGCCTGGCCCTGCAGCCACTGGTGGTTCACTCTGTTCTGGATGGCCTGGAGACGCAGCTGCAGCCCTGCAGACAGATGCTGAAACATCCATTAAGAGAATGGATATACAGTAGCTCGACCCAGGAAATACTTTATATAATGTGTAATGTGTATTCTTCTTAGTTGCGTGTGTGTGTGTGTGTGCGTGTGTGTGTGTGTGTGTGTGCGTGTGTGTGTGTGTGTGTGTCGCATATAAAAAATAGCCGATCTACAAGCTCCAAACGAGACATCTCAAACACCATCGCCATGTTGGCTTGTGGTGGACATTTTGCCACAGACATACAAAATGAGTTGAATTCCATTTGTACACTCTCAGAGTTATGGGGGTCCTTGGCAATAAATACAAAGTTTGAGAACCACTAGTAGTAGTGGACTCCTAATGTGCCATACATGTCCTGGTAAATCAGTGTCATACATATTCTGAAGAAAACCTCTTGCATTTAGTAATTGGGTATCGATCAAAATAAGAACATTATAATGGTGTGTAAAACTGAAAATCTAAAACTTGCCACAGACAAGACCAAGTCTTTGCCACAGACACATTTGTCCATGTATGGACATATTTATGAACCCATGCAACACGATGTGAGCTTGTAGATCCAATCTTTTCGGTGAATGACATGGTGCTCAACCAAGTATACTGTAAATCAGGTATTTAACTTACCTTTAGGTTAGACTGAATCATGGGCAGCCACATAGGGATGAGCTGATGGGAAGAGGAAGTATGGGTGAGATTGTGTTGCTTGTTATAGCGACAATGTTGTGAGATATTCTACGTAGAAATACTGTACATATACATACACTGTATAATATGTTTGGGTATGCAGCTAACCTTAACAAATATGGTTGAGTTGCACTCCTGCAGGGCCTCCATCAGACTGATGACATGAAGACACACCATCTCTACCATCTAGGGGGGAAAAGGATACTTAAAGTACCAGCCAAATTCCACTACTACAAACATGAATATCAAACACCAGGGAATTGGTTAAAGCTGCACTATGTAACTTTCCTATTCTACCCCAGTTTTTGAACCCATGTCTCCTGTGCAAGAACTGAAGAACCACGATACTGCCATGATACTGACATGAAATCTACCGCTGAAACAACAGAGCTTCTTAAGGGCACAGTTGAGAAGCAGGAGTTTAAACTATTAATTTTATAGTAAATGCGACCTACAGTCGCAACATAACATAAATTATACTAAAACCAAGAGCATGATACTCATATGTAGAACTAAAGAAGATCTGGAACTTAAGTTTCCTGCCTTTCATCTGTCTGGTCAAATTATGGGTGTGTCCAAAATTACATAATATCTTGGGCATATTATAACAGATACCTTAGAGGATGACGAGGACATGTTTAGACAGAGGAGAATGCTATATGTACAAGCCAACATGTTGGTCCGTAAATTTCACCATTGTATTACGGATGTTAAGGTAAACCTCTTTAGAGCTTATTGCACCCCTCTCTACACAGCTCCACTGTGGGTGAAGTACAAGAAGGAGAGCTTACGCAAACTGCAAGTAGCCTATAATGACTGTCTTCGTATTCTGTTAAAAAAGCCCAGGAGCCAGTGGGCTTTTCTGTTCATTGGGTCTCACCACATTCATGGCTCTGTTGAGGAACTTGACATTCAAATTCATGAGCAGGCTGGATCGCTCACTGAATAGACTCATTGGACAGATGACAGACCCTGGCCGTAGTTCTGTAAGGTACACTTCTACCATCAGAGGACACTGGCATGAGTGCCTCGCCTAGAGCCCCTGTGGGGCTGGGTAAATGTACTGTATTTCTTTTTTTTTTTTTTTTTTTGTATTCTCGTATATGTGATGTACTGTCTTACCTTGTGGGCCACGAGCCTGTAATAAAGTTTATATATATATAGTTAATATATATACTATAAACTAGGGATGTCCCGATCACGATTTTTGGCTCCCGATCCGTTTCCGATTTTGAGACATACCGATACCGATCTTTCCCAATCCAATCTTTATAGTTTTATATAAACACTTAAACACTTATGCGGCTGCCATATCACAATAACAAATATCCTAACTCTCACTCTAGTGTATTCTGTTGTGTTGCCTTTCAATTATTGAAAGGCAAAATGTGACAATACTTTATTAGAAAAAAGTATCGGATCGGCCCTTATTTGTCGGTATCGGTGAATATGCCAGTGTAACCACAGATCCGACATCGGAAGCCAAAAAAGGGACATCCCTAATTGTATTTTAGGTATGCGTATTAGTGATGAATTGAGTACAATGGACTAGAATAGAGGGTAGGCAGCCTGGGTCCAAAAAATGGGACCCGAACCGAAATGGACCGTGGAAAATTGGACGAGTCCGAACGGACCCAAGAAAACATTCAAAATTACTGGACCCGGAACGAAACTGACCCGTGTATAACTGGACCTCATTTAATGCTAAAACCACCGTGGTATCCCCCTGCCTCAACAGAGTAATCACAGACGAGCCTCAGCTGTGGCGGTGTGCGTTCTGCTCTGTGTCATGGCAGCTGGCCAGTCTTGTCTCTCTATGCGCTCTGCTTGTTTGTCCATCAGGTTGGAGCTGCACTCTGAATGTGTGGAGGTGTCCTGACAATCACCTGGCTGTTCTCCATCCTGAAATTACCTGCCTGGCTACTTAAACCTGCTGTCAAAGCACACAGTGCTCACTGCTCAGTGATATTTTCCAGCTAGTGCACATGCTGGTGCAGCTAGTATTAGGTCAGTTAAGGTGTTTGCGTTGCTTATAACTTAAGAACCACATTCAGTCCTGACTCCTGACCTGACCTCCAGTAACACTATTTGTCTATTTCTCATCCACAGCCTCCCACGCAGCTCCAACCTGGACAGAAGAAAAGCTGAGGGCCTGGGCCGTGGCTCAGCGGTCCAGGCACCTTGGCTGGTAATCCAGTCTGGCAGTGTGTCACGGGTTTGACTCCCAATCCCGATGGTCTTTACGGCATGTCACCCCCCAATCTCTCTCCCCATTTCCTGTCAGCCTACTGTCTGTCTATCCCTCTATAAAAAATATAAAATAAAAGGCAAAATCCACAAAAACATTTAAAAAAAAAGCCAAGGAAGACTGCCTTCTATGCCTTACAACTTTGGACCTCCTTTGGTGAACTCTATACTTCGGCTTTAGAAGGCTGTACCTCAGTTATTGAATAGTACAAATATTATTTGTTTACTTTCTATACGTCTCCTTGGTCTGTGTTCTGCATCTGGGTTTACTCACTGTCTGCCTTGACACAGAACATTTTCATTGACTTAATTACAGCCCATTCCCGCAAATGAAATAATATCCATAAACCTGCTCCACACAGATGACATTCCAACTTGCATCTTCCCGGTGGCTTTTGTTTGTGTTTCACCTCGCTAAAAAAAGCTCCATGGTGTTCAGCAGCAGTGCAGTGTGGGCTTGAGATGCAATGCGTTTCAATTAGCTCGATGGCTCATTCAATATGTGAGAACAAATTATATTTCTCATTTTAAAACCGAAGGTTAAAGAGATTAATCACACCCGTAAATTTGTACAATCTTATCATAGTACAAATTTACATCATATTTGGCGGACATTTGACCTAATTTCTCCTTTCATTGTCAATGGAAAATATGAGACGTGTGGGGACAAGATTTACGTCATATTTGGCGGACATTTGACCCAATTTCTCCTTTCATTGTCAATGGCAAATATTGAGACGTGTGGGGACAAAAGCTGTATATAGGAGGGGATAGCGCCCCTCAAAAACAAAAAGCTGGTTGTCCAGTCCATCCATTTCAAATGGATCCGAACGAGACCCGTAGCAATTGGAACTGACCATTGTGAACCCGGACATTTTGAGTACCCTAAAGTTATATGTTAGAAATACGGGTCCCCAGCATTTAGAAACTGCAGGATGCTAACTTGCATATGTTGGGCAATTTTCATAATAGGGGGTTGGTTATATGTGACTATTTTTTATGTAGGCCTATTACCATGTTTTTTTTGTTCTTGGTTACTGTAAATTGCTCTGGATTAAGAGCCTACCCCTAACCCTATTGCTAAATGCCTAAATTGTAAATTTTATATGACCATACCATTAACAATCTACAGTATATAAGGAAAAAAATAAATCTAAATATCATCATACTTTAAGTAGCATGTTACATGTCAAACTAGATTGTTTTCATGATTCATTCCAAGCATTCGTTTTGTTTTTAGCCCAAAGAGTGTTTTTGTGCAAAACTAATACTCAAAATCATGAAACCCTAGTTTGACACATCACATGCTACTTAAAGCATGATGACATTTTGAAATGTTTGCCTTATTTAAAACCTTAGCTGCCGGCTAGCTGTTAGCATTTATGAAGTTCCCAGTGCCACCATACACTCACTTTAAGAGAAGGAGTTTGCCCGCCCCACACTCTCTACACACACTTTAATATCATTGGCACAAGCACAAACTATTAACCTGTCGCCAGAAGCGTTTATATGTCAGGAGCGATGCAGTACAAAGGTACAAATTACATCTGAATTTTGTATGGCTGAAGATCCACCAAGGACAGCTCTCCTGGATTCCGACTTATGGTGGTTTGAAAATCCTGTTTGTAGCCGAGTAAAACGGTGATCAGATTTTACGTCCCATAGCTGGTGGTGACGGGGCGTTGCCATAGCAACTGGACCAATGTTAAAAGCTGCCGCTATATACTGTACACAGAGTATACGTTGGGGTCCGACCTGGCTGATAAGGTCCCCTAGCGCCCCCTAGCGGCAGGGTCCGTATACAGACCCGGCACAAAAATAATGTGTGTGTGTGTGTGTGTGTGTGTGTGTGTGACTGTGTGTGTGTGTCTGTGTGTGTGCGCACGTGTACATACGGAGAGAGACAGAGAATAATTTAATGAAAATCAAGATGTAGCGTCCTGTCTCGCTATAGCCTAGGCTACTAGGCTATCACATACATTTCGCCCTGTGTATTCCTGTCTGTGTGCCCGCGCAGAGAGAGAGAGAGGATCGCATTTTGGTGAACTCTTGCAGTGTGTGATCACTAGTTGGCTATCAATCATTTAGTGTGAAAACCACAAACATATAATGACAGCCAATTTACTCCTGTACGATCGGATGACTCCCCGACAACTTAAAAACGCCTACAGTCTGTAGGGGCCATTATTGTATTAACAAACTCATTTTTAATTGTTAATGTTATGTATGTAATGTATGTTAAGATACTCTACATTGGACAAATGAAAAATGTATACACAAAAAAAGTTACATAATACTGCTTTAAATAATTCTATATTTAAGCAATCACACAAGGTTAGGTGTCGTCTTGTGACAGTTATGCGTTTAGAATGCAGTGCTTGCCTTCATTGACTTCCGTTAACCTCACTGGAGTGCAATAACAACAGTAAAGAACACCCTCTCATGTAATGTTGCGATTATACAACGGATAGAAAGTGGTTGCTGTCTTTTATTTTAACATTATTTAACAGAATCAAAACATATTACACTAGCGACTTTCTAAAGTATTAGCCTGGCAAGACAAAACAGATTAGCGCCTCCATTATCATGGAAATGTGTTGCTATTTCTGTTTGTATCAATGGAAGAGTGATAATTAAGCAGCATATTGATTCAAACACAGCCGAGGTGTGCCTTTTGTGATTGGAGCACAGCTGGACAGCCAATAGCGACCAATCAAAGTGCTTGGCCGGAACTACCCATTGTATAATGATGTACAAAGTAATGTCATCAATTCATATTTAATACTTGAAAGAGACCACCATTTCCAGGCCACTATTCTCCCTTAGCTAACCCAACTTAACACCCTGGAGCTGAGCTGCCTAATTTTATTTGTATTTTGACCATGCACACAGTATGTAACTTATGTCTTCTTGTTATCTGAATTTTTTCTTGTTTCTTTTTCTATCTCTTTTCTTAAAATTACTTATTATATTAGAAGCTTGGACAAAAAAATATTTCACCCACTAATTTACTCTTTCTGATGTGACAATAAATTGCATTGCACTCTCACCACTTTGTTATGGGCCATCAGCTGCAAAATGCTGGGAGTAACACGGCTCCAGAACTCCAGGCCCGTGAGAATGGCACTGGATGAGAACTCTGTCTGGTTCTGGTTCTGCAAGGCCGGCGTGGCCGCTGCCTGCTCACAATAAATGGTCCAAAGCTGGGCAAACATAAAGGCATGGAACAAGGAGCACATGTGCAGCACGGATGTCTGCGTACAAGAGATACAAGAAAAGAATGGGAAAAGTCAGATGGTGGTTACAGATTGTACCTGCAACAACGAGAATATGGTTGTTTTGAATTCATAGATTCTACCAGACCTTGGACTGCTCTGGAAAGCCAATGAGGATGACAATGAGGTGGTCTGCGATGTGGGAGCCAGCGTCCAGAGGGATGGGCATGCAGGAGGTAGAGCCCTGGTGCAGGGCACAGTGGGTCAGAGACCCCAACAGTAACCATGACAGCTGGCGGATGTGAGACACACACTCAATAAACTCTTTCGGCCTGTGGAAAGGACACAGTTGGGAGCTTAGTTTTATTAATGCCTCACTGGAACTATGATATTATCTCCATGATTTATTAAGCTGCAGACCAAAAAAAATGTAAGCCAGTTACTGGTTACGGTTATTGAAATGGTTATATCAAAATGTTTTCCTAAATGAATGTTAGGTCCGTTTAGTCTCCCCATTTCTCTATGTAAATGGTGACTTAAACTACCTGATGTAGGAAGTATTTACACAAGTCTTTATGGAGAAACAACATATTTTCAGTAAAACACATCACACTAATGAAATACATAAAAACGCTTCATTTGAATTACTGTATTTGTGGGCGAATTGTTCGCATAAATAAAGAATAAAACACCCCCGGTTTATAAGAACTAGGCTATCGATAATGTCTTGAGGGCGAGGTGTTTCTCACCCTTGTTGCATGGCAGAAGGAGGATGGTAGAGCCAGGGAAGATACCGGACCACAGCTTTGTTGTCACGGTGATTGCCTTTGCTGATCTCCATGGCGGCTACTTGTGCCAGACCAACTTTTACATTTCCCCCAAAGGTATCCTCATGCAGTGGCTGACAGCAAGCCTTCATGTGGCTCTGAGAAAGGGGGGGGTCGAGTGTCGGAATTGAAAGAACGAAAAGGACAGCCATAAATGAGAGGAGTGGAGGGACTATGCGATCTCATAAATTATGAGAAATTAAAGTACTCATCTTAATTTTATTATATATATATTTTTTTTTAATAAAGTCTGTTCCTGGTGTTCCCATGTAAAGCGCTTTGGGTATTTAGAAAAGCGCTATATAAATCTGAGCTATTATTTATTATTATTATTAATTACTTATGTAGCCCCTTCACTATGGGTGCATATAGACCTACAGTATATTATCCACTGAATCTTTGCAAAGAAAATGGTCTGCATCCACAAATGCATATTCACATTTTTATTTCTCCTTGGGGAAGCAAGCTAACACACTGAAGAAGGCCTTGCTGAAACATCTGTGCAAAAATAAAAACTTGTGGACCATTTTCCTTGCAAAATGTTAATGATATCATACCAGATAAATGATGACATGTTGCAGCACTCGCATGAAATATCAGGACTTACTTTCAGCTTGGTTAGTGTGTGCATATCTGCAATGAAGTCCAACAGCTCACTTATGTATTGTCGCATACATTCCATTGCTGCTGTTGTGCACTGTGGGGAAAAAGAAAAACGAGTTAAGGTTTTATACGGAGTCACAGCAGGACATATCTTTATTTCCTGCTGTTTTATGAGACAGATTTTAAAACGCTCCAATCACAGAAAGCACTCAAGTCTTACCCCCGGCAGCGTTGAGATCATGTGCTTGTGGATGATGGTTGATTCTGCCAGCCGCGTACCGATATCTGCACAGACAAACTGACAACCAAAACACAAATTGTTGTTGTTAACATTGCAATTCAATGCACACATACTTCTCACGATCATGTAGTTGGGTGTAGTGTGGTTTTATTTTTTACCTGAACCAGCAGTAGCAGGTTTGTGTCAGGTAGGGGAGACTTGAACTTGAGAGCTTGCAGAAGCTCCAGCACCACAATACGAGACATGTAGAACTTATCTCTCTCCTGGGCACAAGGATAGATTGAGAAAGGAGTAAATTTACTGATGCATGAAGACCCCCCCTTTCATCTATTATCCCTCCCCCTTACTCATGCTGTGGGTAGAGCATAGACTCCCTACCCTGAATAAAGAGGGAGGACAGACGGAGAGATGGAGAGAGAGGGAATATATACAGAATAGACAGAGAGAACAGAGAAGTGAAGCTGAGAAGTAGATTTAGGCCAGTCCAGATCTCTCCTCCCAGAGTCCCAGGCAGCTCAGATGAGGCTGTCAGGCTGCCTGCCTTCCTCCCCGAGGACAGACTGCTCTCTCTGTTCGTCCCTTCCACACAAAGCCCAGCTGCCTGTTTACAAACCACACTGTCAACCCAAGCCTCTTTCTCTATGCAGTCATGTTTACCCATGTTAAGCTTAGGCACATCTCTGCCTCTACAGAATGCAGAGTCGCTGCTGACATTTCTCATTGTGTCGCTCGTTAATGTGCGCATACCTGTACGCAGCACTCTCGTAATTAAAAGTTAATGGAGCATGGTCTAGCAAATCATGGACCGTTCTGTAGCCAAGGGAACCAATCCACTCAGCGTAGTGCAATGCAGTCGTGACAAACAGAGCATGACTTGACAAACTTTGGTCGGTCTGAAAAGCCTTACTTTGCCTCTCTAAAATAGGAAAAAGCTCACTCACAAAAGCTCAGCCACATGGGCAGAAATGGCACATACACACAAAACATAAAAATAAGCCAATTTCCATGCCTATATAGCTCAGCTTTCTGGAAAACAAGTGCACAGGAAAATCACGCCAAAAAAAAGCAATTGCTCATACCAACCACAGGTTCCGAAAAGCGGATATTATACTGTGAGGGATTAAACAGGGTGTAGAAAATCAATATTGCAGGAGACATAAAGCATGCAGACTTGGCAGTGGTGGAGGGCTGAGGATCCATCTGGCCTGATAGGACACAGACAGCCCTTGCTCCATCTTGGCCTGAGACAGCCTTTCAGAAATACACCATACATCCTCGGTCCCAGCACCACAACTAATCATGTTAATCAATACTGGCTGATTGCCTACTTAATCATCTGTGACATGCGGCCACATTTCTGTCTGGCTGTTGAACCGGGGGAAGTAGAAGTGTCCTCACGCTAAATGGTAAATGGTGCATTTATATAGCGCCTTTATCCAAAGCGCTTTACATAGATTGTGCATTACATTCACCCATTCATACACCGATTGCGGTGGAAGCCATGCAAGGTACCAACCAGCACATCGGGAGCAATTTGGGGTTCAGTGTCTTGCCCAAGGACACTTCGACATGTAGACAGGAGGAGCCGGGATTCGAACCGCCGACCCATGGATCATTGGACGACCTGCTCTACCTCTTGAGCCACAGTCGCTACACATAGGACCCGTGAATTTGATTTGAACCTTTGCTTTGCACCACAGGACTCAAGAGAGATTTAGCGATGTACTGCAGTGTATACAAACATGCCTTTTTTAAATGGCATACAAAAAAAGTGTTGCCTTGCGGCTCATCGTCGCTTTAATCACCCTCTGGTGGTAATGTATGTATGCACTGTATACATACATACATGTACACTTATAATACGGTAGTTTTGCATCGCTCTGCAGCTCAACCAAAGAGGAGTAAATGTGGACATGGTCAACTATACCTTGTTGAAGGTTTTGTAGCACAGTCCACATAGCTCTACCAGGTAGGACAGGCTGAACACACCATACTGGATGATGAAGCTGAGCAGTTTGGAGAAGGGCTCCAATAGGCTCTGAGGTACAGGGTGGAAGGAGAGGAGGTTACAGTTAGTGGATACCAAAGTGATGGGAAGAGAGAGTGGTGACCAGTGTTGGGCAATATTACTTAAGAATGTAATTAGCAGCCGGGCGCCTGATGGAGGGGAAAGGAACTGGTCGGAATAACGTGTCCCTTCCACGCGCTACGTCCGACCGGGGAAATTCCCCTCTGTCAGGTGAAAAGAAGCAGCTTGGACTCCTCATGCATAGAAGGAGGCATGAGGTCAGTCCGCTGCCCCCCCAGGTTGGCAGAGGAAGTGTAGCGCCCAGGATTACATTAGATATTTGGGTGAAAGCCACTGGGTGAAAATAAAACTGGGTTACAAAATCGTGGGATAAAAAATAAAAAAAAGTAATTAGCAAAGTTACTTATTACTCATTTAAAAAGTAACAATATTATATTGCTTGTTACTTTGTATCAAGAGTAAATATATTATATTACTTATTATGTTACTATATTACTTCCTTTTTTACCTCTAGTGCTTAAAGGACATTTTTTTTTTTTTTTTCAACCAAGGTTCATGTTTTAGGTTGTTTGTTATTAGAGAAAGTGAAAGGTGGATGTTACATTTTCATTTTAGCCATTTTTTACATGAGGCAGAGGCATTCGAACAAGTAGCTAAATATGTATTTTCTTAGAAAAATGTAGGGCAATTTCTTTATTGTTATTTAGTCCTACTAGACCCCATTAAATTACATCTGACCACAGTAGTTGTTTTCTGTGTGTCTGAACGAACACCTGGAACCTTATAGGGGGCTGCCATGCTGTGTGTCTGAACCTGGAACCTAGGGGGCTGCCATACTGTGTCTCTGAACCTGGAACCTAGGGGGCTGCCATACTGTGTCTCTGAACCTGGAACCTAGGGGGCTGCCAAACTGTCATAGGCTCAATCGTCAGTTCGTCACCTCCTCCTTCACATTCAATAGACCCCGCAATCTTTTATGGCCAGATGTAATTTCCTGGTGTCTAGTAGGACTATAGTAAATAATAATTTTGTAACGAGTAATGCACGTTACTTGGAACAGTAATATGTAATATTACTGTTTTGGCAGCTGTAGTTAGTTACACTACTTGTTACTGGGTAAAGCAATAATATTATAGTAATATATTACTAATAAGTAACACGTTACTGCCCAACACTGGTGGTGACAACTCCAATTACTCCAATTGAGCTTGAGGAATCACATGGTGCCACTTCTCCATTAAATAGACCAATTTGTTTTACAGCAATAGTTCCCGGACTAGCAAAATTTCTAATGCACTTTCTAATGCACTTTTAAAAGATACAGTATGATATTGAAAAAATCCGATTGTTTATCAATTTCAAATGTGCAGAGCAGTACAGTTGCAGCAGGGTAGACTGTTTGTAATGCACTTTTAAAAGGTCTGATACGTATATCACATCTGAATCAATTTAAAATGTACCATGGAACCATCTGACGTCTACGCGAATCATATGACAATCAAATATTTTGTATTTGGATGGTCATTTGTTTTCATTACTCTGGTGGATACCAGTCATGGGACAAAGCATGGTGAAACCAATATCTGGTGTGAACATATTTCTACTATATGGGCCCACCTACCCGAGTTGCATTTGTGGTAGGGATCTTCAGAAGACAAATGATGATTCTCAAACTGGAATCCATGGGACACTACACAGAAGAAAGGAGTACTGTAGTAGTTCACATAAAGTTTAACTAACTTTGCTACTACAGGGAAAACATGCACATGTGTTATTATTTACTCTTATGTACCTGTACACAAGATGTAACAATAAAGTACAACCTTGAACCTTGTTGAAATTCCTGCACTCCTGTTATCATAATGCCTAGTTCAATATAGGGGGGTACAAACCTGAAGCACTGCTCTTGGTTTTCTATGATTTGGTTTACAGTCAGTCATTGATTAGAGTCCACTTATCTGACCCCCAAGGTCTGCCCTTGACATCTGCAAGGAAATGGCTATGGAAGCTTTTTGAGTGAAACGTCCTGATCGTATCAAACTCTGTCTGTCTAGAGTTTCCTGTAAATCAGTGGTTCACAAACATCTGCATGTCAAGGACCTCCAAATTGATATAGAAAAAAGGATTGTGTCAGGGGAACCCCATAACAGAGATGTGTGTTGTTAAAATGTAAAAAAAAATAAACTGTAGCCTATTCCACATTTTTCCAATTCTTTCTAAATGTTACGAAAATAGCCAATCTACTAGTTCACAACGTGTCGCAGCGTTGTATAAAATAGGGTTAAAGTGTTTCAACTGTTCCTAATTTTTCTGGTGGATCCGCTGGAACCCTCCCCAAGGACACCTTGGGGGTCCACACATAGACATAAAGATAGACGCCTCTTCCGGCTCTGGGGCGTATGCTCTTGAGAGGGGGCAACATTTTTCCGAGATTCCTTGCGAAGCATAGCGGAAGGAGCGTGCGTCACAGAGCCAAGCCCCCAGAAAGGCTGGCCAGCGTTGAAGCGCTGAGCCCTACTTGTCTGGGACTGCAGGCGGGCCTGTGCATTTAGCACAAGGAAACCCTGTGCATCTGGGGTTTAACATTGAGCACTTCCGCATTTTGGGCACAACATTTTGGTGCCAAAATCGAACAAAGTGTGGAAGTAGACAGTTCTTCCGGGTGCTTCAAAACGCCACTAAGCAACTTCAATCGAAATGAATAGCAGGAGGCGGGACAGTCTGCCCTCTATCCTCTATAACTCTATGCACAGAGCGCATGTTCGGGTCTGATAAGTCCCGGAAAAGATGCCCTGTGATTGGCCAGTAGTCACTTGAGTGGCAGCATGACGTAGTGTGCCTTCCACACTTCCGGCACACTTCCTCCCCCAGTGTAAATTGTTCCGCCCCTCCTTCGACACACATGGCTCCAACGAACTGCAGCAGCCAATGAGGCATCTATTTTTGAGGGGCGCTAGCCTCTCCTATACACAGGTCAATGTTTGTCTTTAGTTCAATGTTTATTTTGTAAACGCCCATTGACAATGAAGGGAAAATGTATGTCATAATGTGCCTCCTTAGCTAATAAACATGAGTTAGACTTTAATATATTAGCGCCCCTCACTTCACACAGGTGTGATTTCTTTTAAATATCTATGGGCTCACACTAGACAACTGCTGTAAACCTGCTGTATACCTTCAGAGGGAGCACAGAGGGCAACTTGGTGAGAAAGGTCTGGAACTGGTTACAAATGGTGGTCCACAGGTTGCTGGGAGAGTCCATGGGGAGGGCCTCCATGAAGGTGGCTATGTTATCCAGGCAGTGTAGTATAGTGCCCCCCGCTGGCAGACTCTTCTTGTTGTTCAGACCCTGGAGGGCACAGAGGGATAAACTTAACAGGGTTATATAATATGTCCATAGAGATTTACAGTTCATGCGCTGATTGATCTGATCTGATTGATAATGCACTGCTAATCAATCAGAGTGCCCGTTTCGCTGATGGCCCCGGTTTAGCACACTGAAAGGCAGCAACGACTGATCTGATAGATGCACGCTCCAGTGGTGTTTCATCTGCACGTCTACACTATCAGGTCAGGGTTTTACGGTCAGCAAACCAAGATGGAGGCAAAATGTCTTGAAATTATCTGACAAATTGTATTTTTATTTTGAACACATTTATCATGAGGTCCATGCAGCTGAGCTATGAGAGTGAGAGGTTCTATTTTGACACGAGCTCCCCCTGCTGGCTACACCATGTCACATACTGTCTTGGGGGAAGAGAAAAAAGAAACATGAAATTTCACCTCAAGCAGCATGTTGAGGGCAGCAACAGAACTTAGTTCATTGAAGTCTATTAGGGAAGATGCAAGCGTTCTTAGAAAACTTCCATCTGCAAGAGAGAGCGAGGGAGAGATTTAAGGTCACAGCGTGGGCTTCTGCCATAATTAATATCCCTCTGCGGATGGAAGGAGCAGACCTTTGATGTTACTCTGGAAGAGCTGCGGCAAGATGCCGTTGGGAGCCAGCTGGTGGAACACGCAGCGGAGGAACTGCTTGGCCACGCCTGCAGCGTTCCCCGGGATCAACATGCTGGAAATCCAACAAATGGCTAAGTTACCCTGGGAGTCACATTAATTAAACATCCAACTCACCTGCTAATGCGCTATTTAATTTTTTTACATGGGCATACTGCTCTCTAATGGCTTTAATGACTCATACCTCTCAGCTTGTCCGGAGAAATTGGCACTAGACGCCAACCTAAAAAAGAATCAAAGCCCTGGATTAGCCAACTCGAGGGTTGAATTACTGTATATATGAGGTACAACAGCGGGTTATGAAACTATAACTATATTTGTGGTTCTGCTGTAGTGGTACCTTCCCACAGACTGTATGATGTCGAGGAGAAGCGGAGCTGCCAGCTCAGGACTGAGGTGGATGAACATGGAGAGAACTACCACCGCCAGACCCAGGGTATCTTCATCATACTCCTCCAGCACGGCTCCGCAGTCACGACACCTGGAACGCCAGAGGCAAAGAGAATCCCCATCAGGCCATTTGAGTGGCATTGAGTCAGCATAACAGAGACTCAAACGCAGATTGCGGCTAACATGATGATCAAGCAGTTTACTTGTCACTCATAGTGGTAGGCTGTTCATCAATGAACTCCTCCGGGGCAGGCACGAACATGCTGACTGTGCTAGGGGCAGACAGGAGACTGGTCTTGGTTGGGCCTGTGGAGAGAGAGAGATGGTAGGTAATGATGTTGAGACGTCGGTGTCTAAATTAGATTTTTTGGGGGGGCCAGCTGCTGCAGTAAGTGACAGTAACGGACCTGTGTCCCAGGTACTGATGTTATGTGGGGCACTGGATTGGTGCTCCAGTTGCCTCTTCATTAGCTGGCTCATGGTCAGAGCTCCAAGAGAGCCTCGCTTCACCTGACGGTACTGAGCTAAAGGTCAAACAAAGAGAAAGCCCATCAGACCTGACGGGCTGTCCAAGTCCATTTTGTCGAGAGTGCAGCAAAACCTCAAAGGTAGGGCAACAGATGACGGACAGCAATATTTACATACTTGCTAATCTAATTATTGGGAAATTACTTAGAATGAGAAGTTCTTATAAGGTACTTAAGGTTCTTATAAGAACGCAGAATGGAATTGCATCATGACATCACAAGAGGACGTTGCTAGTTGCATTTACTGTATTGACTGTATTTGGTGTAATATTGGCCTATAAATGTACAATGTGAATGTCTAGTATTCAAACAAAGCCATTTATACTTGCAATGCTCTGGAAGCTGTTATACTATTAAATGTAAATGTATACTTTTTTATTTATCTGTGAAATTAAATGTAAATGTATACTTTTTTGTTTATATAGAGCTTGGGTGATTTTAGCAGTGTGGACTTCTTCCACTGTAGGATTATTACATTTTGGGGGAGGAGCAGATGTAGCTATTCAAACACACGTCCTATTTATTGCTAATTAGAATGGAAAATTATAACATAATAGGTACTGTTTTTACACATTATTTGAATTTCCAGCATTCAAGCCCTGTCTTTAGGAGTCTGTGGCTTAGAAGGAAGAAAGCTTAGGCTTAGGAAGAAAACACCAAAGATATCTGCATCATAAGGAGAATCTTGAGTATTCAACTCAAGACAAAGTATGTTCTTTTTTTACACAATAATATAGTTTTAAATGTATTAAAACATTTATTGATAAATGTTTTTCCAGTTCCTAGCAACTTTAGCTATTTACCTCCAATAACATAAATGAATGCAGTTTTATGCTTCCCACTCCATAACTCACTACTTAATGGGGATAATAAAATACATTTTACCCCCCAAAAAATCAATTACTGATGGATGTTTTGATGATATTGCACTGAACATTAACTTGAAAACTGCTGAACAAATGCCTTTGATAAAAGGTAGATGTACTCTAACGACGTTGGAGTATAATCACAGTGAAGTATTTTGATCCTACTTGATACTGAAGAACGGTGGCTTGTCTCTGGTATAGCAGCTTCAAGCGTGGGGGCTGAGGCAGATTCTCTTGGCTTTTCCAAAGTAGACAGAACCATATGATCTGGAGGCAAAATATGGGTGGTTGATGGGCAGAGGAATTGGCATCAGCATACTATATGCCATCTTATGCCAGTGATAAACTATAGTATACTGTAAGTACAGATACAATGGTGATAACCTGTTTAGTGATTATTTCATGTTTCATTATTTAATGTTTAGTGTATCAGACCTCATAGTTTACGATGTCTCATCATACGGTAGCTCTAATTATTATCCACACAGCAATTGCCAATTAACATCTGCTGTAAAATGCGTGACTTCCTATTTAATTGTTTGGATATTAGGTGAAATTAAATCCGTCAGAGAAAGCACGCCACGGGATATGGGTACCGTCAAGGTGGGGAGTTTGGTAAAGATGTGACGTTAGCTTGTATATTATGTACTGCATCACTTTTTTCATTTGAAGGGTACATTTTATTATTTATTATTTTAGGTTATGGACACTATGCGCTTGAAGTCCTATCAATATTATGTTATAATATAACATGTATGATGTTAAACTTCAATTTGATAGTGCTGCTTTTGAGCCCCTTCAAATGTTACATGTCCATGGGAAACAAATATATTTGGATAATACATCGATACATTGATACAATATAGACAATATGGCAGTAGGAATCTAGGATCAGTAAAACTCTACAATCCTGAGCAGCAGGAGCCAGAATGGTCTGATCATCTGGCCTCGGTTAAATGTTTAGCCTGTTTCTCATAGTTCTTACCCGTTTCTGTCGGCTGCTCGCACAACTTGTCCAGGGTGTTGAAAGAGATGTCCAGGTATTCCCTCTGAATGGCGCTTACAGCTATCTTTCTCTGTTTGCGCTGTCGAGGCACAATCTGTATTTTAAACTCGGCCTCGTCGTCATTATCTGGTTTGGGGTCGCTGTCCTCTTCGTCACCGATGTCATAGTCATCTTCATCATCGCCGTCCTCTTCGTCGTCATCCATATTATCGCCCTTTTCTGGTGAGGATGTGTCTTCAGGGATGTCCAAGAAGATCGTCCTATCGACAGGACTCGTTCCGAGCAGTGTTCCTGCCTTCAGCTCCTCGGGGGTCATGGTCGTGTCATCTAGAGACAGGTCGGGGACATGCGGCGCCTTTTTCAACAGGTCTCTCTTCTGTTTCAGGGTCATAGGGTCGTGGTTGATGTAATCCGGATGGTCGGGAAGCTCCAGAGAAGTGCTAGAAGTCACTCGCTGCTGCCTTTTGTCCGTGGTGTGCACCTCTCCCATTGGAGGTTCTGGGCCTCTCTTGGAGCAATCCTCCACACTCACCTGCACAACAGGGGACATCCGCAGGGTACTGCTGCTAGCCGGGGAGGCAGGGGCCTTGGCGCTGCCGTTGGGCCTAGTGGCCATGATGGTATTAAGGTCAAACTCCTCGTCGCTCTCCACAATCCTCAGGGGAGGCAGGGTCTCAAACACCAGGGAGTCACTGTCAGACATGGAGAGGATGGAGTGTTTCTCTGGGATGGAGGTGCAGTCCGAGGACAGGTCAATGAGGTCCGGGTCTTCCTTGTCTTGAGCCGACCCCTCTTGTGAGCTCCGGTCTGCCTTATCGTCAAAGGTCTCCATGCAGCTGAGACGCACCTCTGGGATGACCCGCTTAGAGCTGTTGGACTGGCCACCTCGGGAGCCACGGCGGTCCGGGACACCGTTGCCCTCAGCCTGACCAGAAGAGCCATCAGAAGAGCCCTTCCCGCGATGCCTGCTGTGGGACGTGGAAGAAGATGGGGGGACTGTCTGCAGGTCACAACGATCAATGCAGGATTTGCGTCTGTGTACATCCAGGTTGTACAGGATGGAGTCATCCCTGGATATGTCCAGAGACTTCTGCTTGTGCATGGCTTGAAGCCGCTTGGATCTAGAGCTCTTATCCCACAAACACTGGGACACGTTGTCCTGAAGGACACTGGCCTCACGATATTCTGATAGCTCTATCTCACCTGATTAAAAAAACAAAACACACAAGCATAAAGATATAGAAGGACAGATTTCATTTGAGTCATATCAACGCAAGCCTCCTGCAAAAAAACATGGCATGGAGACATTTGAATGAGATTCAAATCAGTGTAACGTAAACTACACTGCATAATTGAACCTTTAAGGTCAGGCTGCTTACTTTTCTGGGCATTCAGCTCTACTGGCTGGTACTTCACAGACTTGCTGCCTCCAATCCTCTTGAGGCGAGCAAAGAAGGTCTGTGACTCCTTGTTCGCAGCTCCTGTTGGTGTGTCGTGGATATCCGACTCATCAAATACACTATCTTCCTCTAAAAAGGGGAAAAAGAAGTACCATTACCCTTCAATGTCTTACATTTGTAAAAGAAGATATCTATATAATAATAATTAATAATATATAAATAAATCACACCCGTGTGAAGTGAGGGGTGCTCTTATCATCGTATATCATGACATAACATAGACACTATGCCTATTTGCTCAGACACTATGACGGTGGTCAGCTAACCGTAAGCATGAAGTCCATTATGCACAATCTTATTTATTTATTTATTATGTCTGTTCAGCAGAACAGCAAGTTTGCAAGCGTTACAGGTCCATTAGTGTTACTGTAGTAGACTGAGACTTTTTTTTCAGAGATTGTTTCAAATTCTTTTGAGGAACAAAAATTGGTGGTTAAACTGACACTCAGGATACCGTTGTACTAGAGTACCTTTTTCCTTCTCACTGTAGCGGCTCATGTTGGAGTTGTCGCTGTAGAGGGGTCCTGCAGTGGCATGGGGCCGACAGCTGTGATACTGGGCATTCAGTGTGTTGATGGTGATGTGGATCAGGTGGAGCACTATTTTGCTCACATCCATATCTCTGTAAGGATACTGCAGGAAACAGAACCACTCATTATAATTGTGTTTTAAACTGAAAATCCATCCAAAAACAGACGTTATATCATGTTATTCCAGTGATCTTGGACAGCTATGTCGATTTATATCTATAAAAAGACATCCGTCTAAGCTGGGAATCAGAGCATCAAGACATACATTTTTAATCTGGTGTGTGTGTGTGTGTGTGTGCGTGCGCGAGTGCGTGTGACTTTCTGCGACTTTCTGGTGGGGATGGGAGGTCTAATGTGCACGAGTCTGCTTTTTATATTCCCCATCTGGCATTCATTTTTATCGATCGTGGGTGGGGAAATATTTTATCCCTGCTTCTGGTAATACTGAATTAACCACTTAAACGCTCTAGATTTACAGTTTTAAACTGGACATGAGTTGGCTCTGTTTTTTTCAATCTACACCAAATCTCTTCACCAAAAATAGCCCCAAACATCTCCCTAAGCCTATAAGGACAGGACCAGGAGACCAAACCACGTAAAAGTACACTACTACTACTCTCTTTTCAGCCCGGCTGATTGAGTCGTTTACCCTATTCCAAAGGGAGATATGCCAGCCACCCTCTAAAGAAGAAAAAAAAAAAACATCTCAGCCGCTGTTATCCACGATGTCCCACTTCCTTGTTCTGCATGTCTAAAATCCAAAACGGATTCGTACTGTATGCTTCTCACTCATACCACAGCCTGTTGTGTTGCCATTTTATATTTTACTGGGTGACTTCGCTCAAATCAATTGTCCAATCCATCAAGTAGCCAAACAGAAAGTCGCCTGGTCTAGAACTGGTCTAGACGGCAAATATTATTTTACTATAGGTACTAGCTATTAAAGGCAGTGGCTAGCTAGTAGTGTTAACACTTAAAAATCACAGTATTTGCGTCATGATAGATTTTCCGCCATTTTGAATTTTATCCAAAACACACTTTTTGCTGCTCCTTCTACAGATTTTGTCCAAATCTCACAAAAATCGGCACACATGATCTCTGGACCTATCCGATTAAAACACCATCGGCAGAATTTTGGTAGTGCGTATCGTTCGGCCGTAATCATCGTCCAAAATTAGTAGGAGGGGCCTATATCACAAAAAATGCCATAAATCACGAACGGAATGATCACAGGTGTGACTTGAAATTGTAATTGGCTAGCAACGTTAGTGGGAGGGGCCTATGTAAGCAACTGTGGCAACAACACTTTGCAATTTTTTTAAATTGCGACCTTTCTAGTTAGTCTTACAACTGTCTACAACCCATCTCAAACCCTCACCCTACCCCTTACCTCCGGGGCAGCACACCTAAACCTAACCTTAACCCATGTCTAACCAATGACTAGTCTAAACTAAGTATGCACCCCGATATTCCGCATGTTATTTTAACAGGCTTAGAAACACACACAAAAAACAATCAGAGGGTAATTAGAGCACTTTCTCCACACAGCCCTGTAAATGTAAACTAGATTCAACTAGACGTGCATTTGAACACTGATGGCTGCCAGTCACAAGACACAACCTCTCTTTTTTTTTATCCCACAATTTTGTAAACCTTTTTTTCACCCAGTGTCAATTACCTAATCTAATCCTGGGCACTACACTCCCTGGGGAGAGCAACGGACTGACCTCATGCTTCCTTCAATGCATGAGGAGTCCAAGCTACTTATTTTCACCTGACAGAGGTGGTGGTGGGGGGGGGGTTCCCCGGTTGGACGTAGCACGTGAAAGGAACACGTTATTCCAACCAGTTCCTTTCCCTACCATCAGGTGCCCCAGCTGGCCAGGGGGAGGCAGTATAGAGACCAGGATTACTGCATTTGTGACCCTAGGGGACACGGGGAGAACATGCAAACTCCACACAGAAAGGCCCTTTCGCCAATCCCACCTCGGGTATAGAGCTTCAACATTTTTCAGGCGTCCCACTAAAAGCCTTTCAATTTGTGGGACGCCTGAAAAGTCATGGAAATGTGGGGACTGTCTCATGCACAGTGGGACATCTGGTCAAATATAAATCATAGTCATATTCTGAATATATGAGGTTAATGGAATTTATTTTTATGTAGTGTTTATACATTTGTTATGTGTCTATGTGTCCTCAGACCCGGTAGTCCTCTAGTTAGTAGTGAGAAGATGAAGCTGACGGTGAAAAAGTACTAATTAATCTCCAAACACAGACGTTATGAAATGTAATTAAATATCATAAATGACACAGGGTCACATACCTGACAAAATCGCCGGGCTGATTTGTTTATTTTTGGAACACAGTTCATATATGATGCAATCTTAAGATTTGCCTATGGGATTTCCAATACAAAGACCCCGAGGCGTAAGTGGGAGTGACGTCAGGATGTCGGTAGCTTCTGGCTTGCGAAATGGCTTAATAAAACGCTAGAAAATAGTGAAAATATCTGAGCTACAAGCTCACAACGCTATTTCTATGTAGGCTAAAAGTATTTTATTTCCGTATCCTGTGCAATGAAATCCCAGTGTGTGTTATGCCATATGGTGGCGTGTAGAGCACAGTACCTTATAGAGAATAACAAGCAGGGCTTTGAGCCACATCTGTCTGATGTGTGGCCGCAGCGCCCATAGGGAGCATCGGGGCGGCTGCTGGAAGTAATGTCTCAACTGGGGACAAGTGCAGTACTTCAACACTTGGACCACCAGGGGGAGTAATTGCTTCCCCAGGCCAATGTTGTAGTCCATTACCTGCAGGAAATGATATTGCACAGTAGTGTGACAAAAACATATTTTAACAACATGCCTTAGAGCTTAGACCTTAAGCAACAATCGCAGAATACACAAACAGTTTGATATTTGATAAATAAGGGGCAATACACAGTGTAAATGTAAATATAGTCACTTGTGCAATGCCGGCGATGAAGGCGTTGAAGCAGGTGGACGTTCGCATCTTCTGTGGGGCGATCATGAAACAGCCCTCCTGCTGGTCGTAGCCCAGCAGCACATACAGATGGCGCTTCACCGTGTTGAAGGCCTTGGCGCTGCTGATGTCGGCTTCGGCGCTGCCGTCATCTTTGGCCATGAATTTCATCAGTACCATGATGAGCTGGTGAACCGTCTGGTGGTCGATGCCGACATCCTCAGGCAGCAGATCCCTGATGACGGAGTCGCTGTCGTGAGACGGGGTCTGGCCTAGGAGAGGGGCTGAAGCGTCAGGGTTAAAGGGTGGGAGAAAGCATGCTGAAGACAAGGAAGGTAGCAGGGAGTTGCGGGGGGGGATGCAAGGATTGACAAACACAGACGGGGTGAGTCAACTCATCTCCTCAGCTACTCTCGGTCTACAAGATGGATGCATTGGCCACAATCTGCAGTAATGTGGACAGAAAGGGTGCAAAAAGGGTTCTCAGAGCCCTCATGCTGCATGCACTTCATGACGATGTGACAGTGGAGAAGCCAGAAGCCCTCATGGACTCCATGTCAATGTGCCTTTAAGTCAAGGGAGGACAAAAACATTGGGCCAATTTGTCAACATGTTCTCGACATCAAATGACCATGGTATGGGGTGAATGGAAAACATGACATGGTCAACAATGAAAGTCACAAACAGAACAACCATTGCCCTTTCATAATTTGCATGTAGCCCATTATATTCAGTTTCAATGATGTTTCCCCCCAATGTCATGTGATTGTTATATACTGTATATGCATATGTATTATTATTATTATTATTATTTTATTATTATATAGTGTATCATTTCAGTTTGGGATTTTTTATTTACCTGGTAGGACTTTCTCTATCATATCTCCAAGTGTCGGGGCAGAGTGATCTTGTCTTGTAAGCCTTAGAGCTAAAAACCACATGTGAAGAGCACAATTTAGAAAATGTCTCAACGAAGGCAGCACAGGACATGTCTGAGCTTCATCTTCACGCACGCACGCATTCACAAAAGTCACACGACACAGTCGACAGTCATTTTGTGAGATCACAAAATAGCAAATCACTGCTGCCTAAGGTCTCAATCACACTATTAAGACAAAATCGTTCTCTCTGTTCCGGGTGGAGAAGGGGGGCAGAGCAGCTGAGTCGCTGAGATTCACAGAACAGCTCTGCTCCATATGGGGGGGGGGGGGGGGGGGGGGGGGGGGGGGGGGAGGAGGGCAGAACACACTCCATGGAGCAGAGCTGTTCTGTGAATCTCAGCGACTCCCATTGAAAATGAATTGCGAGCTGCTCTGCCCCCCTTCTCCCCCCGGAACAGAGAGAATGATTTTGTCTTAATAGTGTAATTGAGGCCTCACAACCGCATTATGTGTGAAGCCATCATCAGTAGTACTGGCGTACTAGTCTGTACCAGATCTCCCAGACACTCAAGACAGCCAGATATTCAAGCGGGACTGTATCAGTGGGATGCAGTTTGTTGTCAGGTGTAAGCTGTGAGGCACACGCTGAATGCTCCGTATGCCCGTAACATCTGTGATTAACCAGACTGATTGGTTGGCAATCTTTTGATGTCTGTTCTGTTCTGTTGTTCTGTTCTGTTCCTTCCTGTAAAAGGATCATTTGGACTGTACTGTGAGAGCAGGTAATCTGGGCAACAAAGCTTGCAGTAATTTGTTTGAAAGGACTAAATTATATGAATAATTTCTGTTAATAAATGATAGAGGGCTGTTTGTAGGGCTGGGGTTTTATTTCAGATCTGAGTATACGAATTGAAGAGTTGAGATGAAGAACCATCTAAATCCATAATAATTATCCATTCCATAATGTATACATTATGGATAAGGGGTCAGAACAGATTCAGGGATTGTCAGAATAAATTATGAATTTAGATGGTTCCTCGTCTCAACTCTTCAATTATTCACATAAGCTAAAAACTCGAAATCTCTTAGCAAATCTTTCAACTCCAATGCTGCCATAATCTGGAGAATGTGATTATTTGCATACAAAATGGTTGAACTTCCTGCTGCCTTATTATTATACAGTGGTAGAGAGATGTGTTCTGATCTTACACGATGGACAGATTATCCTTCCTTTTATTATTTTTAATTAAGTTCTAATTTTTTTCTGGGAGGTACAGTATGTGGTTGTTGTCTTGTTCCTCACTGTGCACTGTGCACTTCCATAACATTTTCTATGTTATGGATCACTTTCAAGCCTTAATTTGATGCAGGAAATGGCAGTAGAAAGACAAGGGGAAGGACATGCATCAAAGATCCTCAGATCGGATTCAAACCTGGCAAAGGTCGGCTGTGCAAGGGCTGAGCTTGAAAGTAATGGCTCTACCACACCAGGTGAACTCCAGGGCACCCCCAAATCTGAAATCTGCTCCACATTTTAAGTTTGAATTTCATTTTATTTTATACTGTTGAAGGCAGAACGAGTATTTGGTACCAAGTGCACTAAAACGTGCACAGGGTTTTGCATACATACTGTAGATAGTTTTCCACAAAAGCTGATGAACAATCGCCAGCCAATCAGTATAAAGTTGATCAGAGGTTTTAACGGCGGTGGAAGACCACAAACAACACCCCACTGACATAGGAACAAATATGGATGCATAGAAACATAGAAAAATGCATAATATGAGTGAGCAGAGACATTAAGAAAATGAAACCAGACTGGATATATATATATATATATATATATATATATAGACTTGTCTAGCTCTGACAATGTTCGAAGCACGACAGCATCATAATTACCCTATTGTTATGCACCACCACACGTGACATGATGTAGCTTTAAATTGACCAGATGAGCAGGGGATTTTAACCTTTGGACAATTTGTAACAGTCCAAGGGAATAACGCTTACACACAAATCCCTATTTTATACTGTGAAAATGAAATGGGCTCATCACGACACATTTGAAAAAGATTGTACTTTTTCTTTTGTGAAAGATTTCACCTGTAATGACATGCACAAAATAGGGACACAAGGGTTAATATGTTCAGCTGTCTGTTGTCAAATGTCCCTGAAAATCATTGCTTGTGCATTTGCACATATTATCTTATAGTTAAGTATGGAATTAAGACATCGTTCAGACATGGACAGACAGACAACCGGCCAGTCTTTGCTACTCACGAAGCCGGTTGCTCAGGGACTCGGGGAGTGAGAATGCCCTCTTGGACACGGGTGCACCCTTCACACTGTCACGGAGCGACCGCACGCTCTTCTGCCGGTTCCTGGCAAACCGGGCACGCCGTATCTTCCATAGAGCTGCGTCGCTGAGGTTGGCCACGTTGGTGCGTACGGCTGTGATGGCTGACAAAAAGAACAGCTTGTTTTAGCACAACATGGTGGGGAGCAACGTTACAGCACACAGACAATGTATGTCACATCTTTAAGTGGGTTTGCAGGTAACTATGTCAAATAAACATCCAGTGATAATGCAGTATAGGGACCTACTAGTAGGGAAAGGGAAGTCCTTGTTGCAGTCCAGGTGTAGCTGAGCCTCCAGAGATAGCGTTTCAAAGCGGTTAACAAAAAACTCCCAGCTAAGAGCAGGAACCTCCTTCTTCAGAGAGTGCAACAACAACAGCTTGCTGAGGATGATGGGTCGATCCCTCACGACGGTATCAAACTGGAAGTCCAGGCAGATGCACAAGCCCTAGATACACACACAGACAGACACATCAATAAAGAATGTGCACATAACACACACACACAGTCAAATTAACTCTGTGAGTGGTCCACTTTTATCACATGCAGAGAGAAATTAACACATATGTGCCAATAAGCCCAATTATTTTCATAGGTTGAAAGGCGCTATAGGGCATCACCCTAATTAGGAAGCTGCCTGTCCGTCTGCGTTCCTTTTATGCCCAATTGCCCATGTAGGGAGTTCCATGTCAGTTTGGGCGGTTCGAGAAAACTCACTCACTCAATTTGTAGAAGGTTTCTTGTGTTCTTATAATCTCTCTCTCTCTCATTTGATGTGGTGTTGTTTAGGTCACCTGCAGTGCTGGCCTTTTGATGGTGTCTAGCAGTAGTCTGGCCCGGGTGGCGACAGCTGGGTTGACATCCTCTACAGATGCCAGGAAGCAGCAGAAGGCATGGGCCAGGGAATACTTCAGCAGGTGGTTCTTGGTCACGGAACCAATGTCCAGGAACCGACAGAGTACTGCCACCTTCTCCACTGATGGTTATTATAACAATGCAGACACAATTGATCATCCCAACACCAAGATTCAGAGAAAGCAGTGTGGCAACTACCTAATCGTTGCCAGACAGCTTTAAATAGTTGAACTATTGAAACAGAAATTTGGCGTAAAATCTTCCCTTCATTGTCAATGGCATTTAATGTTTGTGTTGCGGACATTTTGTGGGGACAAAAGCTGTATATAGGAGGGGCTCAAAAATATCATCTCCACCATTGTGGGTTGCTTTTGTATAGAGGGTATGAACATGACATCATCGTACCTGGAAGTTATGCGGGAACGCCCACTGAGTGGCAAAAAACTACTTTCTGGCCTTGACAGCCCATTCATCCAAACAGAAAAGTCCTGTCTGATTGCATTAAACAATGTTAACTCACCAGCATTGCAGCTGTACGTAAAGCTTGAATTATCCTCTTTCTGCAAAGTTTTTGTTTCATAAAAATCCACCATAGAAGTGAGCAGCTTGTAGTGTTGGAGTTTGGAAGTGCTTGTTTTCAATAACACAACATTTTGCTGCCTCCTGCATTATGTGACATTTAGAAACAGGTGGTACGCAGGACGGTTGAGTGATTTCCAACGAGCGCTTCCAAACTCCAACACTCCATGCTGCTCAATGTTTTGCCACTCAGTCTAGATGAGGGGGGCGTGTCCTGTTGGGAATATCATGCATGTGCATACTCTCTATTATGACTCAACTCAAAAGATGAACACCTAAAAGCCACTTTGTTAATTGCCAATGTTGACCACTAGGTGTCATTGTGGCTCTAGAGAGGGGCTCAGGAATGGGTGGTCATCAGACTCATCACCAGATACTAGCCAGTCAGTCACAGTAGAGCATGGCATGGGTATGCAACTGTCCTTTTAGCATTACGGTCTGACCATCTGTTTTAACATAGCTCATATGGGGGTGTATACATGATTAGTTATCATCACAATACAGACGCTTTGTAAAAAATATCTCATGACACACAATTTCCCTTGGACATAATGAATCCAAATGATACAATGCGGTGTCACTATTCATGCTGTGATTTACTCTGCAGTCTCTGGACAATATATGATGATACACGCATTGATTTTAAATAAGGTATTGTCTGTGTTTAACCCACGCTCCCATCTTGCCACCCCGTCCTCTAGCTGACTCAAGGTCACACAGCTATTCTGCTAATCACAGGGTGGGAAGAAATGTATTAATCACACAATTCCCCTTTGCCATTGGAGCTGCATGGTAACCATGACAACACTAGGGGGAGACGTGGTTAAGCAAGAGCGTGCGGATGAGGTTATACAGTACAAGCAGACTGTGGGTATTCCCCTAATGTTTCATTCATGTAACCACAGACGCATTTACATAGCCTGTCATAAAAACCAAACAACCACATCATAATGTCATTGATGTGGGGTCATTGCCATCATACGCAGTAAAAAAACATCCTTGTAAAAAAACATCCATTAAAGATTCTTCAGAGTTAAATTAACATGGAAGATTTTACTGTGCGATGAGCCTTGTTTCTGTTACAGGCCTGTATAAATGCCCATACGATATCATATGAGAATATGGCTGCCGATGCTTTATTCAGAATCATATTGAAATCATATTGAAGACAGTATGACGAAACAATCCATCAAGGCTGATGGAAATCATGTCATAGAAAAAAAGCAGTTAATTCAATGAATATTATTATGTGACAAGATATACAATACAGTATGTTTAATTTCTATGATCTAAAAACTCAGTCAAAATGTCAATTTATCTGTAAAATTCATGACCTAAATAAAACATTCATATAAGTCCCGCTAAGAGACCTGACAGACGTTGTTTGACATTAAAAACCACATAAACCTCTATATGATACCAGTGGCCCTCAGGGGTCTATACTTGACCCCTTCCTTTTCCCCCACTACTATTTTCCACCTAATGTTTATTATGACAGGATAGGGATGCTAGGATATTGATATGGTTTAAATGTTTGCCGGGTAAATGCTCGATCTTCTCACCTGCTTCAAATCGAATCTTCCAGTCCTTGCTGTTGAAGTTTATGTCAACAAGGTTCCAGAATATGTCCGCCCCATGGGAGAGAGAAAGGGCATGAAGGAGCTGGGGCACTGCCAGGGAGGCCAGCTGGCAGAACTCCGACTTCAGCATGGACCACAGGCTGAAAAACATACACATACAAGATACAAATTACAATACATGCACGTACACAAACACGCACGCACGCACGCATGCACGCACGCACGCACGCACACACACAACTCACACAACACACACCACATGACATTGCAGAAGAGGCCATTAAGGAGTCGATTGGATTAAAAATACAATTGTCACAAGACATTTCCATCAACAGCATCAAGGTCACTTTTTCCCATATCTTCAAGCAGAGTTGTTGCAGACCTCGGGATGAGCATCTTTTCCTGGACGTAGGCAAGGAACTGTGGATGGTCCTTACGGGCCAGGTACAGACACTCCCCATGGAGACACAAGATCTTCAGACAGTTCAGCATGTTGAACAAGATATCAGGCTCCTCAAACTTGGACATCTCCTGAAGCCAACAGAGGATACATGGCATATTGAAATCAACACATTTCAAGACAATATTACCAGTTGTTCTGTAATCTTTTATTAGCTTTGCGGGTTATACCGCTTAGGGGATTTTATTCCTGAGTGGCTACCGAACAGTATCATACTACAACAGCAGAGCCGAGCAGAGCCAAATTAAGTTCTGATACAACACTAAAATGGTTGAGTTGAGGCGTTACATTAGAGATGGTTACGTTTTCGCTTTAGATCTGGTGTGGGTAGATAAGTTTAAGGATATAGGAAGGTTGAGATTGTGTAACTTCAAACTCACAGATTCTGAGCTTGTAGAAATTGATTACCAGGTCAGCCCCAACCATATTTATATAGGTCAAATGAGTACCTGCAGAATGGTGTATATAAGCTTCAAAGACACTGGTAGCTGCTGGTAGGAGAACTTCTTATCAGCGTTATTCTTCATTGCTGAAAGGAACAAGGCATTTGTATGAGAGAAAGTACAGTAGTACAGTATAGTTATAATCTGCTGTATGACACTGTTACATGCTGAAAACAGTAGATCTACACACTGAAGCTTACAAATCTGAGATTTTCAGTCAGTGACAGCATCGCACAATGAAGTACAAAACAGGCTTTCGTTTAAAAAATAATTGTTGCATTAGAGTGAAGACTCAATTATCAAAATCCCAGGGAAAGAAATGTTTCCAAGAACTGAAATGTACTGACATTGTCACCCAAAGGTTCAGAATGCGGGGCTAGTTCAGTGTAATTTACAAAATTGTGAATTTTAGGAACACACTTTATCATCAATACGCAATGCGTGGTGAGCTTGTAGATCAGCTATATACGGCGAAGTGATTTAGTAGAGATGGGAAAAAAGAGTGGACCAAGTGAGCCAACCCTGGTAACTTGTATATGCTAAAAATCTAAAATGTCATTGATGCTTTCCCGGTTTTAATGGTTAAAAATTGTTAAATTGTTGTTGGTAATGTTTATGTTTAGTAATAGCAAGCTGTCAAATGATCATTTCATGTGTCCATCTGCTACAGAGGCTGAGAAATAAATACATTACATATAGCAACATTTATAATTAGTTACATAGACATGGTCCCGGCATGAAATGTACCTTCTTAACCCATTTTGACCTGGGAACGATTCTGCAATCGTCTTCTAAATCCTGACTGTTTTCTTGAAAAAGCTATGTTTTTCTATGTCAGTCGTTCACAAACACTTTCATGTTACTTTTCACGATTCTTCAAAAATAGCAGACCTACAAGCTTGTAGCGCGACACTCGGTGGCGCGCTATGAGCTTGTAGGTATTTTTCAATAGCTAAAGCAAAACGTAATGCTAACACCAAAAGGGGTTCCCGCCCAAAATGGATTAAACTAATGGCCTAAGTCATTTTTTGAGGATTTTTTTCAGCTCCTCATGGCATTGGCCACCTCTCGTAAAATCGCCAAAGTAAATTGAAAGTCCTAATTGAAAAGGATCATGCTTTTAGTAAAATGAGTGTGACTTAGGCCAAAGTGAGAGTGTGACTTAGGCCAAATTGAGAGTGTGACTTAGGCCAAAGTGAGACTGTGACTTAGGCCAAAGTGAGAGTGTGACTTAGGCCAATGTGAGAGTGTGACTTAGGTCAAAGTAAGAGTGTGACTTAGGCCAAAGTAAGAGTGTGACTTAGGCCAAAATAGTGCTCTTTTGGAGGGGAACAAGGAATCACGTTGGTTTTCTCTCTACATTCAATCTCATTATATGGCAATACAGGTCTCAAATTCACACAAAAAAAGTTGTGTTAGTCATTTTTGGGAACGAAATGGCTCTATTCATGTGTACATTAATCCTAATTGATGACCTCTTATGTCAGAAGATGGATTATGACAGAACACATTTAAATGTAACACAGTGTCTTCTTTCAAATTGAAAGAGCAATATATTATACTGTAACATTATGTACTGTATATACACACATGGATTATCAGGAGAGTTGTTGCTGGGGTTGTCAGTGTTTGGGCCACTTGTTTTCTCTCCTTCCTCTGTTCCGTTGTCACTTGTCATAGACTGGTCTGGCTGCGGTAACAACAGAGTTTCCTCCAAAGTGTCCGTGGGCTCCTAGAAGACATTAGATTACATCAAATATTCAGTCATTTACTGTTCAGTCGTAGTTATTTGCATGTATCATATTTAGCCATCAACTGTTGAGACTGCTGGTCGCATTCACATGCAAATTACAAGATTTTACCTCCAGGTGAGTGTGAGAATAATGTGTGAATGTGCAACAAAATGACGTAATCACATACTGTGAGCGGCGTGTTGCACTGCGGGAATTGTGGGGACTGGAGGACTGACTAGTGACTGTATGACATCCGACCTGGGAGCTGACATGTTCTCTGTGCACTGCCCCTTTTGCATTGTCGCGCATGACGATTTGGTGCAGTGATGATGTGTGCCTCACCACCAGTCGTATGGTGCAGTGATGATGTGTGCCTCACCACCAGTCGTATGGTGCAGTGATGATGTGTGCCTCACCACCAGTCGTATGGTGCAGTGATAATGTGTGCCTCACCACCAGTCGTATGGTGCAGTGATGATGTGTGCCTCACCACCAGTCGTATGGTGCAGTGATGATGTGTGCCTCACCACCAGTCGTATGGTGCAGTGATAATGTGTGCCTCACCACCAGTCGTATGGTGCAGTGATGATGTGTGCCTCACCACCAGTCGTATGGTGCAGTGATGATGTGTGCCTCACCACCAGTCGTATGGTGCAGTGATGATGTGTGCCTCACCACCAGTCGTATGGTGCAGTGATAATGTGTGCCTCACCACCAGTCGTATGGTGCAGTGATGATGTGTGCCTCACCACCAGTCGTATGGTGCAGTGATGATGTGTGCCTCACCACCAGTCGTATGGTGCAGTGATGATGTGTGCCTCACCACCAGTCGTATGGTGCAGTGATAATGTGTGCCTCACCACCAGTCGTATGGTGCAGTGATGATGTGTGCCTCACCACCAGTCGTATGGTGCAGTGATGATGTGTGCCTCACCACCAGTCGTATGGTGCAGTGATGATGTGTGCCTCACCACCAGTCGTATGGTGCAGTGATGATGTGTGCCTCACCACCAGTCGTATGGTGCAGTGATAATGTGTGCCTCACCACCAGTCATTTGGTGCAGTGATGATGTGTGCCTCACCACCAGTCGTATGGTGCAGTGATGATGTGTGCCTCACCACCAGTCGTATGGTGCAGTGATAATGTGTGCCTCACCACCAGTCGTATGGTGCAGTGATGATGTGTGCCTCACCACCAGTCGTATGGTGCAGTGATAATGTGTGCCTCACCACCAGTCGTATGGTGCAGTGATGATGTGTGCCTCACCACCAGTCGTATGGTGCAGTGATGATGTGTGCCTCACCACCAGTCGTATGGTGCAGTGATAATGTGTGCCTCACCACCAGTCGTATGGTGCAGTGATGATGTGTGCCTCACCACCAGTCGTATGGTGCAGTGATGATGTGTGCCTCACCACCAGTCGTATGGTGCAGTGATGATGTGTGCCTCACCACCAGTCGTATGGTGCAGTGATGATGTGTGCCTCACCACCAGTCGTATGGTGCAGTGATGATGTGTGCCTCACCACCAGTCGTATGGTGCAGTGATGATGTGTGCCTCACCACCAGTCGTATCTCCTCCCGAGGGGTCAACCTCTCCAGTAGCTCACAGCCCAGCTGGTAGCACAGGATGCTGGACTGACACAGGCTGCACTCCAGGGCCTTCTCGTCCTTCTGACAGGTGTGCGAGCCCCCCCACGGGGCCTGGAAGACATTGTTGATAATGCCCACAATGTCCTTCCCCAGACTGCTGTCTAGACCCAGCATCACACCGTCATCCTGGAGCTCCATCTGGGACAGGGGGGGCAAGCAGCCGTGAAAACGCACAGGGAACAAAGGAAACTGGAGCACGACACAAATCTCTACAACCTGTGTGTTTTGTTCAGTATGAGTCATGTATCTCTGGATGAATGGGAGAGGACAAAATATAGCTAAACTCTGTATTGTATACAGTACGTATGTCTTTGCTTGGTGTGTGTGTGTGTGTGTGTGTGTGTGTGTGTGTGTGTGTGTGTGTGTGTGTGTGTGTGTGCGTGCGTGCGTGCGTGCATGCGTGCGTGTGATTGCTACCTGCTTGAGGACGAGGTCAAACATGAGGATGAAACAGCCCAGGTTCATATCATCGTCGTCACAGTCCAGGTCCAGGGCACAGTGGCCGGTGGCGTGCCCCAGGTTTTTAAATGGGCTGCAGCGCAGGGGACTGCGGAATGGGCTCCGAAATGGACTCGGATACGGGCTGAGGGTGTTGTGTTGCCCACGGTGTCCCGGATCGGATACGACGCTCACCTACGGCACGCACCCACGCATATCATACAATGTGAGGTGCGCTGGCTACAGTTGGTTTTGCACATCATCTCGTCGTGCATACTCCCACACTCATATTGCTGACAGCTATGGCATCTAAACCCATGCAGTGTGCAGCTTTAACTTTTACTGATAAGTCTGTATGATAGGCAAGTTCAATTAACAGAACTATTTTTAGACATACAGTAGACAGTTCCCATGGAAACGCAAATTCCGACGAACAATAGACAATAGAGGCCAGATTAAAAAAAATAAAAAATACAATCCTGGTGTGATTACTGTACATGCCCGAGCTTGCTATATTCTGCTGTGATTCAGCCACAAAAAAAAGTGAGTGCTAAAGGCTCAAATTGTCATGTCTCTAGAGAAGAGCTTAAAAGGCTGATGATGAGATCGTTTGACCGCAGTCATTTTGTCATGGATGTATCGTATCTCACCCTCCGAGCCCCACTGTTGCCAGTCAGATCGGAGACCCGTGACTTCCTCTGATTGGCCAGCTCTTTCACGGAGTTCACGCCATCAGAGAACATCCCAATCAACAGCTGTAGAGGCACCACAATGTCCAACTCTGACAGCACCTGTAGTTGCAGACCAGAAACACCCAAGTTAATACGAACATACAGCTTATACACAGACAGACAATATAATGCACTCAAAGACAAATAAAGATAAATATGTAAATTTGTACAAGACAATGTTAAGGGTTATAAACAAAAGAGAGGAACGGGTGCCACTTCATCTGATTGAAACAATTTAGGCATTTAGTAGATGCTCTTATGGTGCTTATGGTAGGTAGATATCAAACCTAGCATCTATAAAAATAAAACATAGTATACAAATAACTGTCATCTAGGAACAAGTAACAACATTCATCAAATTCTAAATAACATGACCTGCCCTAATGTGATCGATGAAGCTACTGTTATATCTCTTGGTCAGAGTGATTTGGTGGGAGACTTGAAAGCCATCCATGTAGGGCAGCAAGCTGTGAGTGCATATGGAGTGAAAATGCAAAATCCCTCCTTTCTTCATCAGCCTCACTGTGTGTGACCCAGATCCATATTCAGCAGGAATCCTGCCAGGGTCTCTCACACACCCAATGACAACCTGGTCAATGCACACATACTAGTGTAGAGGGAACCACAGGATATGAACTGGACAGAGATTAGACATGTTCATGTGTGCGTGCAGCCGTGCACATGTCTGTACCTGTATTATTAACCTGTATTATTATGTGAGAACTGTATTTCCAAAAGGATTTAGGGTGGTTACGGTAAAGGTTAATGGTAGTACTCTCTGAAGACAGCTTCAGCAGCCAGTAAATTCAAAGAATCTCCCCCGCCTCCCTTTTTTGCCGATGGGTTCCCAGATTGGGCATGTAGTGGTGATAGTTAAGGTCAGAGGTCAGGGAAGTAATGTAGTCAGTTGACATCAAATGAAAGGTTCTCACAAGACTAGAGGTACAGTAAAAGGATGTGTGTGTGTGTGTGTGTGTGTGTGTGTGTGTGTGTGTGTGTGCGTGCGCGTGCGTGCGTGCGTGCGTGCGTGCGTGCGTGCGTGCGTGCGTGTGCGTGCGTGCGTGTGCGTGCGTGCGTGCACTCACATGCAGCCACAGCAGAGCCTGCTCTTGCACGGACGCTGGGTAGCCAGAGAATCTACAGCTGATGAAGCCAAACATCTCCTCCATGGAGAATGGCAGAGGGCACAGCTCAATATCAAACATCTTACTGCACAGAGAAGAGAGATAGAAGGGCACAGCTCAATATCAAACATCTTACTGCACAGAGAAGAGAGATAGAAGCCGTTGTATGCAGTGTATTTATACTGTCGCGTATCTGTAATTGCATTGCTTTGCGTTGCTTTGTCACCCACGCTAACAAATCTAATTCCAATCAATGTATCATTGAAATGGTAATTAACCAAATTCATTAACCAATTTTTCTTGAATCAGATTATGATTCTTTAGCCACAAGGAATACTCCATTCTGATTGGGTTTGCTTCATTTTCTGTATGGCTGTGGCCTTAGACTCTTATCATAAAAATGTATATGCATACAAAATGTTGTAACGGTTATTTAAACTAACATTAGCTGCAAGCTATGCTTGTAGCTAATGGTACTTCGTCATGATGGCTCCTACTTGCTGGAGTAATAAGGTGGCGTTTATTCCAAGGTTGACAAAGATAACACACATTTTCCATAATCAAAGAGCTCATTGCCCAAAATATGAATAAATACTTTTAATCACTGGTAAGTGGCCATGGTATTTAAACAGCATAATCAGCCTTTTGAAAAGTTATGCAAGGGGTAATTAGCCTCCATATTGCGTATTATGTTTTGGTAACCACGTAGATCATTAATAGAATAATAAATCATTGTTGATTCCCTTGCAAATATAATACTTAACACAGAGACTTTACTGTATGCCTCATCAGGGATGGACATGACTGACCTTGCAGGTAACTGACAAGTCAATGTTACAAAATTCGATAAAGTGTATTTCCACAATGCACCATTTTTACATATTTTACTTATCTTTTTTTGCCTTCGGGAAAATTAAGGTTGAGCCCCCAGTACTAAGCTATATTAAAGCAATAAAGTTACAATATGAAAACAGAGGCTGATCTCAGAGGTCTGTCTCTACCGACGCGTGTGAATATGATGGTCGGTATGTGTATGGTATGGGGAGAATACACCGCAAAGCCCATTGGAGAAAAATGCTCTATATCAATGAAGACTAGTATAAGTACAGTACCTGAGCACCTCACGGAATTCTTTGAGCTGCTGGTCAGGTACCTCTGTGCGGATGGCCTCCAGCCATTCAGGCATGAAACACTCCCAAAGTGGCTGGCTGATGACATTGTACGGTATCAGACAAAGGATACGGTTCAAGCCCTCCTTTAGCTGGGTCACGGTGCTGCATGATTTGTCCCAGTAACCTCCCACCTGAGGGTAGGCAAATATGGACAGGCTCAGCTCCAGCACAGCCACAGGGAAATTCTCAAAAAACTTGCTTAATTTAGGCCTAATAGTTCATCATATGTTGCATACAAATCTCCATAAGTCCATATAGCAACTGCATATGCTACGAGCTTGTAGGTTGTCTATTTTCACCATGCAATACCAATACCATCATATTTCTGCAAAATTTACATTTCTAAACCTCGGCACACTAATGTAAGGCTCTGAATCCCTTACCCTGGCGAATTCCACAGGTTTGGGCAGGAGGCACATGACCATGACATCGAAGCGCACATCACACACCGTCTTCAACCATTTTGTGACAAACTGAGGCTTGAGCTTCTCCACCAGGCTGCCAACCTCGTCATCCATCATGTAGGCAGTGGAGTGAAACCACTGGAAGACCATACTGACCAGCCGCGCTAGACTCTCCGTGGGCGTGTTCTCATTGGGTGTGCACAAGCTCACCTGCGTGTGGGGATTGGAGAAATGACAACTAATCAATTAGGTCATTGAATTCAGCAGAGAGGCGATAACAACACGTGCATATCCTTATCTGAGTGACACAGAAACAGCCGATGAACAGATACTCACCAGGAACCAAATGCCAAACTGACTGAGAAGGCGCTGGTCATGCTGGTCATCCTCCTTGTTGTCAAAGTCAATGTTGTCCAGAGAGTGGTGGGAGGCGGAGAGACCCATCTGCCGGCGCCTGTTCATCTCAAACTCACGTAGTTCAGCATGAATCTCTGCTTCCTTCAGAAGGCTGGACAGGTATGGAGAGGGCATAACAGAGAGAGGGATATTACAGGGAATATTAATATAAATATGGCAAGAGAAGGAACTACTGTATTGTGACGAAGAGAGCTGAGCTGAGCCAGAAGGCAAAGTTCTCTGTCTACTGAGCAATCTTTGTTCCTACTCTCAACTATGGTCATGAAGTGTGGGTCATGACCAAAAGCATAAGGTCGCGAATACAAGTGGCCAAAATTAGTTTTCTCTGACGGGTGGCTGGCATCTCCCTTAGAGATAGGGTGAGAAGTTCAGTCACACGAGAGAGACTCGGAGTAGAGTCGCTGCTTCTTTGCCTGGAAAGCAGCACGCTTAGGTGGTTCGGGCATCTGGTTAGGATGCCTCTCGGGCGTCTCCTCCTCGAGGTCCTCGAGGCACGTCCCACTGGGAGAAGACCCTGGGGCAGACCAAGGATCACGTCCCACTGGGAGAAGACCCTGGGGCAGACCAAGGATCACATCCCACTGGGAGAAGACCCTGGGGCAGACCAAGGCGCAGATGGAGGGATTACATCAACTCACTGGCCTTGGAACGCCTAGGGATCCCCCAGGAGGAAGTTACTAATGTTGCTCTGGAGAGGGAAGTCTGGAGCTCTCTGTTGGAGCTGTTGCTCCCGCGACCCGACTACGGATAAGATGAATGGATGGATATGGCAAGATAAATAAGAGTCTAAAAGCTCTAGAGGCTGTGCTGCTCCTTGCACCAGCCAAAATGTAGTGCTAAATGAAAGGTCATGGGGTCACCAAAATAAGTCCACTCTATGGTCCACTAGGTCCACTCATGCTCCAGGAAGCATGAGTCCACTCAACATGTGTCATGGCAAACTGCTCATTAGAGTTTGAGCATGTGTGCAATTTGAAATGTCTGCCTAAGGCTAAGGGTGGTGCTAGTACAGGGCATTGAGTCACCAAAATCAGTAGGGCCCATTCTCTGGGTAGTATGAATGTGCACAGAAAATGTCATGATAATCTGCTTATTAGATTTTGAGATATTGTGTGTGCAAGTGGACATTTTGGCTTTAGGGTGGTGCTAGAGAGGAGGGTCAGCAACAATCAGTAGCTGAGGATCAGGAAGTTGCACAGCAAATTCCAGTGTAATTAGGATATAGAGATTGTGAATATTATAAGAAGGGGGTAGGAGTAAATAAGTCTTTACTTCTTCCTACTCCTTTTTGAACTTCAGGTGGAAGATTATTATTGTCGTTATAATTTTCTTATTTCATTAAAAAAAGAAATATATATATTGTGGAGTCTCTGTGTGTAATGAACAGGCGGAACAGGGAATTGCAGCACTTGAAAACGGCTGTTTTATTGCAGTTCAATAAATGATAGCATTCGTCACAGACAGGAGACGCCCCACATAGGTCTCTCGGGCAAATTATAGTCCATACAGTATTATTTGCTTCACAGGCGTCATCCACAGCCTGGAGAAGGATGAGAACAAACGTTAGTTTCAACTTAGGTTATGCAGTCCCTTATAGCTCTTCTCCTCACTGGAGGGCTATGGTTACTAATAAATGATAAGAGGTGACGGCGAGGTCTTGCTTCGTGACGTCGTCAGTATTTATCCTTAACTGTAGTGGGTCTTCTCCCATAGCGGGGGTTCAGCTCCGAGAGAGCACCAGCCGTCCAGCCGATCCGGCGTATATGCCTGTTTGCTAGACAGTTCTCAATGCAATGTCTTTAGAATGATAGGTTTCCTTCCGACCTTATTATTAGTAGTTTCCGCGTCTTCGCCGTTGTGGCAGGGCTGCCCCCCTGCTGCAGTGCGATACGTGAGAACCGGAACTCCGGTTCCTATACTTCATTCATATCGTCCGTGGTTTCTGCCCCTCGGACATTTCCTGGACCGATCCTAAAAGCCTGTGATGAGGAGAGTGACAGTTAAGACATGCAGAGCTATACACATGAGTGTGTGTGTTTGGTGGAAGTGTGTGTGTCTGCTTACCCCCCGACGGTTTGCTTGTGCGTGCCTCCGTGAGCGTGTGTGTGAACCAGCCGCTGTCAGACGCACTACTAAGTCTTCCTTTTATATGACGGGTGTGGCCGCTTGCTGATTTGGGCGCGGTCCATCCATCAGCTCAATCTGGCGGAGGAGGAGATTCGGGACGTAGACATCCCCTATTAGGCGGCCGAGGGCGTGTCTCACGATCCGAGGCGTCTTCTGTCTGACAGCTTGTCTGGTTGCCCTCGCAACGCACTTACCATCGCGGGGTGTCGCTCACGAGACCCCACAATATGCATTGTGTTTTTTTATATTTTTTATTATTTTACTGTTTTATCTGAAGGTTCAAAATGAAGATGATCAAATCAAAAAGTCAAAGATATTGTCGCTGTCAAGTGAAAACCTTGTATGTCTAAAAGTATAACTTTTCAGGATTTTGGAAAAAATAACCTGTGTTCCACTGCAGTTATTTAATCACACACTTTTAATACTTTTCATTTGTTTGATTAATTGATTGAATACTTTATTAGTCAGAAATGTAAACAGCACGTGGTACATTAACCCATTTTGGGCGGAAACCCGTTTTGGTGTTATCATTACGTTATGCTTTAGCTATTGAAAAATAGCAGATCTACAAGCTCATATAAGGTCTTGAACTTGTAGGTCTGCTATTTTTGAAAAATCGAAAAACGACTGACATAGAAACATAGGCCCTCATTTATCAACCGTGCGTACGCCAAAATATGGGTGCACGCCGAAATTACCAACATTTTCGGCATTTACCATTTCCGGCAAAGCTTGAAATTGAACTTGAGTAGGACAAAAAGTCACGTCTGCTCGGCAGCTGGCGTACGCTTTGTCCTTGGCTGTTTTTCTGTCGTACACAAGCGGAGCAGCATTGTCTGAACTGCTGACACCTGTCACAGGCATCTAAACATATGTTTTCACTCCTAAAATGTATAAAACTAATAATACGTTAAAGAAATGTGAAAAAAATATATTTTGTAAAGGCATGTCATATGAAATTGGTAGGAATTAAAATCGTGCAATTAAAAACAATGCGAGCGAGGTGAGAGGAGAAACAGACAGGGTAGGCCTTTATTTAATTCATGCAGGTGTTCGTTCTTTATATAATACAATAACACACCAGTTGGGCTTGCAAGTTGCGTGTGCGTGCGTGCGCCTGTGTGTGTGTATGAGAGGGGGGTGAGGCGGGCAGCAAGGGGAAACTTTTTTATTTGCTTTTTCCATTGTGTAACTAGGTTACCATGCGTTGTTTGGTCTTATTGCAAAACGTTCATGTCGCAAATACGAGGGCGAGGCTTGTTTTCATAGGGTGTGCCAGATAAGATTTCGGCCGTCACATTTATTAACGTCGGAACGAAATTAAGGAAGGATCAGCTGTTTGCGATCACTTTATAAATGCCGTGGCGACGTGGGTGTACTACGAAACCTGCACTCGAATCTGTGGCAGATTTTACACTCGATTGATAAATGAAAAAAACTGTCAGGATGTAGAAGACATTTTTAGAATCTGATCTCAGGCTAAAAGGATAACACAAAAAAGTGCTGGTGACTTCAACTTGTTTCCATTGTGGTCCTATCTATAAATGCATAAATGTCTCTGTCTGTGTGTACGTCTGTAATGCACGTAACTCGAGAACCACTCGCACCACCGACTTCAAATTCGACACACAGGTTCCAACACCCAGTGCAGTCCCCGGTGTCAGGTCGGTCTGACCCACAGTTGTCCAGAACCGCCACATCATGGCTGCCAGTTCATATATTCTTTCTTTTCTTTTTTTCAGAACCGCCACAAAAGGCCTCTGCCCCCGGGCAGAGGCCTTTTGTGGCGGTTCTGAAAAAAAGGGGCCTGGACAGGGCCTGGACAGGGCCTCCTCCCAGGCTCCATATATGGAGCTGGCCTATTTTGACATCACAACACTCCATATTTGGGCATGCCTCACACATAACTCCATATATAGGAATAAAGGAACACAGAGAGACTGCTACATGAATCTCCATATATGGGCATAAAAGGGACACAGACAGATGGATGGAACGGGTACTCTGACACAGGTACAACGGGTATTGTATAGCCGGGTGGGGCACGGATCTCCAACTTCCATCATTACCGACTCAGTGCTTTACAGCCGGGCACCGGTCTAGTGTATTCATTCATTCAATTCAAGCAATTAACTCAATAATAGATGTCATCAACAAATACAAAACTAAATATAATTATTTATATATTAATAAAATATATACAAAAAAGAACAGGCCCCAGACACACTTAACCACTTTCACTTTCAAAATATTTCCAAAATAGTATATTTTGGATATTCAAGCTCATGCGTCGTGAACTTGTAGCCCAAACAAGAGCATGAATGAAAGAGTAGAAGATGGAAAGACAGACTGACCGACCAACCAGCTGACTAATCAACCGACAAACAATGTCAACCTTAGAGCACCTGCCAGTAGCGGGTTGTAAATAAGCTACAGCATAAGGTTACTACTACAAGTCCATAGATCCTATTCTATGCATGTTTTGTGAGACAGCTGTCATAAGCACTCGCTGTGGTCATGATGATATGTTTGTAACTGTATGAGGCTCTGTGACTGTACCTTATAACAGCCTCCACGGTGCACACTAGCTCCTCTGCCCCGCACTCGCGGGTGTTGATGGGTGGGGGCGAGGTCTGGTAGAGATGGGTCTCCGCCGCAGCCCCCACCTCGCTGCTGTGGTGGTTGACATGGCAACGCTTGCAGTAGCGGACGGGCCGGTTGCCATGGCGTCCGCAGCAGCCAGCTGAGAAGCAGGTGACAACTGCCCTCCTGACATGAGAGCTACAGTTCTACAATGAACCAGGAGACAGAGAGAGAAAGAAAGAGATGGAGAGAGAGACAGACACAGACAGAGTGAGAAAGAGACAGAGAGAGGGGGGAGAGAGAGAGGGAGGCTCAATTAATTTCTATTCTAGGAATTGGCAGCCACCTCAAACTGGCTACTGAGAAAAATGTGTACCTTCTTGTGTTGCATTCACAATGTAATGACAAGCCTCTAAATATAACCCCATTTCCAGGTATCAAAGAAGTGCTTCCTTAGACCACCCTCATTATCCTGGCAAATAACATCCTTCTGCTTTCATATGCCTCTATGTGGGCTGTTTGCTCAGAGATGTTTGCTTGTACAGCTACAGTCTATCAGCAGAGATAGCAGAATCTTTATGTGTCGCCTGGGTGTCTCAGCTTACCATAAATAAAAAGGGTGGCAATGGGGGACTGGCCTAATCTGATCAACCAGTAATCTTTGACCATTAGAGGGATGTAGTTCTGCCTATCAAATTAACAGATCCTTCCCCTGACAGGCTGTTCTCTCGTTCACCCTCTTTTTGCTCGACAACAAAAACAAAATAAACCCTGATTTGATACCAACAGTGGTGGAAAGTAACTAAGTACATTTACCCAAGTACTGTACTATGTACCTTTCCTGTTCTCCCCTAGATTTTAACCCGGGCCTCATGCGCAAGCAAGTGCTGACATATTACCACTGAGCCTGAGCCTAATAGAGCCTGTTTGCTTGCTTTGGTGAGAAATATGTCAAACTAGAAAATTCGCAATTTAAAAAAATTGCAGAGTGTGGTTGCCGCAGTGGCTTACATATGCCCCTCCCACTAGTATTGCCAGCCAATTACAATTTCAAGTCACGCCTTAGATCATGCGTAAGTAATTCGGAGGGGATTTAACCCCCGAAATTCATGTTTTTGCGACAAACGGTTACATTTCTCGCAATTGCGGCGCCCCCTATGGATGATTTTACGACCTACGGTTCAAGAGTTATAAGCCAAAAGGTAAAGTGGGCTGTTATAGCGCCACCATGAGGCCGACCGATAAAATTTTAGGGTTAAATAATTTTAGGGATAATGTTGAATTATCCCTAAAAGTTTTGTAACTATAGTCATTACAGTCTCCGAGGAACAAATACTTTTATGTGAATTTTTGCCTTTTCCCATTCATGTCAATGGGGAAATTTAATTCACTAATAAATTCATATCAATTAAACTATACAACATTTCTCTTAACAAAATACAAGCACACGATTCCCGATTTTTCCGGTCAATTTGACATATGGCTCAAGTGCGTACAGCGTACAGTGTGGGAGGTATAAAGCGTCAAAATAAAGACTACTCCAGTGAAAAAATAAGTATAAAGTGTTACAATTACTAGAGTCTGGTTGCCCATTCGGGCAACCACACTAACTAGATAAAGTGCCCCTCGGGGCACAGGTCTCCACCAGGCCAGGTCAGGTTGTGGCCTCCTGGTGGCACTATAATAGGCCAATGTGAAAAGGGTGCCATTTCTTCTTACGCCTTGGATGGCAATTGGATGATTTGAGGCATTTTTCCAAAGATGTATTTTGCAAAAATCAACCTGTTGGTGGCGCTATAACAGGCCAATGTGAAAAGGGTGGGATATATTCATCAGCCTAGTAGGAAAGTGCACGCTGCGTTCATGAGTTGAGGCTTTTTGTTCAAAACGGGCCAATCCTGCAAACTTTGAAAGCCAATGTTAGCCAATTACGATGGAATATGAAATATCGGACAGATCCGTCTTGAACACATGACAATAGAAATACTGTGTAACGATTTGCGGGATTTTTGACAGAATCTAGAGTAATATGAAAAAAAAAAGTTTGACAAAAGTCAACCTCCTGGTGGCGCTATAACAGGCCGTTCTGGAAGAATTGGGACAGATGTTCATCGTTGGCATCCAGGGAGTGTGTGTGCAAAATGTGGCATCGACCAGGTTAACGGTGCCGGAGATTAGCTGGTAACAGACGAACGGATGGACGCACACGCACACACGCACACACGCACACACACACACACACACACACACACACACACACACGGACGGAGTGCAAAACATACTCTCCCCATTCCTTCGGCCTGGTGGAGACAACCAGAAACAGGATCTAAATGTCTCAATAGAAGACCAAATACAACCATCCAGTAAGTTATATTGTATAACATAGTACATACAGTACTCTATCATACAGATTGGACAAAACAGAAATCCAATCACTAAATAAATTACTATATAATAGAGCTTTAACAATTTTGAGGAAGTAATTTTGTTTATATACTTATATATTCTACTCCACTACAACTCAAGAGTCAAATATTTTGATAGTTACTTTGCAGATTTACATTATTATTACAAAACATACATTAACTACGTAAGCCCTGTTATACAGTACTTCAGCTATAGCCGATCTGCAAGCGAGATAGGGAGTGCTGGGGTGCAACCATATGTTCTTTATAATCACCTCTGGCTCTGATAGAAATTAATGCTCTCTGGTAATGACGACTTAACTGGAATGTGTTCAGGTGGGAGTTTAAAGTGCTTTGTACAGTGGAAGGGACAAATCCTACTCAAAATGAAAGTGGATTATACCTGCTGGACAAAGTAGGGCGGCGGACAGCGTTTGCTTTGACTCAGTGACTGTACCGATTAGCAGCTCAGCTCAATAGAACACCTGAGATCGACACACTACTAGTCCCCCACCCCGCACTCTGCTGCCTTCATGGCGTCTCCCTGGAAACCAGCGGGGGAGCCCTTATACATTCCGGAACAAACATCATGCCCCAGTGGATCCATTACAAACGACTTGGCTATCACAAAAGCACTTCAGTGAATGGACTCTCCAATTGAGAAAAAAAACAACATTATGGTCATAAATAAGTGATTTTACAATATGTGACAAGAATGAAATGGAATGCAATTAAATTAAATAGCATACTGTATAACACAAGGTTAACAGGTTTCTCTAATCATTTCTGCCCGTTAAAATAGTTCACTATTTTGCAAACATAAGACAGGATTACATTGGTATGACATTGTGACAGAAGTGACACGTTTGTGACACAAGCTTGTTGATTTTTGGGGCTATTTTTTGGAGGAAAAAGTATAGTTCAAGGTTCATGCAACTTTTATGATGCCAGCATGCACAACACAACATGTAGAGCTTACCTTCTTTTGACAGATTGCAGATATCTCAGCTGTGAAAATGAATCCATGGATGGACATTGTCAAAATACAAGCAGGGGGAAAAAGTAGTTCATTAAAATGTTTCCCCTCTGTTGTTGTTTCTTATATTTTTTTATTTAATGTATCTCTTGGTCCAAGGGAAGGTGGACCTCCTGATATAAATAATAATTATTAATAATAGATTTTGTATTATTACTCAAATGTCTGATTGGGAATGCTCACCTTGGGGCAAGAGCACATCAATGAGCCATTCAGCATGGTCTCTGTAAAGATCAGAAAATAAAAAATAGATTACATGTAGCAATATTTGATTTGTTAGCCGAGTCTACCTCAGAGGTTATCTAATCTTAGAGCTAATGTACACAGACTACAGCTGATCACTCATGGTTGACAGAGTAGGTGCACAACATTTCTGTTCTCAGCCACACAGAAAACATCTAACACAATCTTAACACAATTATGTGTTAATAAAGTGTCTTTAGGTACTCAGAAAAGCATATGAATTCGAGATATTATTGTGATTATTATTAATTATAGCATGTTACAAGTTGTAGAAAAGGTAAACAAGTGACTGTATTGTTTTCTGACGATGATTGCATTAGCATCACTAGGGAATTATGTAACCATGGTGATGTGCTCCCCCTGGCTTAAAAAGCAGGAATAATGAGGCAGGCAGCAGGTGATGTATGTTTTGCGTGGTATCTTGTTGGAGGAGGGTGACAGTAGAAAGCCTTGGGGCTGAAGGATGAGGTTGAAACAGGAGCATACCCGGCGATCCTCTGGCTACACTCCTCGCATATGTAAAGAGGAGGGGGCTTGTCTCCCAGGGCAACAGAGAGAGTGGGATCGATGCACATCTGCAAAGAAGTCAGACAATTGCGGTTAGAACAGAGGTGGAATGTTTGCCCACGAAAACACTACAAGGTTAGATTTTTCCTATAAAAGACAAACGCCGTTGCAGCACCACTTGCTGCAATGCCTTACCAAGCACTGCTGCCCCCGACATTTTTCTGATGCAGTACACACAGTGGGCAATATATCACAGATTTTAACAGAAAAACCTGTGAGCCCGATAACTGTCGCCGCTGTCCTTTGTGGGTGCCTGCACACATATGCTGTTCTGCTCCGTGCACAGCCCTGCATTAAATCACAATGCTTATGGCCTAAATGATTGCATGGCACTCTGGAAATTTACTGTTCTCACTGGATGCTACACCATACTCAACGGCTACAAAGGGTAACCCCCCCCCCCCCCCCCCCCCACACACACACACACACACACACACACACACACACACACACACACACACACACACACACGCAGTGCACATACACTGTACATACACAACCCCCTCCCTGCTCCTGGCTGTTAATTGAAATCTGGCCCATGTCCGTGCCCATGTTCCTCTTCTATTTGTCAGTTTAGTGCACAGCTGAGCGGAGACAAGCATTGCAGATCAGAGCTGCAGAGACAGGCCTGGAGTCGCATGGTGGCTGATATCATTAACACACAGCCACCCAGGCATTCCCTGATGTATTTACTGTGTCTCTGAGAAGAGCACACGCACGCACGCACACGTGCGCACTGCGCGCACACACACACACCACACACACACACACACACACAGTCACACACACACACACACACACACACACACACACACACACACACACACACACACACACACACACACTTGAACACAGCATGGCAATCTGGCACACGCCATGTGTATTCCCTATGACCATCTCAGCGGCAGTTTCTGCTCATATGCCTTGCCTTCCACTGAAAGCTGCACCTCACCTTGGAGACCCTGGATGAATGAAATGCTAACTAGTGCCCTTGTTTAGGTTCAGGGAGTTTGAAGAAAGAGGTCACCTTGACAGCTGGCTTATTGATGGCATTGTGGCACTCGATGTGTTGACAGTGAATGGGATTCCAGGCTGTGTGGAGACAGAAAGACAGATTTAAACACTAGCATACTTATGTATTCTGGACATATTCTGGGCGTCTCATAATAGGCAAACAATTGGTGAAAATAGGTGAGCAGTTGGTGAAAATAGCAGATCAACAAGCTCTCAAACGTAATGTGTTGTGAGCTTGTAGATCATCGTGTGGATAGTGGAGACAGAAAGAGAGGTAGACCCTGATCAATTAAAGTGGTTTAGCTACGATGAGCAAGGAAAAAAAGAGAACAATGACGGATAGGTATAGGTTTGACTGGTGATTGAAGAGGTACAAAGGGCCTGTGTGGAGTTTGCATGTTCTCCCCGTGTCCCCTAGGGTAGGTTCCCTCACAAAAACATGCTGTAATCCTGGTCTCTAAACTACCTCCCCCTGGCCAGCCTGGGCGCCTGATGAAGGGGAAAGGAACTGGTCGGAATAACGTGTTCCTTCCATGCGCTACGTCTGGCCGAGGAAACTCTCCCTGTCAGGTGAAAAGAAGCAGCTTAGACTCCTCATGCATATCGGAAGCATGATGTCAGTCCGCTGGCCCCCCAGGTTGGCAGAGGAAGTGTAGTGCCCAGGATTACATTAGATAATTGACACTGGGTGAAAAAATGGGTTGCAAAAATCGTATCGGGCAAAATGATTCCATCGTAACTCGTAATGGCAAAATGTACACTTGCTGAAAATAGCCGATCTACAAGCTCACAACACATCGCAGCGTGACACGTTGTGAGCTTGTAGATCTGCTATTTTCAGCATGCAACCAAGTGTAAAATGACTTGTCTTTTACTTATACTGGATCTCTTGTCCACTAGTCCCTTTCTAAAATGTTAGTCTAGTTTTAATCTGTTGATGAAATTGACAATATATTTAGTCTTAGTTTTAGTCATCATGGCTTAGTTTTAGTTTTAGTTTTCGTTGAAAAAAGGTAGTCGGCGAACATTTTTCGTCATAGTATTTATTAGTCGACGAAATCAACAGTGCTGACCTGTGTACTGTAATCCTCTGTATTCGCTGATGGCTCCTGGGGGCTTGAGGTTAGGCCAGTAGTGAAACAACATCTGTACTGCGGCAGGCTTCACTTGGGATGGCCCATAGGATATGACATAAAGCAGGTCCTGCACATAGGAAATATACCATGGTGGTCATAACACTGCATATGCCATATTTATGCTTTGGCAAAAAACTTAAAACTTTAATTTCCTAAAAACAAACTGACATATTTTCAAAGAGAACTTAAATTAGGCTTTAATGTTCCTTTCGCATACCAAGTAAAATGTTAACTGAATACCTTCCATACTTCTTGCTTGTGCTTCATAAGACACTCCAACAACTGGCAGTGATATACTGGAAAGAAGGACAGATATATTTGAGGGGTCAAACGGACAGTATATACTGTGTGTGCGCCTAACACACATATGTATGTTGTATTTATCTATACGGTGTGTGTGTGTGTGTAGATAATGGATTGTATGTACAGTACTGTATATACTATTTTGCTAACGTAATCAACACTGCCTTGAGCCAAATGATGGTTTACCTGGATTTGACGTGTACTGCATTGCAATCATCAGCATGGAGGAGGCAGAGAGATTGACGTAAGCTGGGACACCCCCCTCTCTTCGAGTGGAACCCACTATAGAAGCGTAAATATAACAGAAAGAGTGAGAATGATAACCAATTGAACAATAATGTCTGGTGGTCGTGATTGTGGCAGGATTGGTTTCATAAATATATGAAATAGACATCTATGTGAGTGTAGGTAATATGGGGGGGAAAGGGGGCAACATCATCACATGATCAGCTGCTTCACTGCCTGCAAACTTTAATGACAGGGTTTTCATTTTCTCAGAAAGTCATAATCTAGATTACTATACTGACTACTAACACTGATCATTGTATATAACACATTCTATAAAGCCTGTGTCTCTCTATGCATTATAATCTGCATATAACACTGTAGAATTACAGCACTCATAATTATTTATAACAATATTTATAACACACTGTACACAGTATTTTATGATGACTTATAATGCGGTCAAGTATCATAATACATAATTGCTGGTCACTCACAGACTCTTTCTTTTGGCCAGGATCAGTGTATTCATATATTTTTTAAGATTTAAGATTCAAGCACCCAATGATTATGACTTATAGTTACACTATAATGCATTCAAAGTTATTATAATGTATTACAGACGGACGGAAACATAAAATCTGGCCGTCAGCCGTCTGGCCTGGCAGAGATAATAAGTATGTTTAATGCATTATAGCCATAGGGCTCCATCTTGCGCCGCCCTTATCCCTAAACTTATTTGCCTTTTTTTACTATTTTGAAAATCATTTTTAAATAGTTCAACTAGCCGACCTACATCTACCGGTACATGTTGTGAGCTCGTAGATCAGCTAGTTGAACAATTTTAAAAGGTATTTTTAAATTGTAAATCATTGCAAATAAGTTTAGGGATAAGGGTTAAGGGGTGACACAAGATATAGCCCATGGGCTTTATAGAAAGTGCGTTTAGTTTTTGGTAGTGGCTCCTAAACAGGTAGTATGATACCCATGATGTATTGCACGAACATCCAGAGATGAGCAGAACTAACCTGAATTCAGTGCACACACTACAAGATCATTAGAATGCCATTAGAATGCCCTGCAATCGGGAAGGGGCATTCAGTACCACAGCCTAGATCGGGCAAGATTGTCCTCTGGCTTATAGCATATAGTTGTTTGTTGTTGTGTTTTTTGTTTGTTTGGTCGTTTGTTACTTTGAAAAGCGCCCTTGGGTTCATGAAAGGCGCCATATAAATTCAAGCTATTATTATTATTATTATAGTGGGAGGGCACGGTTCAAAGATCCAATCTTGATCCTCCCGATTTGCTGACAGATGATCGGGCCGTGTCAATCATGTTCAAATATGTTAGATATTTATGTGAATGATCACTGATGTCCCAGTGGAATGGCATGGCGGGAGTCGCACAACCGAGAGAGAGAGAGAGAGAGAGAGACACATGTAGTGAGAGAACCTCAACCTGTGGGTACATTGTATAGCTGAGGCATGTCAATACTATGTGGTAACATGACTGTCTATATAACGTGTCTTATCTTCTCAGTCATATCAGAATCGTTCGTCTGTTGCCATCTCAAGTTTAACAACCTCCATTGTTTACATCTGCTTCCACATCACAGCACATCAAGGTGCGGCGTTTGAGTCGCTTTGGGCAAGCCCTATTATCTTCATAAAATCCTGTAGCATGTGATTCCCCATTCTTTCGAAATCTTGTAGTGTGTGCATGTTTAAGATAATCTTAGTAGTGTGTCAATGTAACCAGATTTCCAAATCGTTTAACATTTCATAAATTCTCTAATCTAAGCCCAACTTTAAGCGTTAAAATGTTTGTTTTTGTCCCACATTTGAAATGGTTACCTTTAGGTATGGCTGTTGTGTGGTTAACCACTTAAACCTTATGCTTATATAGTCACAGAATCACTATACTAGTTCTCTTACAATTGCCCTGGGAGGGCAGTTAGCCAATAACATGGTGTGACCTCAAACTCCTGGGTTCAGACTCAGAGCTCATAGAATTTGGGTACCAGTACCGATTCACGAGCCACTATCTTTTTTGTTTTCCCCGACTGACGAGAAAGGGAGATGTTGTCTTCATCACAATATGCGTTATACTCACATATAGCCATAGGAAGGAAAGAGGTGCTCAGGTACTCAATGATGTCTTTGTGGAGGAAAGGGGGGAAGGTAGCTAAAGTGGAGACCATAGTATAGGGCAAAGTGCTGAGAATATCATCACTGAGAAAAGGCAGGAGGCAAGTTGTAGTGTAAAATATGGACTGTCCCAGATCTGACGAGAAAGGGGAAGAAGGCAAAACAAAAAGGAGATAGATACACAGATACTCAATAATAATACTCAATGTTCAATAAACTGTACAGTGTACATACAGTATACTGTATGCACAGACGTACTACATACTGTATGTGACTGCAACATTACAACACTTGTGAACATTCATAAAATCAACAAGAATATAACAACAAGGAAGATATCTAGAGAACATTTGGAATATGAACCTTTGTTGAGGACAGTGGAGAGATTCTAGACTATTAGGCAACATTTGACCTCAGCAAAGAGTAGAGCATTCAACAGTGGTAAAATATTAACAAACAAGAGCATTGACTATGTTGCATCCTTTGGGGCTGTGAAAAACAGAGTAATAATCTAAACAATCGTCTTAAGAGACAATAAAAGTACATTGTTCAGTGTGGGTCAAACATTTTTGTTCTTTTTAACATTTACTGTTATTAATATATTCACATGTGGCAACAAAAGTGAACACATTTCTCCCACTTTTAACGTAACCAACATGCAATTCAGGAACGGTACACAGAGGCTGCAGAGGCACATCGGAGGCCTGTAGCCTATGTCTGTGACATCCAATCGCTTATGAGCGAGCGAGTCGACGGGTTCCAGCGTGCTCCCCATCACCCCATGCATCCCCGAAAGATCCTCTGTGGGACTTGTCTCCTCCCATTAACACAGGAGGCCGATAAGAGAAAGCAGCGGTGGCTTCATGCAGGCCAGGCGACTCGGGTGGTGGGGTGGGGTGGGGTGGGTGGGTTAGGGTGGGGTGGGTGGGGTGATGATGACAAACAGTGGTGCAGTGGTTCCTTGACTCACCATGCTGACCGTGTTGCAGCAGAGGCACCAGGTCAAGCAGAGTGACGAGGGTCACATAGAGCCCCTGATAGTCCAGAGAGGGGTACTCTGAGAGTTGAGCGTCCCGGCTCTGCTGCCCCTGCCCCTGCCCCCCGCGGTCTGATGGGGCATCGCGCAGAACGCTGTAAAGGAGGGAGCGAGTAACTGTAGGGTTGATGGAACTGACTTGTGGTCTTAGAGATGGGGTGAGTGGGAATGGCACAGGAAAAAGACACATGGTCATAGGCACGGCCAAATTGGAAGCTTCCTGGTTCTCCTTCCTGCCTGTGCGGGACAGAATGCTGCTCCGGAGTGGGAGGGAGGGGGAGGCAGGGGGAGGGGAGGGGAGGGAGGGTATAGGAGGAGGAGGGGGGAACAAGGGAAAAAAAGAGACAACAAAGACACAAAGAAACAGCACATTACATTGAAATGGCACTACAGAGACAGCGTAAATAGAAATAAACAAACCCAGATAGACCCCACATAGGATGCAGTGTCTCACTATTTCACTGTATCACTGAAGTGCACGGGCAAATTGTTCCCTGCTTTGTCTGTTCAGTGTGACTTTTTAAGTTCATAGTGCATTGTTTTTGACTTTCTCTGCACTATGGGAAACTGAGAACTAAACAAAGAAACAAAAAAACATGAGCAAGAACCTGCAATGATCACTGCATCTCATGCGTATCTGGTGACAGGGAGCAAAAATATAAAAAATGGCATGTTTTCACAGTGGCAACCCCATACTTCTCCAGAAAGGGGCAGTGCAAAGTACTGTCCCTCGATGGCTGCCATCTTCCAATCGATAAGGACAGTGGCTACCATGCACAAGGCCAATGGGCCATGGTATCTTTAATCAATATATCCTCGTATTTAGTGGGGCTGTCAAGGATGGATGTGACAACAAATTGGATCGGGAAAATACAGAGGTGACACTTTTGAAACATGCGTCAGTAATAAACATGTGTGTGAGCTTAGATGAAGAGTTCCTTGGTCACAGCACATGTTTATTGCACCAGAGAAATAATGTCTGTATGCATAACTTATGATACTGTAGAAGTATCATCAGGAGAAATAATGAGATCCAACAGGCATATGGATTCGGGTCTCTAAAATAAATGTAACAACTAATCTACGGTAGGGGAGAAACTATAATGACAAAGGAATAGGTTGTATGACTGGTAGCATTATGTTTGTGAGCTAATGGATAGGGGTGGGTGGAGCGGGTGGACGTTTGTGTTTGCTGTCCCCTGGGGAAGGAGGTGGAGATACACTGTTGTTTTAGAGGAAAATGCAGGGACTCGTTGTGATCTCGTGTGAAGCTTATAGGGTGGAGGAAGGGGTGGAACTGGCCAGTGAGCATTGCTCTTTGTACTGCACTTTATTAAAGAGCTAAGCTGTTCTATCACACTAATGATTTGGAGGCATTTCATCATCAGAGTTCAGCTATACACAGTAAAATAGTCAGTGTTAATTTGGTACAAATGAGGTCCATTTGGTTACATTTGTAGACTCTATACGAACGATACGAATGGATACATGAACACTGAGGATTTTACTGTGTAAATGCTGATATATAGTTTTATTTTCTTTCCCCTTTTTTAAGGGTCACTGACAGAGGCAGAGTTACAACATTTAGAGGGCCAGTGAGTGAGGGGATGTAAGTAAATAACTACCAAAGAAAAAGTATTAATATAACATACTGTAACATTATATATAACATTAGGCCTAGAATGTTTTAACAGATAACCTGACATTATGTGACTGATCCCCTTAAAATAACACTCTGTAGGATCAATGTCGATCCATGTTGATAAATAATGTTTTTCTGAAGAAACGTATAAAACGCTATGCAGCAATAGACTCAATATAATAGACAACATCTTACAGAGTGTGATTTTTCACTGCCCAACTCTCATGACAAACAGTGTTAATTTGAACAATGAACATCTACACACAAGACACTCACTTGCACGCACGCACGCACGCACGCACGCACGCACACACACACACACACACACACACACACACACACACACACACACACACACGTATAAGCACACATACAAGCTACATACAAAACACATGTAGAAATGCACTGATCCAAACACATGACACACATGACTGTAAAATCCTGCTATCTCATTGCATCGAAACTCCTAACATTCTCTCAATTACTATGAAACCAAATAATGTACTATAAATACCAAATTATCTCTGTTGCCTAACATCACATAATCCTTTCTAGCTGTGTCCATCTATCTGCCTTTAGTATTATCACAAATAGTTCAGCCTCTTGTTTTATGAGATGCTGGTAAACGTCTATACATTTGTCATTCATATCATAATACTGTACTCAAACTATGCTGATGACTCCCCTATTGTGCATTTACTGCATTATGATTATAAAACAAATATCTATTTGGCCATTCCATCCTCTGTCATCAAGGGTCACTTTATTTACATGAATATATGACATACGCTCACTTCAAATTTCAGCCTCACCAGTCCCACTCCACTCCACTCCACTCCACTCTCTCGCTCTCTCTCTCTCTCTCTCTCTCTCTCTCGTTGACTTCTCTTCGAGCTACAGGTCTGTGACTGACTGTGAGTAATTCCAGACTCTCTGATATATAGTACAGTCCAGACTACTGTCAATGAATACAAGAACGCTCTGCCCGAGACACGATTGCCCTGGATACAAATCCGGCAACCTCGGAACGGTCGCCATGCACCAGGTATTACTAAACGTGACCTCAATAAAACTATGCCCAACCCTAACCTTATTCCTAACCTTAATCGCAGTAAAAAAACAAATACAAGAATACAATAACCGCTGGGGGCGAGCCTTCCGGTTACCCTTTCAATGTAGGAAGTGTCACACTCATTTCCATGCTATGGGAGCAAGGGGGTGGAGCATCTGGTTGCAGTGTTTTGATGTTTTGACTTTGACAGAGCGTCAACCAATAGGAAAGATGTGCCTTGGTTGAACCAACTCGGCAGGCATTACGCTTGTAGTTTTTCTTTCAGTGGGCCAACCACTCCAATATAAGTCAAACGAGCTACACACCAGGAAACCGGCACTGCCCACAAAACACAGGAAATTGACGTGTCTGGCGCCTCTGCATTCATTGGCTATCACCCCTCCGACAAAGATGTGTGACCAACTGACCATATAACATTGGGATTAGGGTTGGGGTTAGGTTTAGGGTTAACAGGGCTATAGGAACATAGGGTTTAGGGAACATAGACAGGCACCCCCGCATGCATACCTTCATACCTTGTGGTCAAAGAATTGATCCACACATTTTTAATTACGAGTAAATCAGACTTGTGTGACACGACCCATCAGTCAAAAGAGTGATTTGAGGTAACATTCACAGTGAATAAGACATTCGGGTTATAAAACCAACAGTGGCTGTCAGAGCTGTGGCGATCCCACTACAAAGCATGCAGTATACAGGATACATTATGACAAGCAAGGGATTTACATCTTAATGATCTTAAATAATTAAAGTTGGTAGGGCGTTCCACATTTTTGTGGCATAGGAGTGAAATAAATTTAGGTGGACCCTCTTGTAAACAAGTGTCCACTCACAGTTAACAGTCTTTGTATTGAGTTGTGCTTGAAATGTAGTGTAATTCTGCAAACTGTTAATAAATATTTTAATCAATCAATCAATCAATCAATCCTTGTTTGTGCCGAATCTGGGTTGCACATGGTTTTTTGAACTCCCTCTGGTGTTGTTGTGTTGCTGGCATGATTAGACTGACTGAGCGTCACTGTTTATTATGATACACTTTTCATTTAACCTTTTTTTTAACCGCGGTAATGAACCCGATACCGCGGTATGCGTTACATACCGGCGGTATGGCGGTATTGCGGTTATTGCACCCAGCCCTAAATGACACACACATCTAAATTGGATGTATTAGAAATGGCTGCTCTGTGGTTGGAGTAGGAAATAACATGATGTTCCCTCCTAAGGCTTTCACAGCACTCACGGGACCAGGCTAACCCTCTCCAACCCACAGTGCCCGAGGGCCTGACCTCTGGCAGGGACAACACAGACGTCCCCGGGGATATGTTCATAGCAGCCAACCACTGGATCAATAACAAACAGACTGGATCATCTATCTGCCCTGGTGTTCAATACCATAACTTAATCCATATAGGATGTCTGCTCCCATGTCTCTATAGCTGCATCTGAATGGTCACAGGCTAGTACACGTGTTCTTGCACTTTTCACAGTACTGGAGTAGTAGTAGTAGAACAGCTTCTCGCAGGGCAGAGGATGGTGAGATTGAGAATTAGAAGAGAATCTGCACTCTAATGCTGCATTTCAGCATTTACTCAAATTGACAGAGGATGGAGACTGCCACTATGCTGGAATCTAAATTCATAGAGATTTCTCAGATTTGCACATTTATCATCATAGTGTTAATCTAATTCCTATCAAAACATACTACCTAGTTAAGTAGAGGGTGTGCTATGATGGAAACTACGTGTCAAACATTCAAGTCCATTACTTCACCTGTCGGCTCCAGCGCAGGTTACTTACCTGAGCAGGGTTTGTGAAAAGTATTTCAGTGTGTTTGCAATGTCTGTTCCAGAGGGCACAGGGTAAATATTGTGTTGCACACGGTTGTGATACTCTTGCAAGTATCGTATCTTAGAAGCAACTAAACAAAACAAAAAGCAGAGTAACAAGCAAATCAACTGTGAGTGTGACCAATAAAATATATTTTTCAATTGATTCTACAAGCTGAGACTTTCCATCAGAGCATTATAAAAAAAACAGGGGACATGGCACAATGTGTAATAAGCTGCTTTTTAGCTCGTCACATCATCTCGATGGTTGAATTGGCCAAATCTCTACTGTCTAGCAGTGGTATCCATGTAACATGACTGTTTCTATTATCAAGTTAAGCAAATGGTCTGTTCCCATGGCATCCTGTTTCTCTTACTTAAATAATAGCAGGTGACCTTTTAGCACAGCAGCTATACCTTATAGGTCACAACAAGCCCAAGAGGCAACAGTAACATAAAGAAAACGTGCAACAAAAAGGTCATTCGTTCCAAATCCCTATTCATCTGGTTTAGGGTGGGAGTGAGGAACAAATGCTGTCTCATTTTTATATAACAGCAATCACCAATGTGCTTTTGAGCCAGGCAGGCACTCAAGTCCCAACCACTGCCAGTAGAGTTGTTCAGTGACTACAATGGCTGGACTGAGGAACTGTTCCTTAAGGTCACTGCCATTAACCACTTTCTACCCGGTCTATAATTTTGGCATGTCATTAAAAAATTAATAGGGTTTAAGTGGTTAATTTGAAATCATAGTTATTTATTCTGCCTGGTTATAGATGGGTTCCGGCCAGTATTGTCCTATTTAAGCATAGTCCTACAGCATATCAAAGACTTAGATAGCATTTGATACAGACTTATACAGTAGCATGTTATGTAGACAGCACTAGAATTGCATTGTATGTAGTCATAGCACAGCACTTCATAGTACATATGTATAGCATAGTATAGTATATATCTATGTATAGTTTCATTATATAAATATTCCACTGTTAGGTTCTTAGTTTACGCATGTTTCATGATAAATACTTTTTATATGTATTGCCATGCTTTTTGTTCTTGCTTAATGTAAATCGCTCTGGATTAAGAGCGTCTGCTAAATGACTAAATTGTAAATTGTACAGTTTGTCTATATATGCTGCCTCCCATATATTTGCCCTTTGATATCAATTATTAATATGGATCTTGAAATGTAAAAAGAAAAAAGAAAGATATAGCCTATAGGCCTATATATAAAATGTAGCCTACAGCTTTCCCATGTCATGGTCTAGATTTCGAAACCTGTGTAACTCACTTTATGTGAGTTTACTACTATAGGCCTATTGCTATTGTGGTTTAATATAATATTGTAGTGTAGCACTAAGTGACCATAGCAACTTTTCGGTAATTCAAGTGGAGATTCACACAGGAGCTTGACCACATTTACTGTAGGCTACAATTACCAAAGATCAAATACATCCTCTGTCAGAGGCAGACAAATGTATCTAGGCTATCTCAATGGATATGCACCTGTTCGATAGCAAAAGAAGCGGATAAATTACCTTCCCGTGTCTGAAGCACAGGGATGTGTGACAGTGTGAACAAACCATGATATTGATCAATAATGCCTCCATATTGTTCAGTGAAGAATTTGTCAGGTCGACCTTGAGATCAATTTACCTATAGCTTTTCACACGCACTTTCACATCGACGCGTCAATGAAACATGTGTTATCCATTATTGTCTTTCGTATATTTAATGTTGTCCAGTGCCGCTATAGAATCCAGCGCATCCCCAGTCATCCTCTGCAGTGAGAGGACGTGTTGCAACCTGCCTGCTTGGCAACCGTGCAACCATCAACCAAGGACGGCTCCCTCATTCCGTTTCTTCATTTAGAAAAAACGTGTAGCTTCAAAATGATTTGAAGAGAGGAAAACACAAAGGGTTTGTACTTACACTGTTCTGCTTTTGTAGACATTTCGTAGATACTTCTGGAATCATAAAACCGACACTGTCAAATTGTTTTTTCTCCCGGCGTTGTGTTTCCCTCAACCTCAGTCGTGAAAAGTGAATAGCCCCCCTCGCGCCCAGGATCGGGTTGATACCACTTGTGCAATTTGTTTAGCTTAGCAGCGGCGTGGTCGATTTGTATAAAGCTTTCACGTAAATTAAAGGAGAGTGCATTTTGTAGGCAAATTGACGAAGTGTGGATTTACATTGTTACGCGGAAAGAAAAATCTTAGAACTGGCAACACACCTTGCCAAATGGACTGCTCCGGGTTTGACAAATTGTCATTCAAGAATTTGCTTTGAACATTTCCATCATCGGTCCGATTCGGTCGATATTTAATTGATTACATGGCCTAATGAGCATTTTGTCTATTTTCTCCACTAGGAACAATGCAACAGATGGTTGCCATATTGCCATAGCAGTAATATTTGATATTGTTTTGTTAAAAGGAAAAGTTTGTTAAAAGGTAGCCTAAATATTCTCATAGTGTTCAGTAATAGCTGTCTCCCCTGTCTCTCCAGCTCTTTATACATTTTAGTTAGGTGACACATTTTCAGCCAATCAGGAGAGGGCCCAATCATATGTATTAAGCTTAATTTTGATTCCACTTCCTCTGTATCCTCCTGACTGACTGAGTTATCCAGGCTATGATTGTATAGAATTGGTATCCCGACCTGAAAATATATTTTCTGTTTCAAGAGCTGGAGAGACAATGGAGAGACTATTGAACAAACATATGACATATCAATGAGTATAGTATAGAGATACTTATTTTAACCAAATAACCAAAGGCCCTACCTTAATATAGACAATATAATTTATTTAGGCTCTGAAGGCAGAGGGTATTTTAATAACTTTTAGTTTTGGGTTAATTGAATCCCCCAAACTCATGTTAAAGACTAGAAAAAGTGCTGGGGGCACAGGTCTCCACAGGCCAGGTCAGGTTGTGGTTGTGGCCTCCTGGTGGTGCTATAACAGGTCAATGTGAAGGGTGCTATTTGTTCTTACACCATTGATGGCAATTGGATGATTTGAGGCATTTTGTTCAAAAAATGTGTTTTCCAAAAATCCACCTGTTGGTGGCACTATAACAGGCTAATGTGAAAAGGGTGTGATATATTCCTCAGCTTAGTAGGAAAGTCTGTGAAAGATTTCACGTAAATTGCATGCTGTGTTCATGATTTGAGGCGTTTTGTTTCAAAGGGGCCAATCCTGCAAACTTTGAAAGCCAATGTTAGCCAATTAGGAAGGAATATGAAATATCGGTGAGATCCATCTTGAACACATGACTATAGAGATAGTGTGTAACGATTTGTGGGATTTTTGGACAGAATCTTGGAGGAGTAATATCCAAAAATGTGTTTGTCAAAAGTCTGCCTCCTGGTGGCGCTATAACAGGCTATTCTCGAGATTTGGGGGCAGAGGTTCATCGTTGGCATCCAGGAAGTGTGTGTACAAAATTTGGCATCGACCGGGTTAACGGTGCCGAAGATTAGCTGTTCACAGACAGACGGACACACGGACAGACGGACGGATTGCAAAACATACTCTCTCCCCATGCCTTCGGCCTGGTGAAGACAATAAACAGATGCAGATTTTGTAGCAATGCAAGACTGAAAACCAAGTCTTCCCAGCAGACTGATTTGTGCCAAGAATCAGTTTCTCCAGCTGATAAAGTAACAACATCCTGTGTCTCTGGAGTCAAGACTTAAGTCTCAGACTGACCCTTCTGGTAGCTGCATGCTAATGTGCTAAATGTGCCGAAAATACATTTTGTAAAAAGACCATCAAGTCGACAAGTCACCATCATCATGTGGTCAAGTTTATTGTCATCTATTATTGCTATTAATACAAAATAACATAGCATGTTTGTTATTCTTTCTTTTCTTTTTTTTGCTTCAAGATACACTCTCAGATTTGCAGTTAGTATACAAGTCATCTAAATTCTAAATAATATATTGCATGTGTTTTAGGATGCCGACGAGCCATCAGGGCTGTGGAGGAGGTCTCTGACGGTAAGCTGGGATGTGATGCATGATCCAACCTGCTGGAGCCAAGAGTGTCACAGCAAACACCAACATAGTGAAGACAGACTCCTGTGGAAAAAAACAACAAATATATAAGGAAAACATGTTAGAAAGGGGAGGGGGAATAGATACTTTTATTAAGTATCACATCAAATAAACAAGTACAGTCCTAGACCTACACACAACCCTTGTAAAAGGGTTTAAAGAGTACTAAATATATTCAAGTTGCTTGACTTCAATATTAGTTAAGTAGAAATAAAAAATAACCGATCTACAAGCCCACAACTGTGATGTGTTGTGAGCTTGTAGATCTCCAATCACTTGTGCTGCACTCTTATAGGATGTATGACATTATATACATATACTGTAGTATGTTCATGCAGATACTGTATGCATTCACACAAGCACAAACACCCACACTGATATATTTATTAGTTAGCTTTCAATCTTTTTAATATCCAGAGTATATAGTACAATTCAGAGTGTTAATTTAATTCTCAGTGTCAGAATTAAATGTACGGTATGGCTCTGTAGCTCTCTTGTGTCTGTGTGTGTGTGCGCGTGTTTCTTTTCACTATGTGAAGAAAACAATATTGTTAGTTTTTTTATTCTTTGAAATATTTAACTTTTATTTGATAATGTCAGTGTGGCTTTGATCCAAATTTGGAGTCATATGTCAAAGATATGTCATAGATACATCCACATGGAAGCCATGCCGGGCCCGTTCACATGTAGATACCAAGATCCACATGATACGATTCCTAGGAATTAGTCCTAGGAAAGTACTAATAGACCAACCTGTATTGAAAAGGTTCTTGGTCTTAACTCTTAACCTTGAATGAGATAATGAGATATCTGTCATATGAATTATGCCTTACTATACACATGACTGAATGACTTTTCTTTCTTTTACAGAAGACAGAGCTTGGCTACAAGTCATGGCCCCATGGGTAACAAATTAAATGAATAATAACGCAAGCAATAAACTTGTGTGAGTTCCCCACATTAGAAGATGTAAAGTGATGTGTCATCTATACCAATTAACTCTGTTGTGCTGTTTATAGTAGGCCTACTGTCTGTTTGGAGAGCCATTAATCTTAACATGAACATATCAGACCTTAACTGAAATTGTCTCGTTTTTCCACAACAAACTGCTATTAAAATTAAATTGAGAAAGATTTATTGGGGTAAATTATCGCTCCAAATTGTGCAAGTACTGTATATGAATAGTTGATTAGATGTAACAGAAAAAAGCATTATTACTGCCATGGGCTTTCCTGCATCATTCAACCGACAATGTTTATCCAGTATAAGATAATCAGTGTTGTTTCCTACCACAGGCCCAATCTTATCCTTTGGTGGTTTGCTGTAGATGTTTGACTTGTTATTCTGGTGAACATCCTTCATCTGCACCATAGACCTGGTAAGTATGGATCCCCTGAGAACAGAAAACATCCTTCTGCTTGGTTCTGGGTGCTGTGACACAGTTACTCTCCTCTATACTACTGGAAGACAGTCTTTCTTCAGAGAAGATATGTTCACATCCTGTGACATATTTCATCAAATTACCATCACTGTTCATGGGTGGAGTCACTTCCTGGGGTCCAAGTTGGCTGAGATAAACATAATTTTTTTTGCTGATGAGGGTCTGGCGAGCTCACCAGACCCTCATCAGCAAAAAACATCACACTCATGTGAAGTGAGGGGCGCAGCGAGGGCAACATTTACCCCTATATCAGTCATAGCCAGATGACATCTTACGTCAAACACTAAAGTCCATAGACTTATCTACTAAGCTATATGGGACATGACATCTTGAACTGATGAGGGCCATATGAGTCTACTGACTCTACCCACAGCAAAATCCTCTGTTAATTTAACACAGAGTTAAACTAAGAATGTTACTGTGCACAGTTGATATAGCTACCTAAACCACATATCCACATTTTCATAAATAAATTGATTATGATGAATAATAGGCTATATTACTAGTAGTGCTATCATATAAAAGTATTAAGGGGAAATAACAGGCAGGCAACATACAATAAAGACTAAATGCCATGAAAGATAGTCTGAAAGCCAGAAATTAAAGTTAATTCAGAATACTCCAAATGTGGAGTATTGACGCACAATTTGTAACAAGACCTGGTATAGTATTCTTTTATCATTTATGATAAAAGAACTCCTCCCACGAACAGTAGGCCTATATGGTAATTTGATGAAGTATGTCACATGATGTGAAGATATCTTCTCTGAAGAAAGACTCAGAACCAAGCAGAAGGATGTTTTCTGTTTTCAGGGGATCCATACTTACCAGGTCTACCAGAACACTACCACGACCTGGTAGTATTATTTTATCATTTATGATAAAAGAATACTACCAGGTTTTGTTACATATTGTGCGTCAATTACATGCCATCTATCATAATTTCATCCCTTGGCTGTTTGTTGACTGGATTTCAAATAAATTAAAAAAAGTTACTACTCCACCATATCACAGGTGCAAATTCTTTTTACTCAACTACAATTATTTGAAAACTTAGTTTAATACTAGAACCTTTTAGTTTGGGATTATCTATTATTACAAAACATACATTAACCACTTCAACCCTTTGGCTATTTGGAAATAGCAGATGAGAATCCGCCAGATGAAACAGATGTTTGCTTCACAATCACAGCAGTTGTTGTGTTGTGATCTTGTGACTCAATGCCGCTCCCATCTGGCGGAGATGAATACTGCTGCGCACATTGATTGATTACTTTATTAGAAAGAAATGTAAACCGTACAGACTTGGAACAGTCCTTGCGATCTTGTTTCCATTCGGGTCCCATGTATTCAATTCATAAACATGACGTAAAAAATTACAACAAAATTCAACAAACTACCAACACCATTTTTACTTATTGCAGGGGCGGTCAAGATGATGAACATCTGTGGCACTACGCTTTGTACGTTGTGCAAAGGGTCCACCTGGCGATGGAGACCAACCCAGGAGTTTTCACCCACATGATGAGCTACAACATGAGCAATCCTGGGAATTCTGGTACTACTATGGCCTTGGATAAGAACCATTCCCTGGTTGAGGATGGATTTTGGGATGAAAGTCGGCGCATACAAGTTCTGTATGAATAGAGTAAGTAGGCCTAATGGTGTGTAGGCCTCACTAGCTGAGGATGCCAGCTATCCCACCAGCTAAACATCTCCCAACAAACTCCACAGAGAAGGTTATGTAGTTTACTGGTCAATTTGTGAAACTGTAACAACAAAATACAAACATTCCAAATTACTGTTACAATACAGAAAGCATGTGTCAAACAAACAGAGCTAATCTACAGAGTACAAATCACTATCACTTAATCTGATATGCAAACAACAAAATAACCTGCCATCATGATAGAATCAACAATTAAATGACTCACAGACATTGCTTTTAGCCCAAGAGAAGACACAAACAGCAGTACACTAGAGCTGAAGACATTTGACTGACTGACTGAGCACAGCTGAAATATAGGGTATGTTGTATCTAATTGCAAGCACAAGGCAAACATGAAAATAAGAAACCATGGGGTACCACAGGGTGGTGCTGTTTCACAGAATAATTAAACATGACCACTACACTGTGGGGGGCAGAACAAATGGCTTATGTTAGACCACTTTTCCACACTTGTGTCCGCTCCAAGCAGCTCTAAACTGCATTAAAATTCTGTCTATTTGAGGTGAGTGGGCACAGGGGAGCACAACGTGAACTATTATATTAAATGAGACGTAGCTTGCGGAGTCAGTTCAGGCAGACATACTTGAGGGGGTTCATGCCATGCTCAAAGGCGCATACTATATACTCAAGGGGTTAACATGCTGCATTACTATGTGGGCGTATAAGTGTGTGCCTTCCTCTGCTCATGGTTCCCGGTTGTATGGGATGTATTCTCCCACCACCACCCCAGCACCACCGGTGGGCTCTGCTATTTATGCTCCCCATGGGGGGGGGGGGGGGGGTTATTGGGTTATTGTATATCTATCTCCCTGCTCTTTATGTTTTATGTTGTTGCTTAATCGTGCCGAGCAGGGAGAAATCCAGCAGAGCCGAACGCCAAGTCAAATATCATATGCACATGTGTTACTCATTCTGTAATAAATATTGGTAAATCTATTCGTGAGTTGTCTGACTGAACTATATTTACTTTGTCATTCGTTGTAATTGCCTGGGTCTCCTTCGCTGCTCAACACGTGTTGAAATGAGCAGATTCACAAGCTCACAACGTACCGTGGAGGCAACGCGTTGTGAGCTTATAGATCTGCAATTCTCGACACGACCCTGTGGTCCTAAAATCAATTTAGGTTAAGAGAGGTGCGCAATCTTTAGCAGGATATAAACACATTAATTATTGGCTATTATTATACAACCTGTAATCAATGGGGGGTTGAGTTTGAGTTAAGACTAGATAAAATGAAGGCTGCTGGCTATTGTTTTGCTAGCTTGTTAACTGTCTGTCTGTCTGAAGGCACAGCACAACAAGAAAAGGACCTCCACAGTGCCACAGAAACAAAAAGGCAACTGAGAAAGGAGAGACCTACCACCAAGACGGCTCCTCACACCACCCCCATGACATTGATTGATTGATTGAGATATTTATTAACAGTTTGTAGAATTACAGTACATTTCAAGCACAAACTCAATACAAAGACTGATAACTGTGAGTGGACGACCCAATTAAGCATTACACTTGTTTACAACAGGGTCCACATTGTTCAATTCATCAAAACATTTAGAGACATACAAATAGACACTTCTATGTAGCTAAAGAACAGAACAGGAATTCATCATATAGGAAGCAAAAAGGGAAAAGATCCATATACAGTGAGGGGAAATGGGGGGGGCGGTGGGGGGATTCAGATTTTACAGAGGCCAGTTTCGAATTGCAGCCATCCGTATAGGTTTTGAAGGAGTCAAGGGATTCACATGTCTTAATGACTGTTGGTAGGGCGTTCCACATTTTGGTGGCATAGGAGCGAATAGAATTTAGTCCCTTGTTTGTGCCGAATCTGGGTTGTACATGGTTAGTTGCACTCTGGTGTTGTGGGTGTGGACTTTGTTTACATTAAGGAAGTATTTAGACAGGTACATGGGTATCTTGGTGGTGTATCGAATCTTGTGGACCAGACCCATTGCAAGATGCTGTACTCTGTCGTCGACCCTAAGCCATCCCAGCCTGTCAAAGTGGGCAGGGGTGAGGTGGGTTCGGGGGGTGAGGCCAAGTAGGAGCCTGACCAGTTTGTTTTGGGAGGTCTGGAGCCTTGTTTTAAGGGCCTTTGAGGTGCTGTGGTACCAAGAGGTGGATGCATAGTCAAAGAAACCTTGTACGAGGGCTCCTGTTAAGGTCTTCAAGGTGTTTTTGTTGACCAGTGAGGAGATCCTGTAAAGGAATCTTGTTCTTTGATTGACTTTTTTGATTACGTTGGTGGCCATTTTATCACCGGAAAGATTGGCCTCCAGGATGGAACCTAGGTAGGTAATTTGATCTTTTCGTGTGATAATATTGTCACCCACTCTAACCAAGAAGCCATCTGCCTTGCTGAGATTACTATTTGATCCGAAGAGAATGGATTCAGTTTTTCCCAGGTGTAAGGATAGTTTGTTATCAGCGAGCCAGGTGCAGATTCTACCGAGTTCAGAGCTGAGGGTCTTTTCAACCTGCAGTTTGTTCCTGTCCGAGACCAGCAGTGCTGAGTCATCTGCGAACAGGAACAAGTTGCAGTCACAAGCTGATGTCATGTCGTTAACATATATTAGGAACAGTAAAGGCCCTAGTATGCTTCCTTGTGGGACGCCACAGCTCACTGGGAGGGGGGGGGGGACAGTGTTCCATTCACCTCCACCATCTGTTCTCTCCCCTCCAGGTAGGATTGCATCCAGCTCACTGATGTGCTATCAAAACCAATAGCTTTAAGCTTGTTAACCAGTATGGAGTGGTTCACGGTGTCAAAAGCCTTTTGGAGGTCCAGCATGACCATGCCGCAGTATTTTCCAGCATCCACCTCGTGTTTGATGTGGTCGCTCAAATAGAGGAGGCATGTGTCAGTGGAGTGGGATATTCTGAAACCAGATTGGAACTCGTACAGCAATTTATAAATGGCAAGATACTTTTCAACCTGTTCATAGACTATTTTTTCCATCACTTTCGAGATGGAGCTTAGAATAGAAATAGGGCGGTAGTTGCCGGGTTCTAATTTACTCTAATTTACTTTGGCCAGGTGGTCCCCCATAATGTTAAATGATGAACCAAAGGTGAAAGGTCCCTTGAGTGTAGAAATTTGGGAAACTTAACCTACCCACTGAGAAATTGTCGGGCATCTGTCTAAAAATGTCTTATAATTGGTCTCTTTTTTCCTTCTCAATAAAGACAACCTTGAATGCACAATGTCATTGTGATTTAAGGACATTTGGCAGCTGTCATACAGGGAATGCACGTTTATGTTGTGGACAACATTTATTTTGCAGGAGAGGAATGTAGTACGGTACCTACAAGGATTGTGCTTGGCTATACTGGTAAATTCTACCTGAAGAGTTAATGTCATGCCTGTAAAATAAAGTCTAATATTAAGTAGGCCTACTAGAATTTCGCGGCCGCTTTGCGGCCTCTCATCCCACGTTGCCGCGCACTATGGGAAGAAGGACATTGCGGGAGTTGACTCCACATGTAGTAACGGATGGGTTATTAGTTATTATTATGTGTCCTTATTAGTGTAGTGTAGTGTAGTGTAGTCAACACGTTATGGCTCATACACACTGTCCGGTATTTGCTCCGATTATGCTGTCGGGGAGCATTTTTGGCACTGGCCGACAAAACCCCTGATCTGACGTTAAGCGGTGCCCAAAAGTTATAGATCACAAAGGCTTTGCAGGTAGAGCACATGACATGGCCCTAAAAATATATATAATTTTAATATAAAAAACTATTTTTGCATCTGCCGCTTGAGATGACCTGAGATGACTTGATTGATTGACATAAAAAAGGGCCTGTCAGCTCAAACACACAATGCAATAGTTGTTGTTGCGTACAATCATCAGTAGCAAAGTCAAATACCAAAAATAAAAACCCTACCATTTCCATTTCCCCCCCTCTATTTCCCATTCCATGTGCGTTTGTCTTATAGTTTGGCGGGTGGTGTCGAGTGTTGGCGTTGGGCGCGAGGAGATAGGTCCCGCTCACTGCGAAGGTAAGTGTGTGACGTCACTGGCGTGTGAGTGTGTGTGGGTGTAGTGTGTAAGATGGTGTTGTGGGTGTTGCAATAGCGACGTAGCTGTTGTGGCTTTGGGTTTCTTGCCATGTGTTGGGTACAAGTTCTCTAATATATAATAGATTGTGTTCACAGTATACCTGTCTGTAGATGGTTTCCACCACCCACCAATAGGTGGCAGTGCTAGGTCACAGTAGTAGTTTAAGGAATGCCTATGGCTTGTGTGGGGTCACGTCACACATTCCGAAAAAAAAAGACTAGAGAGAACCACGTTGTGATTTGATTTTGTTGCTTGTGTAAAACGTGAATGATTATTTTATACACAAAAATCGTGTGCAAGACTGCAATTGGATCCGAGTGTAATACGCACAGCTAGAGGGCGCTCGCAAATGTGTTATTACCACATCACTGTGCTTGTCGGGCCTATCTTGGCCAGTCAGCATACAGTGCTGGGATAGGAGGCCATAACAACCACCCAACCAACCAGGCGTTGTGCTGCTATGGGGGAAATACCTAGCCGAACCGAGGAGAACAAAAACGCTTTAGTTTAAATTGTCGCAGAAAACACCGCAAATGTGTCGAAAAGTCGATGTAAGTGGGAATCCTAACAGATCGGGAACGGACCGTGGACGCTGACGTCGATCCGTGCGTAATGATTGGAGTTGGAAAAAGAAGGTGTTGAGCTGCATTTTTTTTCCTCCCAGCCAGGGAGAACTTGAGTCGGCTGCTGTACTGGGTCACAACTACGGAAGCTACGAGGGCTAAAGCAGACGAATAATGGGTCGATCGCTCTCGAGTTTGTGGTAAATAATGTCCAAATACGCTTCCAACAGTTGTGTTTAATGTCACTTGAAGTGAATCTTCTTCGCTGGGGTGAATTAAGTCACAGCGACACAACACATAGCCTACCTTTTAGCCAGGGCTATTAGGATATGCTACTAATTACAGGGCTCTGGGTGGGTATTTTTTCGTGTGGCTGGGCTGTAACAAAATATGTGGACTACTCCTCGCATATTTTCAGGCTATAAAGCAAACATCCCACGTATTTGTTCTGATAATCACTTTTGATGGGGTTTCCGCTGTGCAACGACAGCCTACAAGAAGCCTAAAGCAACAATAGCTCCGTGCTGGATGGTAGGCTACCAACAAAGCCTTTGCACATCATTGATTTTTATAAAAGCTGCATTCAGCACATGATAGGACCCGTTCCTTCCCAGTGGGCTCTGTGCATGATTGTATATTTTTGTGTAGTGGTTCAATATTAGCTTACATGTTGCTGGTTATTGCCACTGTGTCAAATAGTTGTTGATGGTTCATGCTATGGTAACACAAGTCTGTGAGATGACACATCCCCCGTATGTATCGAGATTCAATTGCTACATTCAAAACATTCAATTCCATTGCAGAGGGACTACATAATACTCCTCCTGGCTGTTTATAACACTTGGTCATACTTGGAAGTAGCCTACCGTGCTTTACGACTGCATATTATTCAGCTACTTTAGATAAGTGATAGAGATGAGCTGTGTTGCCCATGATTTAAGTGTTATGACTGGGGTTTTATTAAGTTATTGTTTTTTAGACTATGTACATTTTGTCTTCAGGTTTCATCATTGTAATGGCGAGGAGCCATATGCAGTGTTAATCCTTTGGTAATCTCAATGAAATTGTGTAAAGGCTCAGGATTCTGCAAGCCAAGCACCCCATCTAACAGGTACGCCCATTATTGCCTGCCTATCTTAATGGCTTTGGGTGAATAGGTGTTTTGGTTGGACTTTATGAACATTCATTTTTTTATCAGGTTGAGAATTTGCATAATGTCAGTGCTCCAGGGCTACATAATCACATGCAATTATTGCAGTCGCATAGTCAGAGTTCTAGAATGACACAAGGGCTGTGTGCTCACAAGTACTTGTCTTGTTGCAGTAGTTGTTTGCACTGGACTTTGGCCTGAATGCTGTTTACACTGGCCAACTGGATAGAGAACGTAACAAGACGCATTAGACTAGAGTTCACTTAAAACAGCTCTCATCACTGTGTTCCGAGAACACATTTATTCCATTTGGAGGTGGACCTTCTGGCTGTGTTTGTATGTATAGTCATTAAGAGAGTGTGTATGTGCTGCTGTGCACTCTGGTTAAAATGCCCCTGTTAATTTTCCGTAGCAAGTTGACTGAAAGCCTTCTCGTTCATTCTTGTCTGTATTGATACGTCATAGACCCAAAGGTCATGATGCACTAGGAAGCATTTTAAAGCACTATATTACCTTTTTATTTGTGGGCCGGCATTTGTTTAAGCATCAGTGCAATAAACTAATGTACCGGTTCTGTAGATATTTGGTATAATTGACATGCACTTTTTTCAGTGTTGTCAGAATGATGCTCAACTTTAAAGGGCTATTTCACAGATTAGACTTTTGAAATAACTTATTTAATTTGATAATAGAAGTCAATGGTGCTCTTATTGGGCTGAAAGTAACCTTTTACCAAATTTTGAGTAATACATACTGTACGTCACATGTCATAGAATCTATGACACATAGATGGCTGAGGTCACAGGATGGCCACATGAAGTCCATGCCATTTCCATGTAGATCCTGAGATGCATGATTCGATTTTAACCTGAATCCTATTGCAAAGAAAACGTGTGATAATCATTCTGATAACAGTGTTGAGTGCTCACTCTCAAAGGCACTGAATATGTAAAACAACACGTTTTCATACCAGCCTAGCTGCGATTTTTCAGCACCCAGAATGCATTGTGAAGTATTACGGTATAAAATAATTATGCCAGATTGACATGTCGTCCTCACAATATAAAGATAGGATTATGGTAAAACAAAATCTTGCCCTTAAGTAGGGTTGTCACAATTATTACATAATTGTCTAAACGTAATTATTTTAGGTTATCGCGATAATTTTGTCATCGTGTCCGTCCATGTTGAAAAATGTTCATACATAAAACAAATAGAAATGGCTTTGTTGTAAGATCAGCTATTTCTGCTATAGTATAAAATGTTAGGCCTACTTGTCATATCTGCCCAGTTGCACCACTCAGTTCACACAGGTGTGATTTTTTTTTACGAAACCTAATAGATAAACAGAATTGTAAATTATATTCGTAGTGTTTTCCGATTTTCAATGCCAAAAACACATTTCAATTGTTTATTTGTGTGACAATTAATTGTCAACTTAATGTGTAATCGTTACAGCCCTACCCTTCAAGAACAATTTCTTAAGCATAATATTTGCTGTACCATTAATAGAGGAAATAGCCGGTCTGCTATTTTTGCAAAAAACGAACGAATTTGCCAAAAATGTAGGGATGCTGTGGTTAAGTTCTGGCTGGTAATACCATGGTTCACTGTGTTCATTGACACGGGTTAATCCAGAGGCTCACTGTCATGAGTCATCTGGTGACATTCACACTTGTGTTTCCTCTGTCGTTTTAGTGTTGATGTTTTCCAGTCCATTCTGATAGTTTCCTGTCGTTGTCCTGACGGAGACTGTAATCAGTTCAACAACCGGATGCACTGTTGGACTGATTGGTCTGATTGGCAAGAGCATTGCAGAGATAAGCGGTCTTATTTTGCCCTATAGTTGAATCTTTTAGAGAAAATGGTGACATGACATTATTATTTGAGAGGGTTTAATTTATTCCATTTTGTTTCGGTGCTTCTGGCCTATATTCCTCTTGTGCAACTTGCTGCAGAGACGGTGCACACACACACATCAATCCCACAGAGGTCAGTCAGTGTTTAAATGTCCTGGTTTCTGATCCCTACCGCAGTGCTCATTATGACCTTTTTAGCAACGCTTATGATTGTATCAAATATCCAGAGTTGTACAGTCTATGATTACCCAGCCAGTATTATTTCAACCCTTGGTTGGCAAAGCAAGTAAATGACATACTGTGCCTTCCTACTGGTCACTTCACAGTTTATCTGACTGCAGAGATGTTTACAAATTAGATTTTTCCAGGTAGGGCATTGTGTATGTGGAACAGACTGTGGCGTAGATTGAGTAGATTATCTGTCGCATTATTACCAAATTATTTTTAAGGTATTAAGTCCCCTGCAGTTCTTATTTTCTTCCCTTTTATGAAGGTAAATGTATAAACAGTGCTCTAATGAGATATAAGCTAATAACATGTTAACGATTGGGAGTTGGGACCGAAATTCCCTGATGGAGAATTTAGTGTAGCAGAAAGTCCCTGATTGATTTAGTTTTGCAGAAAGCAAAGCTAAAAACTAAAGCCTTGTATTTGTGAGAGACACTTTAATTAAATGTCACTGTCTAATTTTAGGAAAAAGCATTGTGGGATTCATGAATGTTCTATATTTCTGCTGTGATACTGGCATGGTGACAGTGAAAACATTAGAGGCTATAAAAGTGAAAGGTTGTTTATTTCTCAACTCATTCATGGGATTTTCCTTGGGTCAGGGGAAGCTCTAAGAATAGGCCATTTAAAATAGTCTAGATCTAGAAGTCATAATTGAGAAGGATCCATAGTGGGGAATTGGGGATATTGAAACATACTGAAAAATCTAGATTAGTCTACTAGACTTTAGCTAATCAAACAATTTGACACCAACAATGTTGTGTATGACTTGGGTATTGTTAGTTCATGTTCATCACCATCGCCACTGTCACCCTCATGCAAATGTTTGGTCATGTGTGTTTATGTAGCTGAGTGATGGCATTGGGCGATGGGGCAGCAGTGAAGTTCTGATACGATCTGCACTGAAACTGAAGGGATGAATTTGAGGCAGTGTGAACAGAAAGATTCCCAGATGCCTTCCTATTCCTTTTTTTTCTAGCTGTGATGAAGAAATCCTTATAAATGATTGATAAAGTGACTCGACTGTCATTTGAATAATACATCGGTCCTCTCTGTTCCTCTGCCAATCGTTTTTGTATGGTAATGTGATGTGGGAGGCGGGAGGTCGGTCTGTTATACCTCTGTAAGTGGCTGATTTAAATAAAATGATCCTCCCAAGTAAAGGCAAGGTGTGCGTTTTGACGGTAGCGTCTCTGTCTCTTTTGCTGTGTGTCTCTCTAGTTGTGTGCGCGCAAGGAAGGTGCAGATCTGTGGGGGTAGGGAGTGAGTCTTTCTCCTGTCAGATCTCATTAGAGACGCATACTCCAGCCAGGCTGGCCTCTGCCCTTCCCGTCTGTGGCATTGCCCTCCTCTGTTCTTGCGCTGAACTCAGAACAGCCACACACAGAGTTTTAACTCACAGAAGCGGCTGGAATTATTTAGCATGATCGGAGAGCTTATGTTACAAGATAATGTTGGACACCTCTTATTGAACATTATTCTTTCTGCATCCTGCACTGCAGATGAAGTTCAATTTGGTTCAGACTTCAGACATAATAGTTAAATGTGTGTTTTTAGCTCTGGTTATTCTGTGTAGCAGAGAACCAGTTCCCAGTGTGTTTGTGTTCAACTGATGTGGTGGTACTGGTTGCATTGTTTTTCACCCCCCATGCCTTTGTAAACAAGACGACATATCTCAAGGGGTTGCTTCGCTATCCTACATATTCAAATTTACTCTCCAATTTTGTCCAAATTAATTCCCTGTGAAGCTTGGCGTGTGCGTGCGTGTGTGTGGTGTTTGGCTGTGGTTTTTCCATAGAGCCCTTGGGAGGTTGCAGTCAGTGTGGCTCTATGGGGGCAGACATTGTGATTTATTAGCATGGTGGTGGGCAGGAAAAAAAACTTGCAGTTTGAGATAAAGCAGATCTCCCATCACACCCCTGCTCTCAGTCTGGCCTCCCAGTAGTAGAGAGACGAGAGGGGCTGTGTATGTGTCGTGACTGTTTAGATGTTAGGGATTAAGGTTTGGGTGAAATAGCTTTGTTTTTGCTTCACAGAATGACAAATCGTGTCCACTAATCTGGTTAAGCGAGGTAAACCGATCTTTACACACACACACACACACACACACACACACACACACACACACACACACACACACACACACAGGTGATCAATGAATCATGTCTGAAAAGCGTGAAACTTTTCTGTCAAACGAGCAACATCTCAGTCAGGTTTGAGCAGGTTTAGTAGAGCGTGTTTCAGGGTCAAGCCAGAGCTTGATCTGTAAAGAGAGATGTGTGGGAGGTGGACTAGGAGTTATGTAGAGTGGGTGGTGCTAGGTTGTGCCTTCCTGCTCAGCTCACCGTACATCTGCGTTAAATTTGTTGTTGCCTGCCAGTCAGTATTTCCTGAGGGCCAGGCAGAGGAAGTCTCTGTTAACTTAAGACACCGTGGAGTGGTGTTTGGAGGCTGAACAGAGACAGACGGTCTTCCTCCTGATGAGCAGTGTCACATAAATATAGAAAGACGGAGAGCAAAATCTATTGCATTTTAGGAGGGGGGGGAATCAAGGAAGCTTTCATGTTGCAGTGGAAATCAATGCGGCTGAAAACGATGTGAAAGATAGTGATATATTACATTTCACTCGTTTTACCATCTGCAACATTCCCAGTAATTTGTTATCAGTGACCCAACCCCCAAAAGAACAAACAAAACTATGTCATATCTCATATTGTAATCCTCAGAGGGTGGTTACTCCACATTCAGAATTCAAGTACTCGAACTTAAACTACTTCCTTTCTGTCTCTTTACTCTTCTTTCTCCCAGGTATGGCAGGCTGGGCTTGGGGCTCTGAAGAGGCTTCAGTGGAGCAGCGCCTGAGCCACTGCGCAGACTGCTGAGGACTGGACAGAATGACTCAGCAGGAGGGGGGACCCCCGAACAGCAAGTGAAGAGAACTGAGGATGGGTGCCAATGGATCAAGCTATCCGCACTCATGCTCTCCTCGTATAGGGGGAAATTCACAGGCACAGCAGACATTCATAGGTAGGTCGTTGTATTAACACAATATGCTGTGGTTTGAATCATTGACTTGAGATGATGTTTCAAAGTCAACATGGATGGCCATAAAGTTTTTTTTTATGAATGCATTTTCAATTAGCGCGTGATCGATGGATGCTCGCTTTACACGCATCACTGTCAGTCAGACATTACTTTTTCCCCAGCCTGCCTATCACTTCTGGAACGAAAATCATGTGTGACTGATTTGCTTGACTGGAAATGTTCAAGCTGTATTCTATTAGATTTTTATTTTCTCTGGCGCTTCTCACAGGGAACTGTTCAACCATCGTCATACTGCCTGTACCATTATTCCCAATCCAAAGTCGTATCCATCAATCTCTTTCATTAATTCCTAATGGAGGTGTTATTGATGGCCATTTCCGACTGCCTCCCTGATGCCTGTATGTTTGTTCTAATGGTGTTAAGACGTTTTAGAGAATATCTTTCCAAAGTCTGGCTGTAGTTCATTATTTGCAAATACTTCCCATAATGATCAATGAATTTCCCACAGAGCCACTATTGGCTACACCTATATTACTGAGATTTTGGCTTGGCAATTATGTTCTCTATGGCAGAATGTGGAGAAACAGGTCAAGGAGAAGGGTCGAACTTGGGTACTCGCAAGACACGACTCACAAGCAGCACTACAGTATGTGCACTAACTGCATGAGCAACCCCTATAGTACTGAATTAAATTGCAACCAGGTGTGTTTGTAGATAACTACAGTAAATGCAATCAGCATGTAACAGTCATGTAAAACTAAATCAGAGTTTGCTGATCTTGTTGGCATAGGCTCATGTTTGCCCATACTAGGCCTTGTTTTTCTTTGCATTGTACAGTAACTGTTGATGAGATTGTGATAAAGGGTGCTAACAAGTTGTTGGGCTGGTAAGTAATTAAGTAGAGTCGAGTCATGATACTAGTGCTGTGTCTTTGTGTCCATATGCTGCTTGTTAGAATCGGGTACTTTTGTTATTGGCTCGACTGCAGTGCTAGAGAAGCATGCATACATGTGAAAAGATTGCTTCACAGACGGCTCTTTCAGTTGTACCGTAGATTATGTGCCTCAGCTGCAAACAGCTAGGTATAACAACCATTGATGAATGAGATAAAGTATTCTGATCTTTTGATCAAATGTATTATATACTTTATAACTTTTATCACCAATTTGACCACATTCTTATTTCTTATACATTTATCACAAAGGATGTGTTTTGAATTGTTGTTTGTGATACCTTGCCGATTGTAATGTAATTTAAGAGGCATACAACAGATGTCCACTAGAATCCTTTTGGCACATGGCCCACTGCCCATGTTAAAACCTGGCCTGTGGCCCTCTGTGCAAAAGAAAATCCATTGCTTTACACTGTGTATTACTGTATATTCACCTATTCACACATGGTGGAGGCTGCCATCCCAAACCACCCCATCAGTTTCAGTGTCTTGCTGAAGGGCAATTAGCAAGGGATCAAACCAGGAACCTCTCGGATCCCGAATGATCACTCAACCTCCCGAGTCATAACTCCCCCAATAAATGTGGATGTTCCTGCTTTAGAGGCATAATTGGATTTGAATCAATGACTGTTTACGTGTTTACTGTTTGACGTTGAATCAATTATTCAGATGTTTTTCCCCAGGCTTGAAATTTAAGGTAGGAAAAATAAATTGCAGTCTCTGAGAGCTTTGAGGTTTGTTCTGGGCTCATGTTGGCCGAACTGTCCCAGGCTGGAGTCACAGTACAGTATTAGATTATGATGATTATTATGTGGGTCATGGTGACAGAGAAAGAGAGAGTGAGAGGCTTCCTCTGACGTAAGAGTCCCTCCTCTCATGCCAACAATGACTATAACTGAGTATAATTGACTTTGGCTATGTGGTGAATGGACTCAAGTTCATTGAGTGGCACAAAGCAGGTCAAACTTTTATATGACCTAATTGACTTTTGAGTTTGCTGATGTTTTAGCAAAAAAGGAAATAAGGAGATTCCTTGAATTTTCTGTTGAAATGTATCCCATTGCTTTGGTAGCTGGGTCAGGGTAGAGTGTGTGTTTGCCCTGGCTTAGCTGGTCACACCACAGAGTGGTAGAGACAGATTGGGTTTCTACCAGTCAGCCCTGCAGACTAAACACCAGTCAGTGTGAAGATGTGTTAACATTATTAAATTAGCCACTTAAATGTTCTATACTTGGAAAACTACTGCTTAGTTGACTGGGGTTGGTGATGTACTTGGTCTGCTTTACGTCAAGTTCACGTCACGTCACAATCCTTTTAGATTTCTGTGTTCCTCCAAGAATGAGGACTCAAGCCTAGGGTCAAATGGCTAACCAGTAGAAGGAGGCTGTTTTTAAGAAATGCAGCTGGCCAATTATGAAAACATGCCACATACAGTATGTCTGGTGTAGACAATAATCACAATATGTAAAGCTCTTCGTCCAAACACAACCCAAAGCTAACCTTTACTTGTGTATATGTGTTGCAGGGACCTCTTCCTACTCTCAGCATGGCTACGGCTGGGAGTCGAAGCTCTACAGCTTGGAACACAGCCATGAGCGTCCCACAGACAGGAAGAAGAAGAGCCTCGGCCTGGCCACTCTCAAGAGGAGGTTCATCAAACGGAGGAAGTCCAGCCGCTCGGCCGACCATGCCCGCCAGATGCGTGAACTCTTGTCGGGGTGGGACGTTCGCGACGCCAACGCCCTGGTGGAGGAATACGAGGGCACGGCATCCCTCAAGGAGCTGAGCTTCCAAGCCAGCCTGGCACGGGCTGAGGCGCCCAGCCTGCAGCGGAACCTTGCTGCCCTCTACCAGCACAAGTACTGCACCGACGTAGACCTCATCTTCCAGGACACGTGCTTCCCTGCCCACCGTGCCGTCTTGGCGGCACGCTGCCCCTTTTTCAAGACGCTGCTGTCTTCCTCCCCGGGATATGGAGCGGAGGTCCTCATGGACATTGAGACAGCGGGCATCGACGTCCCCATGTTCTCTGCCCTACTTCACTACTTGTACACCGGGGAGTTTGGCGTCGGCGGGGCAGAGGATACCAGGCTGCAGAATGTGGATGTGTTAGTGCAGCTGAGTGAGGAGTTTGGAACGCCCAACTCCCTGGAGGCAGATATGAGGGGGCTGTTTGACTACATGTGTTACTACGATGCTCTACTCAGCTTCTCCTCGGACTCTGAGATGGCGGAGAGCTGTAACGGAGGAGGGGCCGGGGCGCCAGGAGGCAACGTGGGGCCGAGTTGTCTGGATGAGGATCTGAGGGCCCACAAGGCTGTGCTTTCGGCACGCTCGCCTTTCTTCAGGAACCTCCTGCAGAGACGCATCCGCACAGGGGAGGAGATGACAGAGCGCACGCTGCAGACACCCACGCGAATCGTACTGGATGAGTCCATCATCCCACGGAAGTATGTCCGTGTTATCCTGCATTGCATGTACACGGACGTGGTGGAACTGGGGCTGGTGCTGCGGGGCAGCCCGTCCGCAGGCAGCCTGGGGGAGGTGCAAGCCCTGGTGGCGGGGGGACGAGGGGCCAGCACACGCACAGAGGAGGCTATGGAACTCTACCACATAGCTCTCTTCCTGGAGTTCAGCATGCTGGCTCAGGGTAAGACACACACACACACACACACACACACACACACACACACACACACACACACACAGCCTATCAGTGACACTCTTGGTGCACATTACAGCCTCAGGGTTCAGTTTGAGTTAATCTCAGCATCCTTTCGTAATCTGTCTGCTGTATTGGGGCTGAATTCTAGGACGGTTTCAGCTGCGAGGCAGAATGCTGCATTGCATTAAATCCTCTAAACCAGTCTTGATAATGTGGATAAATGCCTGAATGACTGAACCACAAATGTAAAAAAACCATCAGGCTGTCATGTTAACTGCTGCTCCGTGATTTCAACCCAACAATGTGAGTTGGATGGATGGCCTCATAAAGGCCTCACCTTTTCTCTAAACACATTATGGGCTATAGCATGGCCTGGCAAGTTTCCTGTCTCCCTCCGTACTATAAGGTTCATATATTATATTATATTATATTTTGTTGAGTTGACCCATTCCCTTGATGTCCTCCCATCTCATACAAGTGGATTGTGCAAATTGTATCTTGACATATGTCTGCAGACCAGGCTGGTGTAAATGGAAACAGCATGGCTGATTGTGACGGGTGTCACAGCAGTGGCTGATAGATTGATATAGACAGGAGGGTTTGTCCATGTCTCCAGCGGCAGACAGCTTATATTGATACACGCAGCTCCTGTCAAGACTTCATCAGTGATCTATCCATCATTATATTATGTTGATATGGCGGCTGTCACCGCGGGGCTTGAAGAATGACCCCTAGGAGGACAGCAAAGGTTACAGTCAGGAATTAGCCTACCAAAGATATGTTTGAAACCCATGTAGCTTCTGGTGCATGCTTGAGATTAAATTTGCATTTGAGATTAAATGGGGGGTGCACAACCACAAACGTCCAACACATATACAATGAATTACTCACCTAATGCTGCCTGCAGTTTCCATGTTTAATTCCAGAGTGTGTAACCTACATTGTCTAAGTGACAGTTTTCATATTGTAAATATGGTCGCTAACGTGGTTTAGCGACTAGCACTTTGACAGCTCATCCATCGTAGCTTGTTTACAAGTGAAACAGACTTCCTGTGCAGAAACTGCCTCATCAAAATAAGAGCCACTTGTATTGATTAGTCAACACTAGTTTTATTTCTAAGTCTACTTACAGGACGTTAACATCTCATTTGAGTGCCTGTCAGCATTCTCTAAATCCCTGTCTCTCAGCAGTTGGTGTGCAAATGCTCCTCCATGCCTTTGACCTACCGCGCACCAAACGTTTTGACGACGCATGTGCACCGCTTGTGTGCACCCGTGGATATATTCCTCAGCCTAGTAGGAAAGTCTGTGAAAGATTTCACGTAAATTGCACGCTGCGTTCATGATTTGAGGCATTTTGTTCCAAAAATGTGTGTTGCAAAAATCCACCTGTTGGTGGCACTATAACAGGCCAATGTGAAAAGGGTGGGATATATTCCTCAGCCTAGCAGGAAAGTCTGTGAAAGATTTCACGTAAATTGCACGCTGCGTTCATTATTTGAGGCATTTTGTTCCAAAAATGTGTGTTGCAAAAATCCACCTGTTGGTGGCACTATAACAGGCCAATGTGAAAAGGGTGGGATATATTCCTCAGCCTAGCAGGAAAGTCTGTGAAAGATTTCACGTAAATTGCACGCTGCGTTCATGATTTGAGGCTTTTTGTTCAAAACGGGCCAATCCTGCAAATTTGTTAGCCAATTAGGATGGAATATGAAACATCGGACAGATTTGCAGGATTTTTGGACAGAAACTGGAGGAGTAATGTAAAGTCGGCCTCCTGGTGGCGCTATAACAGGCCGTTCTGGAAATATTCGGGCAGCGGTTCATCGTTGGCATCCAGGGTGTGTGTGTGCAAAATTTGGCATCGACCGGATTAACGGTGCTGGAGATTAGCTGGTAACGGACGGACACATGGACGGAGTGCAAAACATACTCTCTCCCCATGCCTTCGGCCTGGTGGAGACAATAACCTTTAGAATATTAGTTAACCTGCTTGACATACAGGCAAATGTACCAGATTATAGTCTTTTGTGATTCATGCATGTGTTCTAACTGCTACATGAATCTCAGAGGGGTCTCTTATCGCATCCTTTGCTTACACTCTGTCACACAGCTATGAGGATTAACTGACATGTCATGCACACCAGATAATGACCATTGCATGTATCCTACTCGGACAGGAAGGTGCAGGGATACAGTGGTGGCGATAAACATGGAATTTATGTATTCATAAAATCGCGTTATTTTAAAACCTTTGCTATCTCTGGGTTTGACTACCGCTCAACTTATGGGTGCTCCTGTGCCTCCTGTGTGTGTGGCGCGGAAAGGCAGAATGTTTAGGCCTGTCACAAAGATTCAAAACAATATTACTATATATCTGATAGACTTTTGTTTTATACCACTTCAATGGTACAGAAGATCGGTTTCTCCAGATCAGGTAAATTGACGATCACCAATCTTGTCTTTGGAGTGAAAATCGGCCGATCACCGATCGGTGGCTGATCGATCAGAACACCTCTAGCACAAGTTGCACAGCTATTGATGTTCAAGAGCACAGAGATGCTTGCCCCATATGAACTGATCAATATGATCCGCACTGAATTTGTGCACACACACACATGCACACAGACTATGCACACAATGCACAGCTTGGTTAGAAACCACCATCCTCTCCCTAAATCTAGTGGCACTCTCGGGGGTCACTCTTGCAGCTTAAGGACTATGAAAGCAGGCGATTCCTGTCATCCACAAACCACACCCCCTCAGCGAGACCCCACTCTAGTGTATTTTTATCCTCTCGCTTCCCTCTCTCACAGAGCTGCACAGCTCGCCTCTAATCAGTTCCCATGAAACCTCCATGTGGAATGTGGTGGGATGTCTGAGGTTGTGAACCAGTGTCACACTATCGAGGTCCCCGATCTTTGTCCATGCTGGTGCTCCATGTTATTGCCCATTCTGATTATTTCGCTCTCCCCCCGTCTCCTCTCCCTTTGCTGAACGGTCAAATCTGTAGTGTTACAATAACTCAGTTAGTTTAAAGATTGACCTGTAGGAGCCATTTCTTTCTCAATTTTTTTACTGTGGAAACAAACAAACTAAACCCAGAAAAATAACTAGCTTGAACTTGTGCGCATAAAAAAAACCTGAAAGAACACAACAATAACTAGGTTGAACTTGTGCGCATAAACCATAGACTGTAAAAAATATGGACAAAGCGTTCCCCGGGTCTAACATGGACGTAAAATGAAGCCTGTTATTCCTGCACTGTAAGTCGCCATCTTTCTAGATCCGTTTTGGCCCAGCTGGCCATTGGCTGGCTCCGTTTTGGCCCAGCTGGCCATTGGCTGGCCCAGACAACGAGGCGGGACTTCCCCCCTTCTTCTCCGTTGGTTTTTATTTTGACTCGAGTGGGAGGGGAATCCCGATCATAGACTGTAACGGTAGCCACGCCCCTCAGAACATACGCGACTTTATGGTCATTTTTTTTATTAATGGGACCATCATTTTCCAAAAAGAATATTATGACATAAGAAATGAGACTTTAAACTAGTGACTGGAAGCAGAAAGTATTCATGACCATGTTTATTAAGGTAATACAGTCTAGGTGAAGTTGGGCCCAAATACATGGACTTCTATGGGGCTATGGGTTTTTCTGGGTCCAATGACAGCGCCACAACAGGCCATTATATGAACTACGATTTCCTTAGTGGCTTCACAAAATATCTGTCTGACTGCCCCCCTGGCATAAACATGATCATCTTGGACTGGAAATATCGTGCTCGCCCAAGTGTCAAATGAGCTCGGAGCGGAGCTGTGATTTGATTTCCATGTGACAGCCTTGTGTGACCCCATCTCTCAGTGGCTGTCATGGCTGTTGAATTATCACAGGAGGCGACAGAGAGGCTTATGTCAGGGGCTTTATTATGCGGAGGAGACTTCTCATCTATCACATTCACAATGCACTCGCCCTACTTTCTGTCTATCTGTGCGTAAAGCAATCTGAGAACCAATCGTCAAACAATAAAGGAAATGCAGCAACAGCGCCCTCTTTTCCTTGAATTTGACGGAGTCAACAGTCTGTCTTAAGAGACTATGTGTAAAGTGATGTGTCCCAGTTCCAAACTATGTACTAATACTATACAGTATTCAGTATGTGCTATATAATCTAGAAAGCTGTGGCGGTTAACATGCAAGATATTCACATATTGCCCCTTTTCTATAGCAGGAAATGATGAACATTGCAGAGCTTTGACTTAATTAACTGCCAATAGTGTCCATCAACCCTGCACTCAAAATCCAGGGATTTTTTTTAGCATACATACATACAAGCAAGTAATTAAGTATATACTGTATTATTCATTTATTTTTCCAGTGTGAATGCACTGCATTACTCAAAGTCAAAACAGTCCGATTTAGTTTGTATTATATTATGGAACTGGGACACAACAAAGAGTTGTTTTTGGCCCTCAGTGGCCTTTGGTTAGGTTAGGAGCAGGCAGATCTGACAGCTGAAAGTCGTTCCTCCTTACGAGGTCTCAGGACACTCGAAAAGCCTCTACGTTCAAACACTAACCAATTATTAAAAGCCTTATTCATTTTTCAAGTACACCACAGGGGGGTGTGTGTGTGACACACAGAACAACACACACACACACACACACACACACACACACACACACACACACACACACACACACACACACACACACACACTGTGGTGTACTTGAAAAACACACACACAATGCCTTCAGTACCCTTTTACAATAATTTCAGAGGAAGGCAAGGCAGTACTATGTTTGCCTACTTTGAGCTAGACTCAAGACAACATTTAATTTCCAAAGAATGAGTTCCTTTTGTTCCTGGACAGAACATCAACTTTCTTCTGCTCACTTGGAATGTGGCCTGAGACATAAGGCGCTTTCTTCTTTTTGCTCCCTCCCCCCCCCCCCCCCCCCCCCCACCCCCTTCCTGTGCTTTTGGCCTTTCTTATTCATGTTTTGGACTGAGCACTACTGAGTCTGTGTAGAATAAAAGCTTGTGTCCTTGAGTAATCAGACATGTTGCACATTTAGAAATGCTGTTTACACCCGTCCCCCAATGCAGCCGATGCTCCAAGTGGCTTTGGCAAACCGTGTGTTCTGTAAACGCAAAAGGAGAGTCCGACCACTGGCGGATATTCCGGTCTGATCCCGATTTTGGAGGGTCCTAGACCGCTGATTACTGAAGTCCGATATCTTGTCAAAAAACTTTGAAAAGTTTACATTTGATTAGAAAGTTTGTATTTGAGAACACTTTTCTTATCATACATTATCCATTCATTGACAATGGGAATTAAATTGTTGTGTAGGACTGAAATTGCCTGCCTGGAACTTTGTATGGGGGGGGGGGGGGGGGGTGCTTAATGTGGGCCATGGCCACAAGGGGGGAGTGGTCAGGGAGTGACATCAGGATGATGGCTCACAATTATGTAACCAAATGGACCTCTGTGTTTAACTACAATAAGGACGTGTTATTTGTAATGTTAGAAATTACAGCTCTCTGGATACGGACCATAAATGGAAAAGTATAGGACCCCCTCTCCCAGTGTTTTGTACTCGGATAAGACCCCCTCTCCCAGTGTTTTATACTCTGATAGGACCCCCTCTCCCAGTGTTTTGTACTCTGATAGGACCCCCTCTCTCAGTGTTTTGTACTCTGATAGGACCCCCTCTCTGTGTTTTGTACTCTGATAGGACCCCCTCTCCCAGTGTTTTGTACTCTGATAGGACCCCCTCTCCCAGTGTTTTGTACTCTGATAGGACCCCCTCTCCCTGTGTTTTGTATTCGGATAGGACCCCCTCTCCCAGTGTTTTGTACTCTGATAGGACCCCCTCTCCCAGTGTTTTGTACTCTGATAGGACCCCCTCTCCCAGTGTTTTGTACTCTGATAGGACCCCCTCTCCCAGTGTTTTGTACTCTGATAGGACCCCCTCTCCCAGTGTTTTGTATTCGGATAGGACCCCCTCTCCCTGTGTTTTGTACTCTGATAGGACCCCCTCTCCCAGTGTTTTGTATTCGGATAGGACCCCCTCTCCCAGTGTTTTGTACTCTGATAGGACCCCCTCTCCCAGTGTTTTGTATTCGGATAGGACCCCCTCTCCCTGTGTTTTGTATTCGGATAGGACCCCCTCTCCCAGTGTTTTGTATTCGGATAGGACCCCCTCTCCCAGTGTTTTGTACTCTGATAGGACCCCCTCTCCCAGTGTTTTGTACTCTGATAGGACCCCCTCTCCCAGTGTTTTGTATTCGGATAGGACCCCCTCTCCCAGTGTTTTGTACTCTGATAGGACCCCCTCTCCCAGTGTTTTGTATTCGGATAGGACCCCCTCTCCCTGTGTTTTGTACTCTGATAGGACCCCCTCTCCCAGTGTTTTGTACTCGGATAGGACCCCCTCTCCCAGTGTTTTGTATTCGGATAGGACCCCCTCTCCCAGTGTTTTGTACTCGGATAGGACCCCCTCTCCCAGTGTTTTGTATTCGGATAGGACTCCCTCTCCCAGTGTTTTGTATTCGGATAGGACCCCCTCTCCCAGTGTTTTGTACTCTGATAGGACCCCCTCTCCCAGTGTTTTGTACTCTGATAGGACCCCCTCTCCCAGTGTTTTGTACTCGGATAGGACCCCCTCTCCCAGTGTTTTGTACTCTGATAGGACCCCCTCTCCCAGTGTTTTGTACTCTGATAGGACCCCCTCTCCCAGTGTTTTGTACTCGGATAGGACCCCCTCTCCCAGTGTTTTGTACTCGGATAGGACCCCCTCTCCCAGTGTTTTGTACTCGGATAGGACCCCCTCTCCCAGTGTTTTGTACTCTGATAGGACCCCCTCTCCCAGTGTTTTGTATTCGGATAGGACCCCCTCTCCCAGTGTTTTGTATTCGGATAGGACCCCCTCTCCCAGTGTTTTGTACTCTGATAGGACCCCCTCTCTGTGTTTTGTACTCGGATAAGACCCCCTCTCCCAGTGTTTTGTATTCGGATAGGACCCCCTCTCCCAGTGTTTTGTACTCGGATAGGACCCCCTCTCCCAGTGTTTTGTACTCAGATAGGACCCCCTCTCCCAGTGTTTTGTACTCTGATAGGACCCCCTCTCCCAGTGTTTTGTACTCGGATAGGACCCCCTCTCCCAGTGTTTTGTACTCTGATAGGACCCCCTCTCCCAGTGTTTTTTACTCTGATAGGACCCCCTCTCCCAGTGTTTTGTACTCTGATAGGACCCCCTCCCCAGTGTTTTGTACTCTGATAGGACCCCCTCCCCAGTGTTTTGTATTCGGATAGGACCCCCTCTCCCTGTGTTTTGTACTCTGATAGGACCCCCTCCCCAGTGTTTTGTACTCTGATAGGACCCCCTCTCCCAGTGTTTTGTACTCTGATAGGACCCCCTCCCCAGTGTTTTGTACTCTGATAGGACCCCCTCTCCCAGTGTTTTGTACTCTGATAGGACCCCCTTTCCCAGTGTTTTGTACTCTGATAGGACCCCCTCTCCCAGTGTTTTGTACTCTGATAGGACCCCCTCTCCCAGTGTTTTGTACTCTGATAGGACCCCCTCTCTCAGTGTTTTGTACTCTGATAGGACCCCCTCTCCCTGTGTTTTGTACTCTGATAGGACCCCCTCTCCCAGTGTTTTGTACTCTGATAGGACCCCCTCTCCCTGTGTTTTGTACTCTGATAGGACCCCCTCTCCCAGTGTTTTGTACTCTGATAGGACCCCCTCCCCAGTGTTTTGTACTCTGATAGGACCCCCTCTCCCAGTGTTTTGTACTCTGATAGGACCCC